>NC_135786.1:230615000-230915000 GCF_051106095.1 Pogona vitticeps
TTTAGATGGGCGGGATAGAAATCCAATAAAATAAAAATAAAACAAATAAATATATTCTCACTCGGATCACCTGAACTCTGTAGTGAAACAGTAGAAGAATAAATTTTCTTTTCTCTTATTTAGAGACAAGCCAGGTCAAAGTACTGTAGTCTTCAGTGATCAAAAGGAACTGAGAGGAATTGCAGAGTAATTTTCTACATGGCCTTTGCTTGGCTTATGACCTTCAAAAATGGATGAGATGCTTTGATAGAATGCACCAACTACCTCTAAATTGAGGTCACGTGCCATCAAGAAAGGGAATTGTTGGATTCTCCTGCCCTGCAGCTGGAGATGTTGACTTTCTAAGCTGCAGAAGTGAAGCTTGTTCGTTATTCCATTGGGAACCATAACGATCCACTTGCATGAAACCTAAAGTTGTACAGGGTAAATCTGGCATTACAGTTGGAGGATTTTAAGGGAGGAGACAAGAAGAGCAAAGCACACCCATGATAACTGCGGATCCTAGAAAGTAACTTTGAAAAATAAATAAATCCCAAATCAATACAGATGTTGGTTCACTAATGGACGGACTGGGTCACAAAAAGCCAGCCTAGTCTTGCTCCTCTGATTATGAGCACTCCAGTATTGTTCACGGTGTCTGCTACTGGGAAACTGGATAGATATGATTCAGAGGAAATACAGAGGAACTCCCAGCAGGTGTGAAGAGGACTTTCTCTCAGGAGTTGGCTAAAGGCAGGACAAGAATAAGCCTCTCAGAGGAATGAGCAATGGAAACCCATCAGAAATTGTCGTGACCTGTTGAGAGGAAGCTGAAGATCAGAGATGTAGGCAGACAGAATGATCTAGCTAATTATTCCCCCCGCCTCCCTTGAAAATCCAAGCTGATGACTCCACTAGAGTACAGGGCCATTAAAAAAAAAAATCGCACAGCAAACCAAGGGGCACAAATGGACCCCTAACGTCTTAATTTCATTTGTCAAGTAACATGACATTGGCCCAATGGTGTTGCTTTATTGCCGAATGTGTGGATAAACTTGATAAGCAAGGTGCACGGGGGGAGGGGGGCAGAGACTTCGCAGAAGACTTGATCAATCAGCCACTGGATTCCCCATGATCCTAATGCCCTTTTTTCTGATGTGCTTTCTTTTCCAAAGGCCACTTCCCAGAACTCCACCACCCCTCCAACCAACCTGACCACCACCGCAACCATGTTGCCCCCTGCCACCTCCGCGGCGACTGAGGCTTACACCCGGAAACAGTACTGTAAGTGGCCATGCCAGTGCCCCGAGGTGGTCCCCGTATGCCCGACGGGCATCAGCCTGCTCACGGACGGCTGTGACTGCTGCAAGATGTGTGCCAAGCAGGCAGGAGAGAACTGCACCGAGGCCGACGTTTGTGACGTCCACCGGGGCCTTTACTGCGACTACAGCAGAGACAGACCTAGGTACGAAATAGGAGTGTGTGCACGTAAGTGATGTATTGTCCATACATTTTTGCACTATCTGAAGGTGCCTCCAGTCTCTTCTTGCATCCATCCATATCTCCCGATTCTCCCTTCTATTTGCTGGAGTCTTCACATGTTACCCATAGCGTGTTTTGGGTGGGAGGGACGTTTCTGGGCTGAGATGGCTGTTGATCGATCCAGCACGGACCTCTGAATTCAAAAGAGAGTCCTGCCCTCTCTGGCCTGTGTTCCTTTTTTTCTCTGTCTTAATCTATTGGAAGCAGTTTGCTAAGTTATTTTGCTGTTTGCTGTTTCCAACTGTGAGCAAGGAAATGTTTCGCTTCTTTCTGCTACTAATAGGGTGAGTACCTCAGTGGAAGAGCCTCGTGGCACAGTGGTTGAACGGCTGTACTGCAGCCAAAACTGTGCTCATGACCTGGGATTCAATCCCAGGTAGCCGGCTCAAGGTTGACTCAGCCTTCTATCCTTCCCAGGTGAATAAAATGAGTACTCAACTTGCTTGGGGGTGGAGGGCAATGTGTAGCCTGCATAATTAACTTGTAAACTGCCGAAAGAGTGCTTGAAGCACTATGGGGCAGTATATAAGCAGCACGCCTTGCTTTTTTCGTTTTTGCATTATCGGAACTGTAAGTGCCAGTGAATGAAAAAGGGTGGCTTATTAGGGAACCTTGAAGCTTTTGTAACTCTCTGTCCTTCTGCTGTCTAACAAAGGAGGTTTAAGCAGAAATTCAAGACTCTGCAACAGTTCTAACACGGGGACTTTTTGTTTCAAAGTCGCTCTCCTTCCTTCTGCTTGCTTTCTTCCAGCCAAATTTCATTTCTGTTTTCCTTGGCAAAATTATTGGCAAAATAAACCTATGCAAAGATGGCTAAATGAAAGGAAAGCACTTTGCCATAGAGTTCATTTCATCTGTTGCAAATTATTTGAACTTTGCAACCTTATTTACGATATTTCCTCCTTCTTTTCACTTTGTTTTGATTGTGGCTAGCAAGATCAGCCAGGTCTTTGGTGCAAAATAAATCTTGCCCAATTCAAGCAGCTGATTTAAAAGAGTGTGCTTTATTTTCCTTGAATCTTTTTAACATAACTCTGACTCCAGTCTTATACACACTTACTCAAGAGCAGTGTCACTGCATTTAGTGGACTTAACTTTAAAGAAAGTATGCATAAGATAGGATTGAATGCAAAGTTTTGCTAAAACTGTAAGTTGCGTGTAACTCAAATCTAAGGTGTTGCAAGCAAACCTTGCAGGAGAAGCATCACTCAATCTGGTTAAATTCAGCCTGAGAATACTAATAAATCAATTCAGCTGAAATAGACATGTAGGAAGCCTTCAATACATTGGTTAGTATGACATTATGAAACACCATAATATTCTTTTTAGTTGTACATAAGTGCAGATGGCATTCTTGCAGTTATTTCCACATCTTACAAAACCAATAGCCAGCAACAAAAGCAGGGGTTTCAAAATTTAAGCAGGAAAGGGGTCATTCTGCTGAAAAACTGGGTTGAGTCTCCTGCTAAATTGCTGCAACTGGTTTGAGGTCAAAGGGAGAAACTCTGAGTCTTTATCTGTGGACGTTCCTTAGCAAGTTTGCTGATCACAATGCCCAATATGCTGGGCCTCTTATAATCCCCCATTGTTCAAACATTGTAACTTTAAAACCTAAATAAATCACAGAATAATACCGTATGGTACACAGTGGCTGAAATCCTGTTGCCAAGTGTAGTAAGTCACACTAGAATAAGCCCATTGAATCAGTGGGGATTTGGTTAGTCAACTCCTCTGTAAGTTAAATTCATTCAAATTGGCCCAATCTAGTTGTGTCATACTTTAGCATAGCAAGTCACAACTAGAGAAGCCCATTTGAATCAGAGGAACCTATGGAGGAATTGGCTTGCTCAGTTCCTTCTGATTCAGTGGGCCTGCCCTAGTGCAACTCATTGCAGTGAGCAACAGGATTTCAGCCACTATGGGGAAACTTAAGCAAAAAGGTTAAGGTACATATTATGAGGAATGTGTATTCCCTACAATTAATCCATCTTTTCCTCACAACAGGATTTCCCCAGAGGTATGTGCTTCGCCAATCAGATTTGCAAATTAAACCCAAGTTTACTTTCCAGTGATCAATCACAAATCAGCACACGTTAAATGCAAGACACATAGGTGAGGAAATGCAGTAACAAACATGTTTAATCACTAGGGGGAGCACTTCTATTATAATAAGCATATTGTGCCATTTGACTCAAAGAGATGTGGACCAGAAGTAGATCTGTCTCCACATATAGAATTTTGGATTGTAAGTCCCCATTTACTGAATGGGGACCCTCTGTAATCAGGACCTGTTTTGTGTTTCCTCAGCCACAAATCGTACTTGGATACTGCACCCCAAATAGGTCTGGGTCATCAGACTGTATTTTTGCTAAGAACAGTTTTGATGAACATGAACATCACTGATTAAATATGTCTGTGATCGTCTCTAGTCTTCTCTCCTTTCGGTGAAACTGGTGCCACATGTCTTAGGATCTTTGGTAGTTAACATCAGTTTAAAGTCTTTGTTACTTATTGTTCCAGAAAATTCAGGTTCTCAACTTGTCTAGTTTCAGATTTCACTCCACACTCTCCAGTGTGCGTCAAATAAGGTCTAGTGAAGACTTTGTTTTACTTCAGAGCCTTTCACAATATTGACCAGGCTGAGGGGAAACCATGCACACAGATCTTCTTGTAACAAGGTTTCATTTGAGGGGAAATTTTTTCCAGGCTGATTTAAAAGCAAAATCAACAACAACAACACACACACACACACACACACACACACACACACACACACACACACACACACACACACACACACACACACACACACACACACACACACACACACACACACACACACACACACACACGCCCCATCTCACTCCAGTTTGCAGTTTTGTTTGTGAGATGCAGAGAAATGGCAGCATCTGACCTAATCCTAATTTTTGTCTGCTCTGCAAGCATTATGGTGGGTTGTGTGTGTGAGTGTGTTTTTTAATGTAGAAGAGTTTTTATCTGGGAAAAAAAATAATAATAAACCACCCGGTGTCTACTGTATACATTTGTGCAAACTTTCATGAACTTGAAACTGGAAAAGGTTGTGTTTGTTTCTCTTCTCGAGCCCAGAGAGTTCACCTGAATTCCCAGCTCTCCATTTCGACACAGCTGTTCAAACCACTTGAAGGTTTTCCTGAACAAAATTTTGCCCAGGTTTGTTTTCTCTGCCACTTGCCAAAGTTCAGAAAAATTATATTCTTCAGGGACAGTCACCAAAACTTCCTGTCCTCTTGGCCACAGGGCAGGTTGGCCAAATGTCCTTGGGATAGGATGGGCAGTCCTCCATTTGAAGAGCTGGTAGAAGGACATTTTTGAGAGTGTTCTCCTTTTGAAGGGCTCTCCAGTTGAGTTCTGATTTAAAGATGAAGAACCACAATGGTCTGGGATAACAAGGATCTTGAAATCATCGGTTCATAGTTAACAGAATCTGGACATCAGCTTGATCTACCACAGCTCTCTTCATCCTCTTAACAGACCATCAAAATGAGTTTTTATCATTTGCTTCTATTGGTTCTCTGCATAGGCCCTATTCGGTCCAGCCAACGGAATTTATTTGTCTCAAGTAACAGTGTTGTCTTTTACTAGTTAATTTGGGGGTGGTTAATAATGTGCTGAATTGCTCACTGGTCTAGGTATCTGGCCACAAAGTCAGAGCATTTCAGTTCCTCCCTATAACTCCTTCATAGGGACTGGACTTGATTATCTATATGAGTCCCTTCCAGTTCTACAGTTCAAAGACTTGTTGTTGTTTTGTTTATAAATATTTACAGGACGCAGTATCAAAATTGACCACTAGAAGGATCCAGATAGTAATCTGTAGCCTGCTGACAATTATTACACAACAGGCTAACAACATGGGGCACAATAAATTGTGTAATCAAAACAATGATAAAAATCAAAGCCGCTTCCCAGAGGTAATGAGTAAGATCAAGAGTTCCTCTTAAAAAGTGAGGTTCTGAGTTCTGATTTAGGTGCTACTCACTATGACTAGACAACATACAGGAGGAGAGTGTGCTGCCCCACCCCTTCTGCTAGCATTTCTTAGTGTAGAAAACAGGGTCTGAAGAAAAGAGTTTCTATAAGCATGGAATCTTTCCAGGAGAGCCATCACTTGTGTTCACTTCAACTTGGATGCCGTTGCTAAGACAGTTGACTGATTGGCTACAAACACAGATGGGCCAATCGGCTGCTTCCAGGAGGGAAGCGTCCCAGATACCTTCAAGAAGATGGCTGTGTGAGGTTGCTCTGAAGAACTCCTTTCTTGATTTGTAAAGCACTCAAGTAAGATGCCTTAGGGGTGGTTGCTCAACCACGGTGGTTCTCAGCCTTGGATAGCCCAGGTGTTCTTGGACTGCAACTCCCAGAAGCCTATGCCACCAGATGTGCTGGCCAGGATTTCTGGGACATGTTGTCCAAGAACACCAGGGTTACCCAAGTTTGGGAATCACTGCAATATTTTTCCTGGATACCCAGCCATGATCCTTCCTCAGAGGACAAAACGCCCCCCCTGGAGCTTATGATGCAACACCTCAACTAGAGAACAACCTTCAGTCATGGTAGAAGATCCTATCCATAAGGTTAAACTGCAAGACAAGGAAAGCAGGAGGTGCCATCTAGGGCTGTAAAGGCCAGGCCAAAGGATCAACACATTCTTCCCTCTACATACAAGGTGTGGCCTGCAATTGTAATGATGATTTTCCGTGTGATAATGCCCTAACACTCCATGCAAAACTTGGAAGGCCACTCCTTAATTTTAAGGATACTTGACATTTTAAGGCCTTCAGTTGGTTGTTTATTACAATATTAGAGAAAGCAAGGGAGAAATCGTTCTGTGCAAAGTATGGAGACCCAGCATGAAAGCCTTTGTGTCTCACTCTCAGCAGAAGTGCAGAATCTTGGCTGTCTGCTGTATTTCTTATCTAGTTGTAAAGCTTGTAAAAATGAGCAAAGATGAGAAGTTCTGTTGGTATTTGTCACATCTTTGGTGCCATTGGAGCTTGACAAGGGTGTAGTCCACAAAAGTCACTATTATATCCAGAATCTCAATCCCCCTCCCCAAACAGCCTGGCTAGTGATGGGAATTCTGGTTCGATGGCTAGGGAATCTGGAATCTATTGTCCAAAAATAACAAGAAAGCTTGGGGTGTTATATTGCCCTTTGCCTCAGGCAGGAAAACATCCTGGGCCAATCCCATCTAACCCATGAGCCCAGTCATCCTGAGCATCTAATAATAATAATAATAATAATAATAATAATAATAATAATAATAATAATAATAATAATAATTATTATTATTATTATTATTATTATTATTATTATTATTATTATTATTATTATTATTATTATTATTATTATTATTATTATTATTATTATTATTATTATTATTATTATTATTATTATTATTATTATTATTATTATTATTATTTTTAGAACTGCACTGTTGGCAGGGACCCTACAGATCATCAAGTCCAGCTCTTGTCAAGGAGACACAGTGGGGAATTGAACTCCCAACCAAGGACTTAAACCACTAGTCTATCCAGCAGGTTCTTACTGTGAGCCAAATCTGGAGGTTGAGTCATGGCAACTGGACTTCTTTCTTTCTGAGACTTCTGGACTTCTACTTACTTGGATGAGTAGTGAAGTGTTTCAACCTAACAATTAAGAAGTCCAGTTGCCACAACTCAACTTCCAGATAACCTCACCTGGATGACTGAGAATTTTCACAGATGTGAGCCAAATGTTTCTCTACCTCCCCTCTCCACTTGGCTTACCCCCTTTTCTTGTCCCCCCTTTGCAGAAATAGTCGGCGTGGGCTGTCTCCTCAATGGGATCCGCTACAAGAACGGCGAGTCATTCCAACCCAACTGTAAATACAACTGCACGTGCATCAATGGGGCGGTGGGGTGTATACCTCTGTGTACCGATTCCAAGCCACCCCTCGTCTGGTGCCCCAACCCCAGGCACATTAAGATGACCGGCCAATGCTGTGAACAGTGGGTCTGTGATTACTCAAAGAAAATCAGGAAGACATCCCCACGGCATACCTCTTCCGCAGGTACGGGGTTGCGCAGCAGGCAACAGTTTGAGATGGGGAAGGAGGAAACCAGAGATGGAGAAAACATGCCTTTCCCCCCAAAATTAACATTTCTAAGCCCTGTACGAAATGAACTAGAAGATTTAGGGCCATGCTCCAGGTAAACGGGAGTCCCACCTAGCTTTTCCCCCAAGACACTGTCTATCAAAAGCAGCCACTGGAGAGTCTAGAGAGAAGATGTAGCGAGGGCTAGATGTGTAAGACACATCCTCCTGATATGAACGTTCCTGGCCCTGAAGACATTCAGAGGAGGCTTTCCTCTTGGCCTCCTTGCCATCAAAGATGCCTCTGATGGAGTCACAAGAAAGGGCCTTCTCTGTGGCAGCTCCCAAGTTGTATGTAGAATGCCCTTCCATGTCAGTTTAGATTATCTTCCTCCTTTTGATCCTTTTGACCCAACTCTTCAAACAGGCTTTTAATAACTGTGACAGAGTCGCCAGATGCTGTTTTTTTAAAATTTGTTTTTAAAGGTTTAAATGTTTTTTTAATTATTAATGTAGTTTAATTGATTTTAAATTTGTAATTTATTGTGCTATTAGAATTTTATTTTACTTAGCCTTGTGGCTGCTTTGGGTTCCCTCATCTGGAGAAAGATAGCCTACAAATGATAGTTAGTTAGTTAGTTAGTTAGTTAGTTAGTTAGTTAGTTAGTTAGTTAGTTAGTTAGTTAGTTAGTTAGTTAGTTAGTTAGTTAGTTAGTTAGTTAGTTAGTTAGTTAGTTAGTTAGTTCTCCCCCCCCCGCAAAAAAAATCTAGCCATTTTTTTACTCTGAGATGTTTTATAATGGCAAGTGTGATCAGTGAATATCACTATCTTTCTTGTTTTTATATTGTCTTTTTCTTAGTTTACGGTGACTGATACTTTTAATTTGATTTCTTGTATTGTTATTATGTTTTGTGAATTTATTTAAAGTGTTATGTGTTGTTTTATTATGTTGTGAACTACCCAGAGTGGCCTTAGTAGCCAGATGGATGGTATAGAAAGAAAGAAAGAAAGAAAGAAAGAAAGAAAGAAAGAAAGAAAGAAAGAAAGAAAGAAAGAAAGAAAGAAAGAAAGAAAGAAAGAAAGAAAGAAAGAAAGAAAGAAAGAAAGAGAGGGAGGGAGGGAGGGAGGGAGAAAGATAGAAAGAGGTAGAAATGGCAAAAAACAGTAATAAACTCATCTGATTAGATCGGAGAAAAGAAATCCAGAAAGAAAGCTGCCTAGAGTAGTCAATTGACTAGATGGGTGGAGTATGTATGTATGTATGTATGTATGTATGTATGTATGTATGTATGTATGTATGTATGTATGTATAAATAAATAAATAAATAAATAAATAAATAAATAAATAAATAAATAAATAAATATCGAGGACCTCGATACTTGGCGGAACGCCTACTTCCACTAAGGTCTACCCGGATCACCCGTGCGAGTCAGGAGGTGAGGCTGGGGAGCCTGACGCTGAGAGAGGCCCGGAAGGAAAAGACACGAAACCGGGCCTTCTCGGCGGTGGCTCCTCGCCTTTGGAACAATCTCCCTCCAGGAATTTGCGCGGCCCCTACACTGGGCATCTTCAAAACCCAATTAAAAACATGGTTATTTATTCAGGCCTTCCCTCCAGCCAATTCTTGATTTTCTTCTTCTTATTTTCCTATTTTTTAGTTTATTCTCGTTGTTTTGTATTAGCCATGTATCTGTTGTATTTTATTGTTTAATTTTATATTGGAAGCCGCCTAGAGTGGTCCATTGGTCCAGATAGGCGGGGTATAAATCAAATAAATAAATAAATAAATAAATAAATAAATCCACACAGAAGGAACAACGAAGTATTAACAAGCTTAGGAAGCCACCATTTAAAATGTTTTAAAATCCAAAAGGGACAAAGTTCCCTCAAAACAAGATGAAGAAAGAATAAATAAATAATAATAAACAAACGAAAGAATGATTAGTGCCTTCCCGTTCTCCTCAGGAACTGTCTTGACTGACAAAAATGTGAGGAAGCTCTCCTCATTCAAGCGCTCCTTTATTTTCCAGTTTATGAAGGCGAAATTGAATCGTGGCAGAAGAACTGCCTCCTTCAGACCTCTTCCTGGAGCCCCTGTTCAAAAACCTGCGGGATGGGCATCTCCACCAGGATCTCGAACGATAACGACCAGTGCCACCTGATGAAGGAGAGCCGGCTCTGCAACCTGCGGCCGTGTGAAGAGGACATCGTCCAGCACATCAAGGTAGGGAATCAGGGCCAGCTCCGGGCCTCGGTTTGCTGAGGCAAGAGACGAGATG
The DNA here is from genome assembly GCF_051106095.1 of Pogona vitticeps. Taxonomy (NCBI): domain Eukaryota; kingdom Metazoa; phylum Chordata; class Lepidosauria; order Squamata; family Agamidae; genus Pogona; species Pogona vitticeps. The sequence continues at coordinate 230,624,920 of NC_135786.1, forward strand.
ACAAGAATTTGTCTGCAAATTCGTGTCTAGGGACGAAGTGGGTTGGCAGCCGAGGTTCCAAGAGAGTTTGGAATGCAAAGGGTTAAAGCTAACGGTTCCACCCTAACTTTGAAATCCATGTTCATGGATCCTTGTAATGAGTATTGTAAACTCAATTTATGGTGCTAATTCTTAGTAACCAAAAATGCTTGTTAGGTAACTTTTGAAATGTAACTTGGTTACGCCCTGGTAACCAAAACCTGAACAAATAATGCCTTAACGTATTCTCGAAGGCTTTCACGGCCGGGATCTGATGGTTGTTGTGGGTTTTTCAGGCTCTTTGGCCGTGTTCTGAAGGTTGTTTTTCCTGATGTTTCGCCAGTCTCTGTGGCCGGCATCTTCAGAGGACTGGACTGGAACTCTGTCCATGCTCTGTTGCTGTTTGTTGGATAGTTGAGTATTTATTGCTGTGGGAACAGCTTTTATCCTTTTCAGGAGATAGGGTGATGATGGCAAAACATCAGGAAGAACAATCTTCAGAACACGGCCAAAGAGCCCGAAAAACCCACAACAACCAAATAATGCCTTACATTTAACCCCTTACTTCCAAGCTCTGATAATAGGATTTGTAGCCCATCCTGACTGTAGGTCATCCTGACTGGAAGACTCTTGTTGGGATTGTGGAAAATAAATAAATAAATAATTTCCCAGATTCTGTGTATATTATGTGACATTCGTTTTGTGTCCCTCTTCAGATAGCAACTGGGCCAGGCTGATGCATTGCCCTGCTTAATAATAAGAATTGTGTGCTGTCATGTTGGTTCCAACATACTGTATAGTGACCCTGTCTAGGTAGGGAGTATGAAGAAGAGGTGTTTACCATTTCTTTCTGGCACCCTGAGGCTGCGCAGCTTGGCAAAGGCTACATAGGCTGGCTTTTCTCTTAGGAGGCAAAGTGGGAGATCAGACTCCCAACCTCTGGCCCCACAGCCAGAGAAAGCTAACTCTTTCTGAGCTATCCAGCCAGCTTGCCACCCATAGACTGCTAAATATTAGAAGCATGGTAACTCAAGAGCATTGGTTAATTGCACTCTCCTTTGTCCTTTGAACGCTCCCTGTAGCCTGGGAAGAAATGCTTAGCCGTGTACAGGAGAGACGAGCCAATGAACTACACGCTCTCTGGATGTGCGAGCAAGATGGCCTACAGGCCCAAGTACTGTGGCCTCTGTGTGGATGACCGCTGTTGCGCTCCATACAAGTCAAAGACCATCGAGGTGAGCTTCCGGTGTCCAGACGGGACGGGATTCTCCAGGAAAATCATGTGGATCAACGCCTGCTTCTGCAACCTGAGCTGCAATAACCCCAACGACATCTTTGCTGACTTGGCTCATTATCACGATTACTCTGAAATTGCTAACTGAGAGAGAGAGAGAGAGTTGGGCCAAATCCTGGAAAACATGGAAGGGATCGGAGAGGGAAATCAACCTGCCTTTTCCAAATCTTACACATTATTACTCTGATTTTACAGAGGAGAAAGCAATAATAAAAAAACCCGGAATCTTTTTATTCATCAAAGCAACCAAGAGAGAAACAGTCTGTATCTTTTTTTGTGGGTGGTATGCTGTGAAAATGAGGGTGGGAATCCGCTTGGCTTTTGCAAACGATGTGTCAGGTTCAACAGGTTGAGAGACCAGGTCCTATTCAGGTACATGGGGCACAACCATCAGTCAGGGGTTATGGGATCTGCAATCCAAAACTTATAGGGAGTTACATGTCCCCCCCCCCCAAAAAAAATCTCCAGGTAAGTAGATAAGGAATTGTCCATGAATCTGTAACGCTCCATGTCAACTGGATAGAGAAAGTACTGCTGCTTTCAAGGCTAAGAACAGTATGGTAGAATCTGGGGAGTATCAAGGATGCACTAGATCAGGCAATACAGAGAGCCCGTAATTAGAAGCCGATGATTCCATGGAGATGCACCACCAACCCGTCAGAATTGCAACTGAAACCTGTGTTTATCTCCTGGTGACCGATCACACTTAGCTGGAACACAAAGGAGTTGAGAATGGATGTGGCATGACAATCAGACATCTTTACGTGTGGAATAAACTGCAGTTCCTAATGATGTGCTATCCGTACCGTATTGTTCGAGCCGATTGGACAGTGCCTATGACATTGAGGCATGCAACATCCATCTCACCTGAGCTCCTCCTCCCCCTTACCCATGCAGCATGATCGCAGACCCACATGATGTTGCAGGAATCAGACGCAAGGGTCTGTGCAATCAAAAAGCATACCCAGACAGAGAGATGTGCATTTGAAAGTGCTCAGGGGAATCTAGGCTGCAGCGCTGGAGAGTTTGAAGCATTGTATGCAGCCTGTTTTTCTTTTCTTTTTTTGCTCAGACCATGAAGCTGGCTGGTAGGGAGAAATGGCCCCACAATTAGCTCATGCTACACAAGCCAGGCAGAGCACATTTCCTATTCATCGCGTCCTGAACTTCGCTATTGTGAAGGGGCACATGACTCTGCGTCGGGCCATGCGCAGCAAACATCTCGTAAACAAAGGCTCCCTTGAGAATTCTTTGCTCCAAACAAGGCACTCATGGGGAGGTGGTACAAGCGGGACTGGAAGCAAGAGATCCTAGGAAATGTCCCCGGGAGGAATTCAGGAGGAAACGTCTGCCTTCAGGCAAGGCTTGAAGACCAGTCGTTTGAAAAAGGGTTGGAAGTGGTCATGAAGGATCACTTCTGCCTGCCACTCTTTGGTCCCGTTGTTCCCTCTAGCAAGCAGGAGAGGGGTACCGGATTTATACAGTGGTGCCTCGCTAGACGATGATAATCCGTTCCACTGAAATCGCTGTTTAGCAAAATCATTGTCTAGCGAAAAGCATTTCCCCATTGGAATGCACTGAAACTTGTTTAATGCATTCCAATGGGGAAGAATTGTCATTGTCTAGCAAAGATCGGCCATAGGAAAGCCGCTTTGTGAACCGCCGATCAGCTGTTTAAATCACTGTTTTGCAAAGCTTAGGTCCTGAAAACACCCGTTTTGCGAGCGCGGAGGAAGCTGTCAAAATCGTCTAGCGAAAATTGGTTTGCGAAGCAGGGACCAAACATTGTCCAGAGAAATTCCCCCATAGGAATCACTGTTTTGCGAATCGCTATAGCGATCACAAAAAGTCAATGTCTAGCGAAAAAACTGTCTTGCGGGGTAACTGTCTAGTGAGGCACCACTGTATTTCAGAATGGCACTCCCAGAATTCCAGGAGCTGCCTGGGGGATCCAAGTTGAGGCACTCCAAAAGCAGAAATCCACAAACCTCTGCTTAGGGATAGAGTTGGGGGTTATTCACATTCAGATACGAATACCCCCATCTCTATTTAGGAGCCTTTGGAAAGCGTTAAGAAAGACCAGCTGTGACGTTCAGCACTGTGGAGGGCTGCTGTTCAGGATCTCAGCGGCTTCATTCCAGATCTGAGAGAAGTGACTTTCTGGAAGCACAGTTACCAGAATCCCCAGCCACTGTGGTTATTGGCCACACGATGTGAAGGATTCTGGGACCTGTAGCCTCAAAATCTAAGCCATGTGACATTTCGCCCTCCTGCCATCACACACCTTATCACTAGCCATCATTCTGTACTGACCATGCTCAGTCCTTCTTTGGCTGATTTTTTGTTTATGTGTGGATAGAAGGTCTTCCTCCTTAGGTTCACCCCCCCCAAATAATTTCTGTCTTCCTGCAAACCCCAAGGTCCCTCCAAGCCTCCAAAAGATTTCTCCATCTTGTGCTGTTTTGTCCGCATCCACTTCTTAAAATTTGCAATGAGAGGAGTTTTTAGAAGACGAAAAACTTACAAAAAGTAGTTTACTAGGGGCAAAAATGGGGCTTAGGGCGGGAATCATGTGTATCCTTTGTTCTTCTACCATCCTCATCTCTGGGCTAAACTGCAAGTCAAGCAACTGTTTGGATTTAACACAGAGATCAGAAGTGTAACATGTTTTGAACACAATTACCAGATTTCTCCCACTGGTCATGCCGGCTGGTGGATTTGGGGAACAATGGTCCCCCCCAAAGGATCCTTCCTCATCTCTCTGTTAAATCCATCTCATCTGTGAGAGCAAAGACCGCTGCGTGGAGTCTTTTCTGCTACACCACCGTCTTAATGAAAATGCCACTGAATCAGTGCTGTTTACAAGAAGGAAGGAAGCAACTGCTGGTAATGATATTGTTTGCCATCTGATGGCAGACAGCCTGGGTGGGGTGGGGGACATGTCATGCGGAGGTCAGCAAGCTTTAGACGCCTTTCCAGGGGTGCTTTGATTCCAGTCTTGATCCCTGGTTGCTCTACGCAAAACCCTCAGCGCTTGCCAAGTGCCTTTCACGGCAGGGAGTGTGCGACGGGTCTTCGCAAGGAGGATTCTGTTCCTTCCTGCCTGTCTTAAAGTTAAGCGGCTTAGGGTACCACCAGCTGGGGAGACGTCCCTCCTGGATGGGGCAATTATCCACTTCTGGGACAAGGCTCAGAAATAGCATGGTGTGCATGTTTTCAACACAAGGGTCACTTCTCTACAGCTGTTTTGGGCAAGGAATGAGGATCCTTGCCTGCTTCATATTTGGACACTTTCTACTCATGGCAGGCACCGTGCCAGCTGTTCCTCTCTATTATTAAGAGCTGAGCTCCTTTGAAGAAAGAAATGTTTTGCAAAAAAAAAAAAAGGTATAAATCAATCAGTCCAAAAAAATAAAAACAATAGCAGCCAGCACACCCTGGAATAAGCTAGAAGTCTAATTTGTAAAACTTCTCCTTGAGAATTTTAAATTTATCTCCCTAGGCACTCTATTTATTCAGAGACAGAATCTAAGCTGCTTTTCATTCGACTGTCCCCAGGGTAGAAGGCATTGAAATTTAATGATAAAGTGCATAAAGGAAGTTGCAGATTTTTTGTCTTCGACCTCCCTTGATGTCAGGCTGAGGGAGATACAGTGGTCCACGACACCGTCAAACATCTCGGGATTTGTTCCACTTACAAAATGGGTGAATTTGAAATATTTATTTATTTATTTATTTATTTTGCTGCCCACATGATGCAAAAGCTGATTCAAATCCATCTGGTGCTCTCTCTTTTTTTTTTTAACTTGCAAAGCATTTTCCCCTCTCCTCTCTGGGGGCTTCTACTTCTTTCTTGCTGGAAGCATTCAAAGGGGCTTTCCTCCCCCCCTCCCCCAGTCCATATTTGTGTAAAGATGGAAGCCGTGTCTGTATAGGAGGGAGGGAGGAAGAGCAGGAGGAGAAGAGGCAGCCGTGAAAAAAGAGAGTGAGAGAGACTGAGGAGGGCAATGAAAGAGAGCAGAGAGGATGGGGTGTGCCCGTGTGGAGGGGAAATAGTGGGTAAAAAAGGAGGAAGAACAGAAGCCACCACATTACTCAATGCCCTTTGCCACCTTTATTGCTTGTGGAGGGGCTGAGGGAAGGTTCCTGAATAACCTCTTGTCAGGTGTGTTTCTTTCTGAGGGAGTGTGTGTGTGAAAGGGAGCCCAAGGACGTTTATTGAATGCAGGATTGGCAGAGGGAAGAGGAAGGAGAAGAGGGGTGTGTATGTGAAGTACCAGGTACGGAGGCCAACTGAAGTTGGAGAAGGCAAAAAGAGAGAAGGAGGGGGTGGAGAGTGCAAATTCTTTGAATTGTTGGTGTGGTAAATGAACTCTCAGTTGAATCCACACATCCAGTATGAGGGCGGACGATTTCAGATGCAACAAAGGATGTGCATCAAATGTAGCTGCACCCACAATTGGACTGGTGAGACCCACTGCTATTCCATACAAAGTGGGCATCCTTAATACTGTGCCTACCGGAAACACATCTCCGATGGGCACCCCCTCTCAAATTCTCTTGCCCCGCTACCTTTATTATTATTCTTTAGCAGGAGTGTGTCCTCACAGCCTTGCACCCACCCACTGTCTTTGTTTCCTCTTGAATGCCACTGGGTCTAGAGTAAAGAGGGAAACAGTGTCCCTTGTTCGTAATTTGTTGTTTGGTTGTGTCCGACTCTTTGTGACCCCATGGACCAGAGCACGCCAGACCCTCCTGTCTTCCACTACCTCCCAGAGTTGGGTCAAATTCATGTTGGTTGCTACAACCATCTCGTCTTCTGCTGTCCCCTTCTCCTCTTGCCTTCACTCTTTCCCAACATCAGGGTCTTTTCCAGAGGATCTTCTCTTCTCATGAGATGGCCAAAATATTGGAGCTTCAGTTTCAGGATCTGTCCTTCCAGTGAGAATACCCTGCTTCAAATCCCTTATGTAGGGTTTGGGTGCAAGCTCTTCCAACCTCACCAGTTTGTCTTTCAGCAATGTTTTGCCATGTCACGCACTGGCGGCAGCAGTCATGGTAAGAACAGGCAAGGTTTGCCCCTTCCTGGCCTTCCAGGTATGCCCACCTGTCCAAAAAGATTGGGGAGCTCTCCTGTAGGGACAGGCGTTGAGTTAGGCAATGAGATCACCTTTTCCTCTGCTACTGAAAAGATGCCTAGGGTCCACTCAAGAGACTGACCAGGTTGGAGAGATAAAATGACAGTAAAGCTTAGGAGAAGAAGACACAGAGGGATGAATACACGGCTAACACAACAGACACTGGTTACAAAAGACTCCGATTCAGTCTTTCATATCTCCTATGCCACTCAAATGATATAGTACTCATTTATACTATGCTACCCAACGTAACACCAATGTTCTCCTTGAATAGTACTCTGATTCCATTGGCAGAATCAGAAAAAGGATTTAAAAGAAACAAACGAAAAAGGGAAGTTTGTCTCACCTTTGAACTTATACTATTCACATGGACCAAACAGCTTCGGACAGCTCCCATTATAGTACTTCACGCTTGCTCCGCCATCTTGATTAGCTTGGCATCAGCAAACTCAGTTTCATTATGGCTTGCCTGATGCCAGTTCATTTGTTGTTAAGTTCAATAACATGAACACAGATCTCTACAGCACCTGATCGCCCGTTTCTCAGCCCATTGTGAAAAGGGGTTAATCCGTGCTACGCTTCATGGCATGTAAACTCCCTGGAAACTCAGCTTAAGGCTCCAGGAGACCAATATGAGTATTAGAAAATGTGACTTTTCAGGTCCACCAACAAACTCAGTGCCTGGGATTCATGGAATACAGTGGTGCCTCGACTTATGAATGTCCCCACTTACGACCATTTCAAGTTATGACCATCTCCAGCCACAAAATTTTGCTTCAACCTGCAACCGGAGCTTCGAGTTCCGACCGGAAAAAAGGCAGGGAAAAAGGTAGGGAATTCAAAGTGCTAACCGTTGGTGGCATTTCACCCCAATGGTTAAGAGAGTGTGGGTTTGCAGGGAGGCTTCAGACTGCCTGGCTTCTGCTTCTGAGTGAGTACATACAGGCTTTTTTGCAGCATGGGTTTGGACCGGGGAAGGTTATGTTTCTGTCCTGTGAGTTTTTAATTTTTTGGTCTGTGTTTTTTTTTTTTTATCAGCCCCAGTGCGTTCCGAGGGGGCCTGCAATGTTGTTTTGGGTTTTTTTTGGTGATTTTTTTTCCTTTGGCCAGAACAGATTAAAGGGGTTTCAGTGCATTCCTGGGGGAAATGGTGCTTCGATTTACGACCAATTCGAGTTATGTTCCAGCTTCTGGAACGGATTAAGTTCGTAAGTCGAGGCACCACTGTGCTAATTTGCCTCCATATCATTAGCTTGAATGCACACAAACTCAGATCCATTTGCAAGGTGTCTCTTTTTTTAAAAGGAACCCCGCCCCCAGCTGCTTATATAGTGTTGAGAGCACTTGTGATCATGCATGTCTGCTTTGTGTTGCAATGGAAGTAACAGTGGATCACAATGTATACTCTAACACAGTGATTCCCAACCTTGGGTCTCCAGATGTTCTTGGACTACAACTCCCAGAAATCCTGGCCAGCAGAGCTAGGTAGGAACCACTGTTTTTATGCATCCTCTCTGTCGCCACCAGGACTGTAACTTAAGGACAGTTGTCCTTAACAGGCATACTACAAAACGCAGACAATCAAGGACTTTGGACAATTCCAGGGCATTGTTTTCTTCAATTTTCAGGAATCCTAGAATCATGGACTTGGGCCTGAGAAACCATTAGAGTTCAATCCCCCGCCAAAGGCAGGAATCCAAATCAAAGCAGATATGATGGCTGTCCAATTTTCTCTTGAATGCCTCCAACGTTGGAGCGCTCACTACATCCCAGGATAATTGGTTCCATTGTTGTACTGCTCTAACAGTTAGGAAGTTTGTCCTGCTATTCAACTGAAATATGGCTTCCTGTAACTTGAGCTCATTGTTGCATGTCCTGCACTCTGGATGATCAAGAACAGATCCTGTCCCTCCTCTATATGATTGCCTTTCAAGGATTTGAAAAGTGCTGATATATCTCCCCTCAGTCTTCTTTTCTGAACGCTAAACATGCCCAATTCTTTCCTTCCAGAAATGCAGGGGCGACTCCGCATCAAGACTATTTGAGCTCATTCTCTCCTGGGTTGAAGTCAGCACTATGATTTGTCACAGCTACAGTACACATCTCCTCCTCATATAGCCTCTTTCACAACACTGTTTTGGTGACTACACTTTGAATTCAAGGCATACCAAGGAGAAGTTGGCCCTTTGCCCCCAACAGATTGAACCAGGGTGTTGGATTCAACTGGGGTAAAGGAGGCTGCCTTTTTCTCTTTCTGCTACAGAAACAAGAGCTCGAAAGAATTCAAAGGGGGATGGAATGCAGATGCCTAAGTGAGCCAAATTCAGAAGTAGGGACAGAAAACTAAATCAAACATTTTGTTGGCAATCACAAAGGAACCCTCTCTACTGCATTAAAACCTGGGGTGTGTGTGCGTGTGTGTATTCAAGCTTTCTATAGCCACCTCTGTGGGATCCAGATGTTCTTTCTGCAAATAACTGGTCTCCTCTATCAGTGCTGTGCCCTCCTGATTTCCTATTGACCAGGAATGAACAAATAACCAGGAGAAATGTCAAAGTCTTTAGAGATGGTCAGGAAACGCTGGTTCGGCAGAGTTGGTTCCCTCGTTGAACATCTGGTCCATGGTTTGGCTTCCTGCCATCTCCAGCTGGCACCCAATCAACAGCTGTGCCGGGAGGATGTGTGGCAGGACACTGCCACTGAGTGGGCACCCACTGGAGGGGGCGGGGCATCAAATCACAGATCAGCTGTTCGGCCAGGAAACTAATCATGTTTCGTGCCCATCTCTAGATGATCCACAATGTTTAGGTTCTTATGCAAATGGGTTCTTCCACAAGCTGGTGAGGTTTGTTTTTAACCCTTCATCAGATTACATTTGCTTGAAATCTGTAGTTGTCTTGACGTGGAAGAATTAAACCCATTCTTAGGAGAAGGAATCTTTCCTCCGGAAGATCACCCATGCGTGCCAGGACACAAAACAGATACGAACCACTGCAAAGTTACAAATTTATATATATTTTTCGAAATAAATACAAATAATTCATTAATAAAAACTTTCCCCAAAGGTTTACACCCTTCTCACGTTACAGTCTGCTGTTCCTCCTTTCCAAACACCCAAGATAATTGTGAAGCTGTCAATTTTAGAGAAGTAATTAAGCTAGACTAGAAATCAGTTCTCTTCAACTACCCCAAATATTCAGGTGTCGAGACGCTTGATGCTTTAAATGCTTGATCTTCAAAATTCATCAGCTAGTGATATAAGCAACAGAAAAGCCAGTAGAAAAAAAATCTTTAAAAACTACAATTCCCATCTATGCTGGAAATCTTTAGATTCCTCAAAATTCAGCTCTGCAGACTTCAGGAGAAGAATTCAAAGTTACAAATCAATACATCTTTATGTTTACAGTCATCAAAATAAATCCCCATTTGTTGTTTCTGCATCTTCCATAAACATTGCAGAATATACCTATTCAGCATCAGTTAAGCCTGACTTCTAGGGCTTGAACAGCCGGTGCCAACTGACTACAGCATAAATGTCAAACAATGAAAATAAAGTTTCCACCTTCAATGACAACTTAACTGTTAGATTCAACTGGACGACCCAACGTTGGTTAAGAATGCCAAAAAGCATCACACAAGCCAGAGATTGGGTGAAGGGGGGGGGACACTCACCAGCAGGGAGAGCCAGCCCCCCCTTGACTGCTCAAAATAGTTCAACTAAATCAATTAACTCTGCTGTCTCTGAATGTCCTTTGAAATGCAAACCCAAAGACCCAAACGCTTAACCACCTTTGGACAGGATTTTGAAAAGTACTTTCCCTTAAGTTTTAAAAGGGGAATGCTCACAACTAACTCTCAAATGATGTGAAATAGTGGCTTAAGTTCCGTTGGCCTGAAAGTTGTATTAAGTTCCCTATTTCAGTTATTATGTATTGATCTAGGAAGCTACTCACAATGCTGGACTCAGAGGACCAGGTGATTAATATGTACAGATTTAAGCAATTCTAGGCTTAAGCAAGGCTGTAGTTTTCCTCCTTAAAAAAGCCTCCCATCTTCCTTGGCTTTTTCCAAAGCAAAGCTCTGAAATAAAAATGGGGATTTTTTTTTTAAAGGGGAAAATTTAGGACCGGAGATGGAATATGTGCTTTGAAGACTTTTATTTCTGAGTCAGATCCTAGGCGGTTTATGTCCTCTGGCCTTGGCATTTGCAAGCGCTGTTAGCTCTATTGTAGGGAGATGTTTTAAAGTAATCTAGAATTAGTTTGAAGAAAGAAGAGCAGCAGTCTCTGTTAAAGGGAACAAAGCAACCGAAACGTCTGCTTTATTGGTCCTGGCCAAACTCTGCGTAGGGGGGACTGAGCAGTGTGTTACAGAAAACATTTTAGATTTAATATTGTGGTACAGAAGTGGGATCCAGACTCAGGCCTGTTTGGTTTAACAAGAAACCTCCATGGACTTTGGGCTGGATTGCTCGGCATTGTTCGCCGAATTAGGAGTGAGCTCAATGCGGGTGTCTGCGTGAGCACGGTTCCTGATGGCTTCACTGGTGTGGGACCGGCTCCGGGATCCTTCCCCGGTGTGGGACCGGCTCCGGGACCCTTCCCCGGTGTGAGATCGGCTCCTGTTCCCTTCCAGGGATGTGACGCTGGAACCAGACGCCGTGCGGGATCTCATGAGTCTTGTCATGCTTGCGGAAGGCACTGAAAAAAGGAAAAGGAAAAAAAAGTGCATCAGCCAATATGGAGGAAATCATTTCAGAGGGGAAAAAAGTATATTGTGTATATGAGAGCAATGTACCAACATACTGAAAACCACAGATATAGAAGGGCTCAAAATCAAGGAGATGATGCAGGAGAATGTGAGGAGACTGTATTCCATGCAGGTGCAATTCTGGAATCCTCGACCATCAAGGCTCAAGAACTGAAGGGTCATCTAGTCCAGTGGTTCTTAACCTTGGGTTACTCAGGTGTTTTTGAACTGCAACTCCCAGAAATTCTAGCCAGCACAGCTGTTGGTGAAGACTTCTGGGAGTTGCAGTCCAAAAACACCTGATTAACCCAAGGTTAAGAACCACTGATCTAGTCCATCCTCCTGTTGACGAAACCTCGTCAAGAGAAGTCTAAATTCAGAGGCCTCCTCTCTCTGCTATCTATCATATGAACTGGTGGATAGCAGGGTCATTTTTATTTATTTTTAAAAAATTTAACCCACCATTCCCCTTAAAAACAACCCAAGGCAGCTTACAATGATTAAAAGAATATATTGAAGTTAATAACAATGAGTCCACAATACATAAAGGATCAATGAATACAATAACTCCAAAATGTAAGCAACACCAAAATACATTCAATGCAGTTAAGGTACAAACATCCATATGAAAAACTGCACACTGGAAGCTATTCAGTTAGGGCAGTGATGGCGAACCTATGGCACGTGTGCCACAGCTGGCACATGAAGCCCTTTCTTCTGGCACACGACAAACCTTTTGAAGTGGCTACAGCTAGGATTTCCCCTTTCTCCTTTCCTGTTCTGGATCCTTTAACTTCCTGTTTGTCCCCATGATCCCCCCCTTAACTTCCTGTCCGTCCCCATGATTCCCCCTTTAACTTCCTGTCCGGCCCCATGATTCCCCCTGAAACTGCCACTTCCTGTTCTGGTCTTCCGGGCGGCACGGCAGACACTGGTTTCTTCCCCACCCCCTCATTTTGGGCACTCGAGCCGAAAATGGTTTGCCTCCAATGACTTAGGGAAAAGTCTTCGCCTGTTAGTGAAAGGAGAGCAAAGATGGGGCCCACCTGGCCTCATGTGGGATGAAGTTCCAAAGTCTGGGAGCAGCCACAGAGAGGGCCCTCTCCCGGGTCCCCACTAAATGTACCAGCAAAGGTGGCAGGACTGAGGAAAAGGCCTCTCCTGGTAATCTTAAGCAAGTTCATGAAGGGAAATACAGTTGGGAGGAGCTGCAAAAGGCCTGGGATATGACTAAATCCATAAACCTTCCCAATGCATTGCTCCGGTTGGCCCCTTTGCATAACTAAATCTTAAACGGGTCCTAACATTTCCCCCCCATCTAGGAACCATTTTTGCATTTCCTTCAGCAGCCCCTTCCAAAGACAACCAAGCAAAACTTTCCAATTCTTCTCCAGAGTCCACAAAAAATCCAAATGGGCAGAAAACCTTGCCCAATTTCTATCAGGGCACATAACATTGTGGCACGGTTGCACACCGTGTCCCTGCAACAACAACAAAATCTAAAACTAAACAGCCACCCCAGCCAACAAGAAACCCGCAGGGTTTCTTACTCGTGGGCATGCTGGCACTTTATTTCCAACAAGGTATGTACTTACTGTATCCCATTCCCTGGATAAAGTATTTGAAAGCTTCAGCAAGTTTTGCAGGCTGTAGAAAGAAGGATAAGATGGGAAAATGATCAGCCGTAGCCGTCACGGATTGCAACCATGGACAATTCTTTTGGGGCAGCAATATCAGTTGCCACCGTCCCAGTATAAGCTGTCTGGTATTTGAAAAGTGACTGGTAAAGAGGATAGTCGAAAGAACAGAAATGAAGTCAGTGGGGAATCTTCTCAAGGAATCTCTCTCCTCCTCCCAAAGGTGAGTGGGAGAGGTAGTTTCATCAGAAGCTGCCTCTATACAGTCTAATGGGCATCAAGATTCACCCTCCCATGCTCCTTTGTGAATCACATAGATCCCTGGGGCACGCATAGCGTAATGGGGAACCTTTCTTATTGTTTCATGCAGCAGCAGTGTGGAAAGGCATGGAAGGAGGAAGGACTGGTCTAAACCCTTCTTTTGGGGCAATCACTTCCTTAATTCGGTGCCTGGGGGAGTGTTCTTGGCAAATGAGGCATTTCCTCCCCCTAACATTCTGAAAGTCCCATTCCTGGCGGGATGTTCTGGTAGGTGCATGCAAGTGGTCAGCAGCTTCTATACACAAAAGCCACGTGAGACCTCCCCCACCTTGCTTCCACAGAAAAGAGAAGCCAGACAGAAACATCAAGTAGCTAAACAGGATACAGTGGTACCTCGCATAACGAGCGCACCGTTGAATGATGAATCCGCATTGCAATGCGGTTTTCCCCATCGCTAATGCGAGGGCATGCTCGCATTACGATGGGGTAACAGCTGTTCGGCGGTTCCAAAATGGCTGCCGGACACCCAAAATGGCCACCGGAACACCCAAAATGGCCGCCGGAACATGGGAAAACAGCGGAGAATGGTGAGCTTTGGGCCCATTTGGAACGCATTAAATGAAGTTTGGGTTTCCCTGTTCCGCTTAATGATGTTTTCCCATAGCGAAGGTTAATCCGGAACGGATTAACCTCGCTATGCGGGGCACCACTGTACTGCTTTTATTTATGGATTGGACCTATAAAGCCTTTAATGGCTTAGGACCTTGATATATGTCCGAACGTCTGCCCCAGAAAACAGCTGCCTGTTTTACATGCTGCTCCCAAGCCGCAGCATGAAGGGTGGTCACACTGAGAGAGGCCCAAAAGAGGACAACGGCAATCGAGTCTTCTTGGTGGTGGCCTCTATTCCATGGAATAAATTTCCACCCGAGTTTCTCCAGGCTCTATCCCTCCTGACTTTTAGGAAACTACTGAAGACACAACTTTATAAAAGTGGCCTTCAAGAACATATATCCCACTGCTGTGAATGTTTAATTATAGGGTTTTTTTAAAAAAATCAGACATCTCCATAGTGTTTGGATATGTATGTGGGTGGTGTTTGGGGTGTGTGTGTGTTGGGGGGGGCAATAGTCTATTTTGTAAACCACCCAGAGCAGTGAGCCTCAATAAGTGGGGCAAATATGGTGTTTAATTCTCCTATTCCTTAGTTTCTGTTTGTACATCTCTTCCCCATGTGACTCCAGCAAGGTCCTTCTAGATGAAGCCATACAGAATACATCCTCTTCCCCATCTTAACCCCCACCCCAAATAAGAAATCAACTACGAGAACCTCTAATGAGTTATTTATTGATATCTTACCTGAGAAACCTGAGGGAGACCACCACAATCAGCCATCTGTAGGGGCAATATAATATAATGTAATATAATATACAGCAACATCGCATCACATAATATGGGCTTAAATCTGAGTGTGGGGACATTTTTTCGTGTGTTTATGTGTAAAAGCTATCTACTGAAAAATCCTTTTTTAAAAATTACATCCACATTTCCCTGTATTTTTCCGTGTGTTAAGACTTCTGTCTTATACTCTTTAATACTTTAAAATCTTTAGACTAAAAATTGAGGGTCGTCTTATACACGGAAGTAAGCTGAGGAGAGAACAAAAACAAGTAGAGGGGAAAGCAGAGATCAAAGCTGTCCTGCAGGGCTTTGATCCCTTTTCCCCCACCCTTGCTAAGTCCCACTTAAGATTTCTTAATTTTGGATTAGAAAAGTGGGGGGCATCTTATACATGAGGGTGTCTTATACATGGAAAAATACGGTAACTCCTCAAGCTACTTCTCACTTTGCAACAGCCCATGCTCTTCATTGCCTTGTGGCAGCTATGGCCTTCATATGAAAAAAAGCACAATTTTCTGAATTCATTTTGATGCCATTTTGAGAACTGCATCCTCCTTACCTAATTCTTTGCAAAGTGATGTCTCTGAAACCAAACCAACTTCCCCATCAGGGAAACAAAGCAAAAGAAAAACAACAACAACAACAACAACAACAACAACAAATGTAGCAAACTTGCTAAGACAGACGTTTAAGGTTTTTACACTTCTTTCTTGTTGTGGGCCCTCAAGTCGTCTCTGATTTGTAGCGACCCTATGAATGCACACACTCCCAGATGTCCCTTTACACCTACGGAAGGGTGTTATACTGTGGATCAAATGTGCAATTTTCTAGTGATTTCATAAATGTGTACCAGACCCAGAACTTTGTTACCAATATCTCGGTGTCCTCTTGCGGCTTAGTTACCAGCACGCTCGGCTCCCAGGACAGCTAAGGGATTTAACGTTAATCTGCAATCTCAGGGCGAGGTGTCAGCGGAATGAGAGCAAACTATATATTTGCTCTTCATGAAGGACACACCCTTCGAGTAACAACAGCACTGAACCTTATCTCACAATAACCAGCACCCAAAAGAATCAGTGGCGTTGGATCCCATAAACACGACCACGTGGATCACAATAAACAAGTCATTCACGTTCTTCTGAAGCAGATTCTCTACATGTGTGCTCCTGCCTTTTTAAAAGAGTCCTGTATCTCTCTCTTGTTTTTAACTACTGTGGGACTGAGTTTTAAAACATGCTTCTAGAAGCTTCCAGAGGCTTGCCAACCAAGCCTCTGCTTGAGAACCCCACAATTTTCCTCATTGTTGCAGGATCACCTCCATCCCTGGTGCTACTTAATTATTATTATTATTAATGTACAGTACCACATTGGTTTCTGTCTTTGGGGGCAGCTGGGTCAGTGGGTAGCGCTCATTTTCCTCACCACTAGGCACTCACAGACAGGATCGCTGAGGTGGTGCCAGAGAACCTGAGACAATTTAGGGTTGCACCTCACTTCCTACTTTTTACAGGATGAGTCTCCCTCATGACCCACGAGGGAGACAGGTGCCGTCCTGAGAGGGCGCGAGGCAGCTGTCCGAGAGTGAGATTAAAAAAAGAGGGAAGTAGACTAAAGACGGAGGGTGTGGGCTTCTTCTCAGGACATCTGGAGGGATACACACACACACACAACATGGGCAAAGACCTCTAGTGTAAAACAAGCTGTCTGGAGACTTGGCTGGTGCTATGGTTTGACTTCAGTACTAAGTTTCCCTCAGTCGTTGGAGGTTAAAGATCTTCCCTTAAAAGAGACTGTGGGTTTCCTTTCTAAGGCGTACGGCTTTCAGTTGCTCAAAATTACTTTGTATAAGCCAAGTGTTTACCTCCTTTTAAACAATTTACGTTTCTAACTCTGGGAACTGGTGCAAATTTGATATACATGCTTATAAATAGATATCCCTGAGGCACAGAAGAAAAACTCCATTGAAGGCACGAGATTAACCAATTTTTGCTCCGTTTGAGCTCGGAAAGCATGTACTGTCCTCTCATGAGAGGGTGACAAAGATGGGAGGAGATGAACTGCTGCCCTTTATTGCATGACCCCTTTGAACTACTACTTGGCAGGATTAAAACCCATTAGGGAATGAGCTTCTAAATGCAGGGACGGCAGCATTATCCTTTGACCTCTAATCATGCTTACAACCCTGATGCACGTACAAGAATATGGGTCATCTGCTTTGGACACGGCAGACAAAGACGGAGCGGGCCCATAACTAGTCTTCATGTCCCTCTAAGCTACTAACCAGGAGACCCCTGCCCGAAAAAGACCCTCACCATCAAACACAATCGCTGCATGCAAATAAAACAACTCAGTGCTTTCTCAAGCTTTATATATTTATACAGGCTGTTTATAAAAACAGATGAATTCTATGTGTTCAGTACCTTTAAGAGGGTGGTCTTCGTTGGATCGAGTTTCGCATTGCAGTCAACCTATTTGGAAAAGAGAGGAGAGAGAAAAAGGTGAGGTTTCCTTTTACATGGTAACAATTGTACCAGTTTCAGGTCTCTTGAGACTAGCTTAAACCTGTAAATAAAGGCCAAACTACCGTATTTTTCTGTGAACAAGACACCCAATGTATAAGACACCCTGCCCCACTTTTCTAATCCAAAATTAAGAAATCTAAGTGGGGCTTAGCAAGTGTAGGGGGAAAGGGATCAAAGTGCTGCAGAATCGCTTTGATCCCTGCTTTCCCCTCCACTTGTTTTTGTTCTCTCCTCTGCTTGCTTCCGTGTATAAGACAATCCTCAATTTTTAGTCTAAAGATTTTAGACAAAAGTATAGTCTTATACAACGAAAAATACGGTATGTGCGATGGTAAATGTGCTGCCCCGTGATACACGGGTGGGTGAGTGGGGAGTAAAAGGAGGTAGTGTATACGCTTAAACCCCCCCTCCCAAGATGCAGTCCCAACTGAAATCGTCCCACCTGCTAAATTTCTTGGAAAAGAATGTCTAGCTGCCATTTCCTTGCAGCCACAGAGAAGGGTGCAATGAACCTGAGCTATACTTAACACTGCGGCTTTAACTCAGAGGAGGCTACTGAACTACACCAATTCACCTAGTTTTCAGGGATCAAGTCTAGAGAGGATGCTCCCACCCTAGTTCTGCTTTTCTTCTTGCAACGGCAGAAGTACAAACCCTTCTCACAAGACTGCCAAAGACAGCTACATAAGGCAATCTGAGTGTTAGATCACACAGAAGGCAACACAACTCAAAGCAAAGAGGACAGAACAGAGGAAGCAGCATTTCAGGGCTGCGCTACTATAAGTGACAAGTTCAGAATCACAACTTTTGTCCGTGTAATGCCTACGTACCACAGCATCCACTGCAGGAGAGCTATCGCCAACCACCAGCAGGGCAGGGCACCTGAAAGGAAACAAATGACGTTGCAGTCATTTCTATAATTCTTTGTGGCTTCTTGCTTTTAAGAAAGGGGTTAAAACGGAAGGCTATTAGCACAAAAGGCGTTAGGTCGTCAGTTACGCAAACGGACACCAACATTGCAGTGTCGTGAAATTTCGCTGTCTGCTTAAAGCATTTAGGACCACCTGAATTGTTCTACTGAACTGCACATGTCATCCAGGCAGCGATACATCTGGGTTGTAACATACATATGTCTGCAACACACTCCTTTAATATAAATTTGTTTGGATTATACCCTCTTGCTGATTATTCTAAAACACCTGTTTTCCATACAGTAGCCAATACAACCAGAATGGTATCTGTGATACATCCTGATAAAAGTCCCCATAGTACATGTTTAATCACCACAGTAGTCAAGATGTGGAATTTTGGACATATAGATAATATTAAAATAATTAAGGGTATGTGTGTAGAAAAAGCAGCCCTAAAGATAGACACTGCAATTTAAAAATGAGGTTGGAACAGCAGTTTACTAAAAGTCACTGCAAAACAATTCGCCAGCTCCAGCCAAGTCTAGAACCAAGGTCACTGTACATTAACGTTGCTATACCTGACCATTTAGCATGGAAGTAAACAAAGGGTTGAACTGAAAGGGAATTGATATAATTGGTTTGAAAGAAGTAGAACATTGCAATGTGTTGACATGGCTAAAGGGTGCTGTTTCAGATCCTGTGATTTGCTCTCATTTTGTTTTACTAGACCCTTGTAGTTTCAATCCCATTGAAATCCATAGGCTTTGGAACTGGCAGTCAAAATAATAATGCTTATCGTCATGGTGGCAGCTTGCCAGATTCTATTTACAGAAACTGGAAGATCAGAAGTATAAAACAAAACAGAGATTTCTACTACAAAATTTCCTGTCTTTTGCTTTTCAAAGTGCCTTTTAAGGCTATAAGCTCTTGCACTTTTAGAATGCAATTAAAACATTCTTTGGGGTATTTTTAGATCCCTGTATTTTGAATGCAGACTTAAGCATTTGCCTGCAATTTAAGTTTAATTATCATATACTTTCAAGCACATGGGCCTTCAATTTTTTGCAGAGCTGTTAAGACTTGCACACGTTTTTCAACAACTTTGAAGAATTTTTGTGCATATGGAACACAAAAGTAACACAGAGAAATAAAACATGTAGAATTAGACAAGCTGACATTGCCTTGAATCATTGCAACAATGAAAAGACTTGTATCTCAATACCCAGATGAATGTTGATGTGACTGGAAAATATAGTTTGATTTCACTCTGAAATTAACCCGTAACTGGGATGAATGGCTGCTGTAGGACTCTTAGGGAGATGTTCAGGTATCCGTGTCCCTGATCTGGCAATGGCTCTCTGGTATGGAATTCTGGGATTCGTTGTCTGGTGCAGGCTGTCTAGTTCACCTCTACACACCAGTGATCTAGCTGGGAAATCGAAACAACTCATGCAACTACAAAAACCAATCTAAAAAACGTAAAATCTTATGGATTTGTCATTCCTTTTTTTAAAAGAGAGAGAATTGTTTATGCATTAAATCTCCTACTAGATGCCCTAATAAGACAAGTCACTACCCATACGACTGTGTCGCTCAGTAACCCGAACAGCTCACAAGTAAACCAGTTAACCACTTAGTTGACCTTTTAAGCACTTAAGTCCCATGCTCTCCAGGGTCTGCTCAGCCACCAGAGGGTAAGCGACTAAGACCTGCCTATGTCACCTTCTTCATAAATCAGATTAAAGAGCAACTTGATCTGACCAGGAACACGGAGGTTGCTCACGTTCGGAGTGTTCAAGGAAGCAGTTTAAGTAGGAGGAAGTAGGTGAGACAGCGTGGGAGAGAACTTGGGCAGAGACTGGAAGGAAATCAGGGCACGGGGCTGCAAGAAGTCTTTGGCTGGTCATGCTCCAATTGTGTCTGGTAGGTCTTGCTATTCAAGTAGGACAGTGGTTCCCAACCTTGGGTAACCCAGGTGTTCTTGGACTGCAATACCCAGAAGTCTTCACCACCAGCTGTACTGCCTGGGGCTTCTGGGAATTGCAGTCTGAGAACGTCTGGGTTACCCAAAGTTGGGAACCACTGAAAAAAGATATGATGTGCTCTGACTCCACTCCAAGATCTACGGTTACCATAACTCAAATGGCTGAACATGCCAATTCCTAAGGATTATCAAGCTAGTTCTGGCCTCCTAGTTTTACTGAAAAAGATTCGCTTTTCAGAAGCAAATGTAGGCAAGTGGAGGCTTTAACTTTTGCTTAGAGGAAAACAAAGATGCTCCTCCAAACACAATACATTTCATTCTGAAAAACAATCCCTCTAAGGTGTTAGAGTGCCAAAAAAATAAATAAATAGCTAAACTTCAAAGCATAACCCATCCTGATCAGAAACATACTGTCAGAGTACTGTACATATCTCACTACTTGAACTTAAATGTGAAATATCAAATCTAAAGTGAGGAACTTGCATGAGAACTTGTGATAGCATTAATTGCTTAACACAGGCCTGAAATGCATCTGCCATTAGCGTGGAAAGTCCAGCTCTCAGCATGATTTTGACAGTATCTCCCATCATCCTTCATCATTAGCTCCACTGGATGAGAACAATAGTGCCGCAATATTTTGAAGGCTGGCCTCATCCAGTCCCAATATAGGTGGGTATGAACTACTCCACATTTGGGGGGACCAAAGAGGCTTATATTAAGCTAGCGTATCGTAACAATTTACATTGCAGCCTAGGGTTTTTATCATTCATAGAAGGGACCTGAGCCAATTCGTTCTTCCCCTTTTCCAACCCACAGAGGGGGGTTGGAAAATACTCACTGTAGAGTAACCACACTTGTTCCAGGTACAGGCCGCTCAATGTCTAGATCTCTTCGGCTGAAAAACAAGATGGGTACAATTAAGCACATATAGGCTTTTGTGCAATTTACGAATACAAATTCCTTAAAAAGGCAAGCCATCATGATACAGAGGTTGCAACGTGTGAATTTAGAGTTCCCTGGAAGTTTTACAGTAGATCAAAGATACCTGCCAGTTTTAAACTCTACATTTCTGCTGTGTTTAAGGTAAGAGATGGGCACAAACTGCTTGTGAGGTGCACTTCATTTCCCGGCCGAACAACTGATAGGTGGTTCAGTGGCTGCTAAGTGGATGTCCGCTGGAGAGGGTGGATGCCAAAGTGCCGAACAGCTGTTCAGCTGGGAAACAAACTGTACGAAACCATTAAATCAGCAGTTTGTGCCCATCTCTATTTAAGATGGTTGAAAAGCCTGCAAACACAAGTCTTAAAAGCTTGTTAGACATTCAGTTCCAGCTGGCAATTAAAGAGTTGCCAGTTTGGCACACGCTTGGGAATCCAGCAGGGACTCATTAATTGCTGGCTAGAACCGAGTGAATGTTACACCCGGACAAGAAATGGAAAATCTCCATGTTCCACTTTAAATATCAAGATTCTCAAGCTCTCCCTGACTCCAAGATCTGGCATACTGCAGGTTTTCAGTCATGATCAACACAGAAACATTAATTTCATAAAAGAAAGGCTATATTCAGAAGGAAACATATGTAGATAGCAATGACAGAAAATCTCTAAGACAGTCTGAAGTACTCATCATCATTGTCATCATCTTAGAACTGCAGAGGTGGAAGGGACTCTATAGACCAACTCCGGCCCCTGTCAACAAGGCACAGTTGGGAATCCAACCACTGCCTCATGGCTCTGGAGCCAGATACTGAAACCTCTGAGCTATCCAGCAATACTTCTTTGACTGGTTTGCCTCAAACAACCAGGGGCACGTCCTCTCTTAAGAAAACTGGTCACACTGTTACCTGTTGTAAGAGTTGACAAAGAGATGCAGATTGTTTTGATTCATGTCATTGAGGATGTGTTGACGGTAGGTATGGATCAAATCTTGGCTGCTGTGGATCTCATCCTAAATTTAAGAAAAGGTCTCATTAATATCACAAACATGGGCAAAAGGATAAGACATCCAGTAGCATCAACGCTAGGTTCGTTCAATACAGATTATGCTGTTTTCTGTGTTAAAGATCTATGTCACTATTGACACAAAAATGGCACAAATACCATGTAGTAGTCTAAGAACAGGATTTCTTTTCTACCCCAAACACATTTAGCTTACAACTTTTCCATAAAGATAAACATAAAGAGCAACAATTCAAGCTTCACAATATATGAATGATTTTTTTCCAGCCCATACTTTCTACAACAGAAATTGTAACATGTCAAGTAATAGCACACAACTACTCTCCCACCTCGGTTACGGAAAGAGCTTGATTTCTATATCTTCTAATGTCTTTCATGTCAAGCCCCTACTCAATCAGGAATCGAAATCAAAGCAGATCTGAGAGAGGGTTGTCCAATTGTCTCTTGAATGCCTCTATGGTTGAAGCGCTCACCACCTCCAGAGGTAATTGGTTCCATTGTTGTACTATTCTAACATTTAAGAAGTTTCTCCTGATATTTACCCTAAATCTGGCTTCCTTTAGCCTGAGCCCATTATTACATGATCCTGCACTCTGGGATAATTGAGAACAGGTCCTGCCCCCTCTTCTGTATGACTACCTTTCAAGTATTTGAAAAATGCTATTACATCAACCCTCTGTCTTCTTTTCTCAAAGCTAAACATGCCCAGTTCTTTCAGTCTTTCCTCATAGAGCTTGGTTTCCAGACCCCTGATCAACCTTGCTGACCTTCTCTGAACTTGCTCGTTTCTTGGCATCTTGAAGTGCAGTGTCCAGAACTGGACCCAGTACCATAACTCAACCTAAACAGTGCTGAATAGAGGGACACTAGACATACTTGCAAGTTCATTACTAGCACTGTGTTACCGCATGTAAGTCAAGGGAAAGCCTCCGCCTTAATTCAAATGAGATAAAAGACACTCACTTTGCTAAAGAGATGGGAGATAACCATATCAGGCAAAGCATGAGCCCATCCAGAAATCTGCAGAGAAAAAAAATCCAGAAACAAATATTAAGACCATTTGAACACTTTACATGTTCTCACAGATTCCTGTGGCCATCGTCAAAATATTGAACTCATCACATACATCCCCCCCCAAGCCACGTTAACTCAAACACCCATTGCTCCCCACAACACCCCATGCTTGAAAGTTATAAGTACCGAATGATACTGTTCTCCATACATCAGAGCCCCTGGAAGCTCATTAGACTAACAGACCTTTGCTTAGATGCATACCTCCAATAGGTCTGGCACGTTGATTTCTTTTAGACTGCAAGACCTAGAATTTTCCAGGAATTGTTTCAGGCAGAATTCTAGGAGCTGCAGATGTTGGTATCTAAACATGTGTCTCTGTTGCCATTATCTTCATTTCAAAGAGAAAGAACTGCCTTGTTGGTCCTTGTGAGTCAGTCCCAAGGGTTCATGGGAAGGGCAGTGTTTCTGCCCTTTTAGATTAGGCATCCTTCAGTCTCGAGAGACTATGGCAGCATGCTCTGTATGGAGGACTTGGAACAGCGTCTAGTGTTGCTGAGGAGGTCATTTTGAGAGTGACAATCCCTTCCACACTAAAGACAAATACAATCTGTACCCCGTCTAGCTCCCTGATTTTGCTGCTTTCATGACTGTCTCTTCAAATTGGGAGAGGCCATGATGCACCACCTGCCTCTAGGCTGAACGCTCAGAGGTCAAGGTTTCCCATCCGTTGAGGTCCATTCCTAAGGCCTTCAGATCCTGCTTGCAGATATCCCTGTATTGCAGCTGTGGTCTCCCTCTGGGGCAATTTCCCTGCACTAATTCTCCATTGCTGCCCATGAACTTCCCATTAGAGGGGCCCTCCTGGACGATGATAGAAACAGAGACACATATGTAGTCATCCAAAGCTGCTCGGGAGACTTTTATTATTAGTTTTTGGCTACACTTTGCAACCTTGGGTCTCCAGACATTCTTGGACTCCAACTCCCAGAGGTTTTCACCAGTAGCTGTGGTGGTAAGGGCTTCTAGGAGCTGAACTCCAAGAATGTCTAGGGACCACCCCAAGAATGAGAACCACTGATACAGAATCTACAGATTTCAGCAAATGTTAACACTATATTAACATTATGTCATGTTTTAAGATATTCTGCCCATCAAAATTACAGTGTTCAAATTCATCTGTGTTTCACTAGCTAAGAAAAGAAGGCCATCAATGTTTCTACCTCCAACATACTATTTACCAATGTTTGGGAAAAAAAACATTAGAACTAACAGGCAATGCAATTTTAGAAGAGGTAGGTTGTTTGAAGACCTCCAGAAATAATTCGCTGAAGTAAAGGGCAGCCATGGGGTCCAAACAAAATGAGATCCAAATGCAAAACCAGGTGATATCTTTGTATAATAATTCAGTGACCCATATACAACACACTCCTTGCTGCTCTTTCAATCAGCTTTTACAATGTAATTGTAGTTTTATTGTTTTACAATGGTTTTATTGATGTTTTATGCTTTTACAGTGTAATTCTTTGACCTGTTTCTGGGGCATGTTTTGATTCCTGCCTGCAGAAAAGTAGTGAAGAAATAATAAAGCATTACCCATTTTATTCTGAGGGAGAGAAATAACAGCTGCTAGCTCACCCGTTTAATTTGCCTGACACTAAAGGCACCATTCATGCTACTTATGCCTTCAGATGTCTATTGTGTCTCACTGGTGCAAGCTGCTGTACAGTTTTTAAGAAATCAAAACAATGCTTTTCAGAATTCGGATTAGGCTGTGATGTTTGTGTGTTGCTCTTATAGCCGGCCGATGTCCCTGAAAGCGGGGGACACACCTGATAGTTCCAGGATATTCGTTGTGACACCTTTGTTCCTGAAGTATTTTCTGTCCGCAAATAATTGGAAGCAACTTGGAGAGATGACTGCCAAGCACCACGCACTGCTGGTGGTGTGATGTACATGGACCCCTCGTCTCCACAGGGGACAAAACTTTTGCTCTTCCAGATGTTTTCAACTACAACTCCCGCAATATCTTACTATTAACTATGTTGGCCATGACTTCTAGAAGATGAACTCCAGGAATACCTTAAAACAAAAGGTTCTCTGTCCTTATCCAATGACTCGTGAATTGGTCTAAAATAATGTCCTAAATGTTAGGAAAGCAGAAATGTGAGGAATGTATACAAACTAGAGGAAGCTAAAACGGATGCTCATCCATCCTTTAATTTTTGGAAGAGCTAAGTAGTTGGGTTGAATGGGTGTATGTGGGCAAAGTTTCATATGGCTCAAAGACATGTATGGATGCCAAGATCAAACCCATCCAAGTTCTGCTTCAGGAACGGATTCCTTCAAATCTATCCTAAAATAAAGTTTCCAACCAATGTAATGGGAGCTTTCATGAACAAGTCCACTTCATCAGACTTGTCCACAAAAGCTCACATTAAAAATTGCAAAGGCTAGTCTTTAAGGTGCCACCACGTTTTTGCCTCTCTCTCTTTTTCGCTCTTTATTTTTATTTTGTTTTCACCTATAATGCTTGCTCAGACGAACACAGCCCCCTCTTCTACAACAAATGCAATGTTTACCTTAGTGGCTGCCCAGTCCATCCATCCTTCAGCACATGGGTTGACATTAATGAGAACAAGTCCTTCCACCATATCAGGATGGTTAAGCTGCAGGTTGAAGAATTCAAGACATGTTGCAGAATCAAGTGTAACATGGAAGATCTTGTTTATTAAGAGAGACCTTATATATCTTGGGGGGAGGACACAGAATTCTCTAATGATAAATAACTATCATGGACCACCAAGTCAATTCTGACTTATGGTGATCCTTTTTTTACAGTTTTCTAGGAAGAGAACAATAAGAAGTGGTTTACCATTCCCTTCTTCCGAGGACATTCTGAAACTGTGCAACTTTCTATAGAATTATAGAATAGTTGAGCTGAAAGGGGCCTATAAGGCCATCGAGTCCAACTCCTGCTCTATGCAAGAATACAAACTGAAGGATATCTGATGGGTGGCTGCCTACTTTTCTGTTAAATGCTTAAGGTTGCTGGTTCCATTATCGTACTGCTCTAACAGTTAGGACATTTTTCCTGATATTCAGCCTAAATCTGGCTTCATGTAGCCTGAGCCCATTATTACATCTCCTGCACTCTGGGATGACTGAAAACAGATCCTGCCCCTCCTATGAATGACTTACCTTTCACATATTTGAAAAGTGCTATCCTATCTCCCTCTCAGTCTTCTTTTCTCAAGACTAAAAATGTCTATGTAATAGCTTTTTTGGATTTTCAGAAAAGCATTGAACACTTACAGCAAATCTTGTTAAGATGTAGGCACCTGCTCCAGTTCCCATTCCAATCACACTCTTCAGTCTAAAGGAGAAAGCATGGAGAATTGAAGGTTTCTCTAAAGACCATTTTTATGGAGCCACACATCCATTATTTCGTAATAGATCTATTTCCTATTAACTTACAAAAGGGACAAATGCAACTTCCTCAATTGTTCAGACTACAGTGGGGCAAAGCAGAAGGCAGACGTGCTACTCATAAAGTACTAGCCTGATTATCACCCAATGACCACCACCAAACCAAGAGAGAGTACAAACTGCACAAGTACCAGGGGTAGATGAAGCTTGTTTTCTAGACATATCTGACATAAAAAAACCTGACAGACAGACTGATAGGCTATAGAAAAATATTGGCATTGAACAATTCTATCCTATAGGACATGGCCATAGATAGATGATTTTCGAAGAAGCAGCCATGTTAGCGTGTCTCACCATGTACAGCAAAAACAAAAGAAATAATAAAACCAGAAGTTCTGACACACGTTAAAAACCAAGAGAATTACTTCAGCGAGAGCTTTTATGGATTATAATCCACTTTCTCAGGCACAGTGTGCAATATTCAACCAAAAAGGTTAGACACATGGTTTGTAAAGTTGTGAGGGTGAGGAACGTGTGAAGAAAGCAGCAAGCACAGATAATAGCCTTTCAATATAATGGTATTATTAACTCAAGCAATGAACTTTCGAAGTGTTGATTACTCAGACTTCTTCTGGACCCACAATGCTAATCAATCCTTGTAAAATTGTATTTGGGGTGCTTTGTATTTGCCTCAGAGACTAGCCAGAGAGAAAAGGTACGAAATGGCCACTTCGCCCCCCCCAAATACAGTGGTGCCCCGCATAGCGACGATAATCCGTTCCAAAAAATTTGTCGCTATGCAGATTCGTCGTTAAACGAATTGCTCCTTAAGCGAGGCACCACTGTAATTGCTGTTTACCTTTTAATTCTGACTAATAACAGGCTCTGCTAACACCCAATCATCACAGTTTGTACCAAAAGAGAATTTGTTTACAAGCACGTGGCCTTCCTTTTAAAAAAGTGTTAAGCCCATGTAAAATTAGCCAACTGATAAAGCCACAAATTTTTTATTTTTTTGTACAAGAGACTAATTCTGAACGGCTCATATGGACACTGGAAGATAAGTTTTGGCCTAAAGTGAAGCATATGGAAGAAATCAGCCATTTAACACTTGGATTATTATCTCTCACCAGGGTAAATATACATAAAAACAAACGGAAGAGCTAGCGAATTGTCACAATTGCTAACGCCATGTCAGCCAAAAAAAAAAAAAAAAGGCACAATAGATTTAAAAAGTCTAGTTTTGTTCACAGTAATGGATGAGGTTCCATTTCTATTAAGACAGCTAAGTTTCCCCTGCCCCCATTGCACAGTGACCTCTGTACCCAGAGTTATGTGAGATCCCCTCAGAACCAAACTGTAATCAAGAGGTCCAAATGGAGTTCACTTTAAATAAATGTCAGAGGATGCAACAAGAGGGAGACACGATGAAGTAATCTTGGTGCCAAGTGTCTGTAAGCAGCCTTGGAAAGCAATAAAACTTGTCTGAAATTATATGAGGAACCTTAGGTAAGGTGAACGTTTTGACTTACCCAAACTGTTTCAGAATTCCTGGCAGCATTTCCGCCAGCTGATCCATGGAAGGGTACATGTATCTACAAGAACAGTGATTGAGAACATCGAATTTAATCGTGTTTTGATAACTGACAGTTGTTCTTTCTAAGCATACAGGATCAGAACCACAGCCCATCTATGCCTATGATTGGTTCACCTCTCGAGGTGAACCAATCATACCGCTTTGTCTAGACCAGAAATACATCCTACAGTCAGTCTTTTTGTTCTGACACACATCTATGTGGGGAAGCACGCTATCTCCCTCTGAGAAGGGGCCCCATTGGA
The DNA here is from genome assembly GCF_051106095.1 of Pogona vitticeps. Taxonomy (NCBI): domain Eukaryota; kingdom Metazoa; phylum Chordata; class Lepidosauria; order Squamata; family Agamidae; genus Pogona; species Pogona vitticeps. The sequence goes on from NC_135786.1 coordinate 230,653,072, forward strand.
GAAAGCGGGGCTGGGAAGCTAGGGCGCCCACAGAACAGGGGTGCGGCCGGACGGCTGAACCGATAGTTTGCGCCCATCTCTAGTTAATAAATAATGGCTGAAATCCTGCTGGGCAGCTATGTAAAAAGCATCGCCCTTGCAAGCCGATGGTCTTCCCTGAACAATTCTCTGTAGGCATTAGCTGTTGCATGCGGAGCCACGCAGCTCACTGTGCAACAGATAAAGTCTACGGAGATTTCTTAATGTGAGGCAACTCTCCTCCAAAACTTACACCTTTGGCCTAGCAGTGCAACAGGATTTCAGCTGATGGGTGAAGCAGGCCTGGAAAAAAAAAGGACACCTTATTCTAAAACTTAAGGTTTTTGGCTACCACTTCCATGATAACAGCTGACAATGCTTCACATGTTGACTGTCACAGCAGCTCATTATTCATAGAAGAGAAAAGCATAAAAATAGCCTTCTGCAAGGGGCAGGAGTGTCATCAAGGCCAAATAAGATAGATAGATAGATAGATAGATAGATAGATAGATAGATAGATAGATAGATAGATAGATAGATAGATAGATAGATAGATAGATAGATAGATAGATAGATAGATAGATAGATAGATAGATAGATAGATAGATAGATAGATAGATAGATAGATAGATAGATAGATAGATAGATAGATAGATAGATAGATAGATAGATAAAAGCACACAAAGAAACATACACACAAGATCACAGAGGTACCCCCACTAGCAGGTGTTCTTGTCCGTCTACTTGTACCCACTACACCGTCTGTGTTGCAGACTTGTGGTACGTTTTCGGTGTTCCCTTAATTATCTACCTAACGTTAATTTGTAAATCTGATTTATAAACTCTGTTCTTTAACGTCATGTTCTGAGAGCTTGCATCAAGACCAGGAAATCCCACCTTTGGGATTCAGAGCAGGCAACAGATAAAACCAACATTCTGCCAATTCACACTATCCCCTCGGTAGAGTACTCTGATTGTATGTACTGTTTCAGACTGGATTTCACCTTCTGAGTTTTAATGAGCCCAATGTGGTGTAGTTAACAGACTGATGGACGAGGACTCTGAAGAACAGGGTTCGAATCCATCTACTCAGTCATGGAAATTCACTAGGGGAGTGGAACTGGTAAAGCCAGTTTTAAATATCTCAATTACCTTGAAAGCTCTGTTACTACTATAAGCTGGTTTGGACTTGAGAGCACATAACAACAATTTATTAACATGCAGAACTCTGGGGAGAGGATAAAAGAAAAATATAACAAGTATTATACAATGAAAGAAGTCTAGAGAACTAGCTTACCCAGGTGGAAAAGAAGCTGCACCATCTTGCTGACCAGGGGCATCCACGTGGCAAACTGCAAAATGCTGTGTGATCTCCTGCATATCTTCAAAATTGAAGAGGGGGTTGAAGCAGGTTTTGTCTTCAGAGGAAAAGGTCCCGGGACGAGGCAAGAAGGTGGAAACATTAATGGTTGTGTCAGTACGAAGTAGAAATTCTCAAGGTATAACCAGAGGCTTAGAATGGAAACTCTCTGAATATTGCATTTCTCATTAAAAAGTAAACATGACAGCCTGTTCTTGAAGCCTTTAAACTTTATAAACCTACAAGATACTTTTCTCTGAAAAATGTTCAACGAAGTTTGCCTGAAGTGCTCTATGTAAGGAGGTATTTTAAAAGAAAAACACAGACAGCTGCTCTCTGGCAGCATAAGATCCAAGCTGATTTTCTTGAAGATTCTGCTTTTGTTTCTTTCGGATGCTTACCTATTCTGTAATTTAAAAAAAGTCTTTATGGCAGATAAATCTAATCTACATTAGCAAAGACCGTACAGATTTACTCCAGTGATCTGTATCTTGGCCATGCTAGCTGAATGAGCTGCTGCTTGACAGCGGAACGGACTGCCTCTGGTTTTTAGGGCTTTTAAATCAAGAGTCAGAATGGGCACTTATCGACATAATAGGGGATTTCCTGAATCAACAAGGCAATGAACTTCTATGAACCACAGAGAGATATTGGAATTGTGGACAGCTCCTCTGAAGACACTTCTGGGAATCCTTGATCTTGTGCGCAAGATCACTTAGCTAGCCTTAAGTGGTTCACGAAGCCTTGGCAGAGCTGACCTCTTGACGAGGGCTGAAATATGCTCAGCTTTCAATAAGACATTTTTCACCCTCTTGGTATTTGGACCTAAATCTAACTGCTAGTTCCAACCAAAGGAGATCCACTGCTGAATGAATGGTGTGAGTCAACACTAATGTCAATCCCATTGATCCAATAGGTCTCCTTCGGCTGGGACTAGCAACAGGATTTAGGTCACTGACTATTTTTGGGTAAGTCTTCCAGCTTGTCGCGTTTGGATAATTTATGGGACAGTAATGCTAGAAGTGGACTTAAATCCTTAGCACACTAGTTCAAATACACTTTTCTTTACTCCTTTTTGTACACATGATCTACTGCATGCAAAAGTGGCTTTAGGTTTCATGCAGCCACACAAGAATCACCTTAGGAAAAGAGGAGGCACGGATATATGAGATTGTACTATTGTGAGATATACCTGCTTCTCCAGTGTTTGCCAGTAAGAATTCAATTATTTCTCTCTGCATCAACTAGGAAAATTCTCCCATTAGCTGAACTAACCAGCAGCTCATTTATATCAACACAAGATACTCCCACAAGTTCCACTGGATCATGAAGATAAAGCAGCTGAAGCTGAGATAATCAGCTTTACGTTGCACAAAAGTTTGCGAAACGACACATCCAATTGAGCTAGACGAGTATTATCACATTTATTACACTTACGATTCAATCCGATATCATGGTACGTTAGGATGGCAGGCCTGTTGCCCCGTAGAGTTCCGCACATGGTGACATGCACGGAGCCATGTACCGTTTCCACATCTTGTTCCTGGAGGAGAAAAGGCGATCGGTTGTTAAAGCGTTCAACTCCCTTCAAAAAAAGGTTTCCATCATCAACAAAAGTTTATCTGAACTCTATCTTTTTTTCAAGACAGGCTCTGCTGAAGTTTATAACACCAGTTACACACACTGATTTTTTTCACTGGCTGGCCCCACTTTAAATTATACAACATCCGACAGCACGTCACAACCGAAAAACATTGCACAGGCTTCCGTTCCATCCAATTCCTGTCATAATATGCTTACAAAGTACAGTAGCAGCTCTTATTCGGGGGGGGGGGGGGGAATGTAATCTCCCTCTCAGTCATCTAAATTCTGCTACGAAATGGAAGCCTGAGGAGTGTACAGGACATTTACTGACAAGATGCTGAAAATACTGAGCAATTATGATTTTACATGTTCTAATTCTGAGAAGCACAGTCGGAACGGAAGTGCTGCAGAAGGACAGGCAAGGCTCACAACATTTTAGGGCCAAAACATAGGTTGAAAGTGTATTTTCTCCTCTTACATCATAATGCACATTTTTCAGTGCTTTATGCCTGACAAATCAAAAACGTAAAAAGCCCCGTTGTTTCTCAGTCCCAGAACAAAAATGAGGCAATTTGCCACATGCATCCAAAGTCTTGTCAGACTCAACAATCTGCCTTTTCCTCTTAAGGGCACCCTGTTTCTAGATGCAGGATCAGCCTAATTTACAGAGGCTTTAGGTTCCTCTCAGTTTCTCATTCTGTTTCCCCTTGTAACCTTCCATTCATCTCATTCTCTCTCACTTCGAGATCAATCAAAAATGTTAATAAAAAATTTCCATGGTAATTTGTTGATCCACGCACATTTCTCTTAATATACGCGTGGTAATTCTCAAGCAGCTTCACCATACAAAATGTTTTGATGTTTTGCTTTATCATCACTATTCCTTTTATTGATTGATTGCAACATCCTGCCCTAATATGTATGTTTCATTAGCCATCTTTTGTGTTGGAGAACTAGAACTGCAAAATCTAGAGAAGTAAATACTGTTAACTGTAAAAATACAGATAACTGTTTTGGTTCATAGAGTGACACAGGATTGGAATGCTTCCAATTAAAACACTGAATGAAATATTCCTCCAATCTCTATCGAACCAGTATGCAGAAGGAAGGCCAACTGGGAATCCTGTATGTGTCTCTCTTGGGGAAAAGCTAGCTTTTAAAATCTACATGTACTGTGTCCCTGAAAATAAGACAGGGTCTTATATTAATTTTTGCCCCCCCAAAATGCATTAGGATTTATTTTCAGAGGATGTTCTACTTTTTTTAATGTACAAGAATCTACATTTATTTAAATACACTCATGCCATCTTCTTCTGGTTGCTTCACAATGCACAACAGTGGAGGGTGGAGTTTCACTTAAGTGGGGTTTATTTTGGGGGAGGGCTTGTATTACAAGCATCCTGAAAATCATATTAGGGCTTATTTTCAGTGTACAGCTTATTTTTGGGGAAACAGGGTATATAAACTGAGTGTAACTGCCTTACACGTCTCAGGAATCTTACTGCCATATCTCTGGATCTATCAAAGAATAAGAATCATCATCATCATCATCATCATTCTTTCATTTCTATTCCTGGAACCAAAAGAGGTTGTTAAAATAACTGCCTGGTTATTAATACATACAAGTGTTTAAAGATGTTGCCTGTTTTGTTTATTGCTTTCCTAATTTGAGTAACAGTGTACCAAATATTAAAAGGCAAATCCATTCACTCTGGAAGTCGTCTCTGTGGCTGATTTACAACTAGTTTCAAATAACCTATCTGCTCTTATTATTCATCGCTAGTAATTTTACCACTGCAATCAGGTTGTGTAACTTTTCTACAATGTCTATCATCTAATCACTGAATTTTTTTCTGAGAGCCTGCCACATATACCTTCCGAACGAAACATATTCTCTCCAAGTCCCCAGTAGTTTGATCATTAGAGAATCATGCAATCAAAATGTATTGCTTAAAAAAGACTCACAAATCCGCTGAGCACCCGTTTCTTGTTATACATAAACCTTGTGAACACCACCCAAATATATCACAAAACAAAAATATGCCACTTTGTAGAATTCAACATTCACAAAGGAAATTAAATGGGGTGCATTTAATTCCGGATGTTTTTAATCACACAAAACATTATTAAACAAAGATAGTTAACCCCTAAACTTTTAAGTGTCCCAAGTACTAAACTAGAAGCAAAACACTGACATCTTTACTTGTGCTTCCTTTTCGCTTATTGCAGTACTTACAGCATTATGCAATAAATAGGCAGTATCCTCCATGTCCAGCACCATTTTTAGACAGTGCAGTTTGGTATTTATCTCAAGAAGCCCGCAGTGAAAAAGGAAGACCAGATATTTCTTGGACTCTCTGTGGTAAGCTGGGTTTTATAGCCAAGCTGTCACACTGCCTAAGCTCAGAAATCCCAGAATACCTCGTCAGAAAAACCTCATCCAAACAGGTTCAGAAGGACGTCATTCTTAAGTAGGATTTAGGACAACTTTGACCGCAGAGGCCTGCACACCCTACAGCCTGGACATCAGCCAGAGGGGGCAGAGAAGAGAGAAAACAACACAGAGTTTTAATGTCCGGAAACCTGCTTGCATCGAGCAGCATATTCATAGATGCGGCCATGAGCATAAGGTTCAAAAGGTGCATGGATTGAACACAGTTTTTGGGTGAAAGCGAAAGGCCAGGTTCCCTTTTTCTAAATTTTGCACATAAATGTCTAAGCACACACACAGAGAGCACTTGAAAGCAAACCATGCACCCATCCACTGGACCCCAAGCGGAAGACTTATCTTAGAGGGCAAGTTCTCCTCCATTTGTGGAAAAGACTCTGATGTTGGGAAAGTCTGAAGGCAAGAGGTGAAGGGGGACGACAGAGGACGAGATGGTTGGGCAGTGTCATCGAAGCGACCAACATGAATTTGACCCAACTGCAGGAGGCAGTGGAAGACAGGAGGGCCTGGCGTGTTCTGGTCCATGGGGTCACAAAGAGTCGGACACAATTTAATGACTAAACAACAACTACTATACACCATGAAGGGAAAATTCTCCTCTTGCCATCTTGCAATCTGGATTTCTTATCGATAACGTCCTGGGAGAGGGAACCTCCCATTAAGCTATTAACCAGGAATAGTATTAATGAATGAGGAGGAATATTTTTAAGTCGCCTACAGTGGTTTAGTGCCAAACAGAGCAGAGCGATGGTGCCAATCACTCTCACAAGGGTTATACCTTACCCTAGAAAAACATAAAATACAGTCCCCAAGGCTGTTTGGGAAGAAGAAATGAAGTATAAAAAAAGACACCAGATCCACACAACAAAGTCTGTGTGCGAAACCTCTTCCCGTGTGAACACAACAACTATGGGGAATGATCCAACGTAGCTTCAACCTGGAGGTTATTTGGTACCCATGTCATTATGTACCAAACTCTGGAGATTAGGATATAGTTGAGACTATAATTAACTGCAAGCCACTCTAAGCCCTAAACCACATCATTTGAAAACAAGCACCAGGAGTTGGACGTACTGTCGGTTTACACATTCACACACAGCCCTAGTTTCACAGAAGCAAATACTACTGTGATAAGGCAGGTTGCCTGCTGAGCAGGAAAGGCACACACCATTTGTTTGAGACGTGTAAGAGAGTCTTTAAGAAAAGTACAATATTTCTAATGTGTGAGCCAATGGTCAACAATTCCATTTTTTTCCAGCTTTGGGGCTACGCGCTGATGTAGAAGCCACCCAACGGTTGTGTCCAGTTGCTAACATGGGCTGGAAAGCAAGAGCTGTGCAGAGGACAAGCCACAGCATCCACTGGAGAACATACAGTGGTGCCTCGCAAGACAATGTTAATTCGTTCTGCGAAAATCGCTGTCCTAATCGCTTTTTCATTTCGTCTTGTGAAATGAAAAAGCCCATTGAAATACATTGAAACCGGTTCAATGCGTTCCAATGGGTTCCAATGGGCTGAAAACTCATCTTCCAGCAAAGATCTTCCATAGGGGTGTCCATTTTCGCTGCCTATAAAGTGGGGAATCCGTCCTGACAACACAGCGGGGAGACATTTTAGAACCACCAATCAGCTGTTTCTAAATGATCGTTTAGCGAAAAATCAGTTCCCGAAGCAGGGAACCGATCATCGTTAAGTGAATTTTCCCCACAGGAACATCATTTTGCGATTGCAAAAGTGATCGCAAAAACTTCAGCGTAAAGCGGTTTCATTATTTAACGAGGCAATCATTAAGCGAGGCACCACTGTATATGAAGGGGGGGGGAGGAGGACATTAAAACTGTGTGGTTTTCTCTCTTCCCTGCTCCCTTTTGCTGATGTCCAAGCTGTAGGGTGAGTAGGCCTCTGCGGTCAAAGGACCTGTACTTGATGTTCAACAATTTTTAAGCAGACACACAAAGGAAATGCAGAAGGGACCCAGAGCTAAACAATGCCCCCCAGAGCATGTCTGTATAGGTTTGGTGCCATGTTGTCCCTTTCACAGCCAGCTTTTTGCAAACCTCTGTGTAGCACAGCCGACATCACAGGGGCACAAATTAGAATTTGCCTTGCCTTCGAGGCAGTCCTTGATCCTTAACTCTTTTATTCTGCAGCAGGATGACACAGTTACCATACCTGCAGTCCCTACCACCTATTCGGCCCCATCCTTCATGATCGTACCTTTCAAAACTTTGCGACCCCATTGTTGCTCCTGCATGGGGAAGCACTGCACCCAATTAACCATCTCTTCTCAAAGAAAAAGGAGGACAGCTCGAGGGACACAACCAAATAAAAGGGACTTCCCAGCAAAGCTCCCCTGCAGTTGTAGCTCAACTGACCTAGAGATTTACTGTTGAGATTTCAGAGGGATTTTTTCCCTCCACCCCAGAGAAATAACACAGTGATAACAGATGGCACTACACCCTAATCAACCTCAGCGTTACAGTAAGAGCCTCTTTACTGACCGATTTGTATTAAAACACTATCTTGGAAAAAAAACAAACCGCAAGGTACAGTAATCCGATCGAAGGATAAAGACAGACGTGCCATCTGCTCAGGCATCTCTCACTTTTAAAAGGGCCGGCGCTTCCCCAGTAAGCTAAGCAAGCGCATGTGGCTGCTACAGAAATGTGGTTGGTAGGTCAGTGAAGGCAAGAGGAGAAAGGGACGACAGAGGATGAAATGGCTGGACAATATCACAGAAGTGACCAACATGAATTTGACCCAACTCTGGGAGGCAGTGGAAGACAGGAGGGCCTGGTGTGCTCCGGTCCATGGGGTCATGAAGAGTGGGACACGACTTAATGACTAAACAACAACAACGACACATGTATGTATGTATGTCCCACTGCAGCCAGCAGGGCTTCTGTATACAGGACTGAAGCTTTTGTTCAATAAAACTAATTTGGTTCTTTCTAAAGAAATGTCTCACTGGAAAGAGAGATCCTGAAGCTGAGGCTCCAATACTTTGGCCATCTCATGAGAAGAGAAGACTCCTTGGAAAAGACCTTGATGTTGGGAAAGTGTGACGGCAAGAGGAGAAGGGGACGACCGAGGATGAGATGGTTGGACAGGGTCACAGAAGTGACCAACATGAATTTGACCCAACTCTGGGAGGCAGTGGAAGACAGCTCCCAGAAGCCTTCAGTGCTAGCTGCGCTGGCTAGGATTTCTGGGAGCCGTAGTCCAAGAACATCTGGGGAACCACTGTTTTAGAGCTTACTCCTTTTACACGGCAGGAAACTAGTCACCAGTGAACAGACACTAAGCTACCGCCGTTATTATACTGCACTGAGCAAGTGCCTCTTGCTTTGATGAGGAAGGGCCACATAAACCTCTATTCTGAGGTTCTCCCCCCGCTTCCTTGATTGTAGCAAGCATCGTGACCACCATGTGTGAAGAAGCCATTACAGATCAAATACCCAAGGAATAACATCCACACAGCCTTATAGCAACTCAAACACTACATGTCGCAGCCTATCGAGAGCCTCTGTTTTGGGATCCTGTACTTCATGTCCCACTACCAAGTACATGCTTGCAAGAAAACAGGCTCCACGCTGTGCATGGAGAAAACACTCTTTGGGAGGTGGCCTCAGAATTGTGTCTTGTGAGCTTCTCCTTCTTCCAGGGTGGAGTTTCAGAGCTTTTGTGCCACAGTTCCCATTCAACATTCCCTATACTTTTTTATTTGTATTCCTGCACAGTGCAGGGGCTTGGACTGGATGGTCTTTACAGGGCCCCTCCAACTTCATGATTCTACGATTATGAGCTACATTTATATCTTGCCAATGAGCTCTAAGGTGTACACGTAATCTCCTCTCTATCCTTACAGCAACCCTGTGAGGAAGGTCAAGCTGACGAACATGGACTAGTCTAGGTTTACTCTACACATTCTATGGCTCACTTAGAGTCTTCAATCTCAGTCCCGTGAAATACTATATATCTGGCAAATATGAACACGCAACCAACGAAACGGACAAGACAGACTCACAAAGCTATATAAATGCTATATTCTAGGATCAAAGCCAGCATGCAAAATTTGTGCCATAAAATGGAGCACTTTTAAAAAAACTTTATGAACGACACCGTCTGAAAAATGGGTTCTTGACTTTGCTCTGATGTGTCTCACTTGAGCAGTGATTCCCAGCCTTGGGTCCCCAGATGTTCTTGGACTAACATTCCCAGAAGCCTTCACTGCTAACACAGCTCACCAGGGTTTCTGGGAGTTGTAGTCCAAGAACATCTGGGGAACCAAGGTTGGGAGCCACTGCACCAGAGCAACTAAACAGACATTGAAAAAAGGCACCTTCTCCAAAGCAATATTAGTATGATTGCATTTTCTTCAGCATTGATGGTACTCTTAGCCACTGGAACCTGCAGCTCCTGATTTGCTCTTTTAATTTATCTGTCGATTCTTTTCTATTACGACAACCAAAACCCATTTCAAGAAAGGAAACAGGCCTTTTGTTACTTTGGAAAGCAGTGAAAACACATAAACACCCTGCTTAGACTGGCAGAAAGCCAAGAACTTTGCACCAGCCAAAGCTACCAGTTGGAAGCTTCCGCTATAATCCTACCTACATTTTAGTAGGTCAATCAGAGCGCAGGCAAATCTATGTTACGAGGCTACTATCTCAGTTCCAATCTATTTTTAATTTAGGAACAGACATATTTTCACATAAGCATCTGCATGTTCTGTGGAACAAAGACTGACCAAAAAGGAAGAGGGGGAAAAATCAGCATTCAGTACAACATTTGTTGAAATAACATTTGTATTATGTACATTTTCATTAAATTAATAATTCGAAGCCGTCAAGTCAATTCTGAGAGATGGCGACTAGAGATGGGCACGAACTGCCCATTGGCAATTCAGCCTGGTGCGCAAAACGATGTTTCGCGGGCCCAGTGCTTCCCTCCACCACCTCTTCGGGCAACCGCCCACTCACCGGCTGCACCTCATCTGGGTGGGCAGTTGTTCAAAGAGGCGGGGAAGTGCATAGTGCCTGCAGAACATGTATGTGGGCACCACGCCAAACCAAGCTGAACCACAGTTTGTGCCCATCTCGAATGGTGACCCTTCCCAGATTTTCCAGGTCTAGCATGTTCAGAATTGGTTTGCCATTCCCTTCTTCTTGGCAGATTGGCCAAGGCTGGCTTCACTCTTAAGAGACCCAGTGGGGAATCAAACTCTCAGCTTCTAGCTCTACAACTAAATACCTAACTCACTGGGCTATCCAGCCAGCAACATTTTAGTTACAGCTAGGACTCCTAAAGACAATTCAATAGGGGAGCATTGTGACAGTAGTGTAATGTGAGTGAGACAATGCAGAAGTAGAAAACTCATGCCAAATTTCTATTTTGACAGCTACAACATTTTACCCCCTCAACAAGTCGTGAGGCTCCACTCAGGCCACCTCACACTGAATTGGTGCTTATATATCCAAAAGACATTCCATTTAATGTCATTTTCTCCCTTAATTTTTCCTGGCTTAGGTGTATTAGAACCAGGCTGAGTTTTATAGCACCTTGGAGGGCTGCCTGTAACTTGAGTGTCCATCCTTAGGTAAGAAAGAAAGAAAAAAGAAGAAATTAGGTGTCAGAGAAACTGCATAGGAAAGTTTTCTTCCTTATATTGTTTCCCTAGCTAACTATTGTTTCTGTTCTGCATTTGAAACAGGTGGCATTCTTATTTTAGACAATCCTTAGAAGACTATTCAACCACACTAGCCTTCACCTAGAGATCCAATTGACCAATTTTAATAACATCAAGGCCCAAGCAATCTGGGCTTGGTACATACACATCACATTGCACGCTCAACTAGTATCGTATGAGCACAAACTGTGCTCCAAGGAGGTTATCTAACAGTCTTAATGTTCTCGCACGCTCGGGATACTGGGTACAACAGACATCAGGTTCTCATTTGGGAGGCCTATCTGATAGAAAGCGCCAGAAATAAATATTCTGTAGGGTTGTTGTTTTTTAAGTGACAACATACTCCTTTTGCCCCACTTCCATTACACTGGCTGAAATCACCCAAAAGGCATACATTCTGGAAGCCCAAGTGCTTGAAGGTAAAGAAACCTCATCCGATTCGGCATGCAACAGAGATAAGGTCTACAGAAATGCCTTCTGCAGCAGTGCACAATTTCAGCCACCGTGACAGGGCAGCGTTTCATCCCAACAATTCTTATTGCAGAGAATGCGCACATCCTGGGCAAGTACCGTCAAGGTTTTGTAGTAAAGCAAAGCAACACACACACACACACACACAAAGTGTGTCACTTATAAATCACTCCAGAGCACTCTCTGGGCAGTTTACAATTTACGTGTACAGGCTACACGTTGCCCTCTGCCGGTGAGCTGGGTACTCAATTTACCAACCTCAGAAGGACGGCAGGCTGAGTGAACCTCAAGCCAGCTACCCGAGCAGAGGATCGAACACACGAGCAGAGTCTTTGACAGCAGTACTGCAGTTCCACCAATGCACCATGGGGCTCTCCCAACACAACATATTAAGAAGTCAACTCATGGTCACCGGCTACAGTGTTTGAAGTAGCTCTATGGCACTTACATAGGCATGTCAAGAAACAGCATACAGGGACAGCACAGAATCCTTGCACCCCTAGGGACAAAACAAGCAGCCGGGGGGAAAATGGGATAGAATATCCCTCCATCCATTAAGACAAAAACAAAGCTCAACCTAGCCTGTGTTTCGATGACTGCAAACTTTTCTGTTGCTGTTCTAGAACTTATCATTAAAAGACTGATAAAGGCTATCCACATTTGTTTATTCTATCCACCTTGTTATCTGTATTCAAAACACGAAGCCAGAAGACTTATTTGGGCTCCATATCCCCCTCCATATCTAAATAGAGAAACAATGTTCATGTGTTGTAGATATCCAAGCAGAAGCATGCTGGACGCATCCTTGCAATTCACTACCTGGTTGCTGCCTTGGAAAACAATCTTAGGTGAAGGAATGAGTTGTTGGATGCTAAATGTTATCATGGCATTGTGTGTGTGTGTGTGTGCATGCCATCAAGTCAATTCCAATTTATGCCAACCCTTTCTAGGGTTTCCTAGGTAGGAATATACAGAAGTGATGGAGCATTCCCTTCTGGGGATCCTGGACTGTGCAGCTTGCCCAAGGCTACACACGCTGGCTCTTCCCCCAGGAGGTACAATGGGGCACTGAATTCCCAACCTCTGGCTCTGCAGCCTGGTACCTAAACCTCAGAGTTATCCAACCAGCTTAATCATCACCCTATGTTGTCAAGTCAATTCTCACTTGTGGTGACACGTTTCAGGGTTTTCAAGGTATACTCAGAAGTGGTTGGCCATTCCTTTCTTCTGGGGTCGCCCTGGGACGGTGCAGCTTGCTCAAGGCGTCACAGGCTGACCCTACTCGGAGGAGGTACAGTGGAGAATTGAACACCCAACCTCTGGCTCCGTAGCCATCACCTAAACCACTGAGCCATCCATCCAGCTGGTCGTGACATTATTGCTTACTTTTCATGAGCAGATTGCACAAATGTTGCTGGTCTGCAACACAGTTAAAGGCGTGCCACTTCCATAGACTAAAGAGCACACACTGACAGGCTCACATTATATATATTTTTGTTTTACAGATGAGTTTCCAGGCTGGTGCTATAAAAACATACGATGTTCCTTGCCTTGGTCAGGACAGACAGCATCACAACAGTGACTACCTTGCCAGCACAAAGGGGCCAAGCTGCCCATTTCCAGCTGTTTCCAGCACACCTTTATTATCTTCTTAGTCATGTTTAGTCTACAGTTTGACTGACCTACAAGTAGAATTAAGCCACATGCAAAGAGACAGCTGAATTCTGTACAATGGTCAGGAGGCAGCACGGTATACGCCAAGGAGCAGAACTGTTTTAGCTTTGTTTCTGTGTGATGAGTAGTAATTCACAGCTTTTGTGCCTCAGCCTACAACTATGCTCCCAAAGGCTTCCTGGAGCCCTTAAACCATACACAAAAGAAGACACCAGTTGCTTCTCTGGATGATTCCCTGTTTTGGACCTGCCTCCCAGATCAGCAATGTATGTATGTATGTATGTATGTATGTATGTATGTATGTATGTATGTATGTATGGATGGATGGATGGATGGATGGATGGATGGATGGATGGATGGATGGATGGATGGATGGATGGATGGATGGATGGATGGATGCATGCATGCATGCATGCATGCATGCATGCATGCATGCATGCATTTATTTATTTATTTATTTATTTATGCAAATTTCATTGTATGGTATACTGTGTATATACTTACAATGACAATAAATTATATTATTATTATTATTTATTTATTTAATATCCCACCTATCTGGTCGGATGAGGACCACTCTAGGCGGCTAACAACATAAAATACAATAAATATATATAAATAACATTATATAACGAAAACACAGAACAAGATAGAAGAGACAACAGGAAAGGGAAGAAAAGGGCGTCAGGAATTATCTGATGGGAAGGCCTGCCAAAACATCCATGTTTTTAATTGATTCTTAAAGATACGCAGTGAGGGAGCCACGTGAATCTCAGGAGGGAGATTGTTCCAGAGGCGAGGAGCCACCGCCGAGAAGGCCCGATTTCTTGTCTTTTCCTTCTGGGCCTCCCTCAGCGTTAGGCTCCTCAGCCTCACCTCCTGGTTCGCACGAGTGACACGGGTAGATCTTGGTACACAGCATACAAAAGACAAGATATCTGAAACTAGTCCAACACTTACTTCCTTTGGCACAAATGCAGGCTACATCCACACAACACATTGAAACCAGGAATTTCGGCTCAGCAACACATGTTGTGAATGGTCTATGGCTACCTTTCTGCCTGCTTCCCTCCCCTTCCACATATGGAGATCATCAAACCAGGAAAGGGAGGGCTTGAAACTGGGATTAGGTTAAATTTATCCATAGTGGGTTTGTCAGGGCCTGAGAGATCCTGGCTTGCTTTAGCACATACAACAATAACTTCACATTTGGACATCATGTGAAGCCTCCCTCTTTTGCTAACTTACTTACAAATAGTCAAGAATGAACAAGAGGCATGCAGCTCACCTATCTGTATAGAGTTTAATAAAAAGGGGGTTTAATAGAGCTATAATATGATGCTTATGTACATAGGGGTGCAAGATCCCACACTTACTGTTACTGTAAACAATACAGCAAAGTGACAATAGCAGTTTAAACATTCCAATCAGAGTTTCTCAGCCCACTGTTCTGCATTATTTGTAGAGTTTTTGGAAGCTAGTGTCACAGCTGAGTCAACGTAAGAGGAATCATATGATAGAGAACAAGACAAACTTGAGTACAAGCTACTAGTTTAGCTCTAGCAATTTCTCACAGTGCTGCAAAAGCCTTTTTTCCTTAGGCATCTCTACAAGGCTCACCATGTACAGTTATGGGATATTTTTACGGCATATGTTCTGTACATATACAATGAAAAATGGATCTACCCTGCGGAACTATGTCTGTGTCTAATAATTCCATAGTCTCTAATTTATCAAGGTGGAGACATCAAAATGCTTACCTGAACATCAAAATCAGGGATGAGGTGTGTGATCCCCTAGAAAAAAAAGTATACAACAATTAGAAGATCAAAGAAAATCAATTCTGAAGGTTCTGACTCGGTTCTCAGATACAAACGCTGCAGATATGTCGCAATATCTTCATGCAACAAGATAAAAATATTAGAAGAAGTAAGAGCAGGACCCAAAAACACATGCTTGGCTTAGATTTTTAAAAGAAGTCTTAGTTATATTAAATTAAAATTAAATAAAAAATAAATAAGAAGTATTTCACCTTATGTTAATAAAATATGAGATTCTGCATGGAGCACAAGAGTATTTCCCAGGTGGGTGCCCATAACAAAAACAGGTGCTTCTCTGGTGGACACCTGCCTTGTCTCTGAAGGCAGGAACACCTGAGTAAGTGCTCAAAAATGTTTAGCATCTGGGTGCATGAAAATAGGTGTTCCTCTAGCGCACTGGTTCTTAACCTTGGGTTACTCAGGAATTTTGGACTGCAACTCCCAGAAGCCTTCACCACCAACTGTGCTGGCTGGGGTTTCTGGGAGTTGCAGCTCAAAAACATCCGAGTAACAAAGGTTAAGAACCACTGGTCTAGCACAACAATATGAGCTTACCTCCTCCTTGTCCACTAAAGGTTTCACCTCCGCCATGTGAGAGTCAGGGCCTTCTGCCGACATCGTCAGTAGCTGGTACCTAAAAGAGTCAAGAATATTAGCTCAATGACATCCGTATTTGCTATGAACAAAATTAAATCTTGGAAATCTTGAACTCATAACACTTCTTGAATTAAGAAGTGCATGGCTGCTCAGAGCACTATAAAGATGAAATATAATATATGTGGCATATCACCTAGTCTAGTGCTTCCCAACCTTGGGTCTCCAGATGTTCTTGGACTAGAACTCCCAGAAGCTCTTGCCAGTATAGCTAGAAGGAAGGCTTCTGGGAACTGTAGTCCAAGAACGTCTGGCAACAGCTGGACTAGACAATGCAACAGAAAACAGCACAGGGTAGAAGAACCTCAATTCCAGCATTCTTTCTTATTCATGCTTCGTCTTTCAAAGAGGAAAGTGCTTCTGTGTTATCATAACACACTGAAATGTTGTCTCATTTACAACAGCTACCAAGCAATTTGGCTAATGAGAACTGTTATGGAAGGAAAGTGTAAGAACTGGGCTAGCTAGGGCATTGCTCACTAGTGCCACTGCTCCTCATTTCCTATAACCAAGAATACAATAGGAATGGCGAGATACAGGAGGGGTCAAACATATCTAACGTCAGGACACAGAGTTGGAGAAGCGATCTGCAATCAGATTATGGCCGTACAACATCTGAAGAATGCATTTGGCGTTAAACAACACATCTGCACAACTGTCATCAATGAAAGAGCGGTTGCAATTTTTAGGAGAGGAGACCAGCTTAATAGCCCTGTGAAGATTCTCAGTCATCCAGGTGAGGTTAACTGGAAGTTGAGTCGTGGCAACTGGACTTTTTTTTATTAGGTTGAAAACTTTCACTACTCATCCAAGTAACTTCTTCAGTCAGAAGCAGCTACTTGGATGAGCAGCAAAATGTTTCAACCTAATAAGAAAGAAATCCAGTTGCTATGACTCAACATCCAGAGACCTGCTTAAGTATGTTGGCTGTCTTCTACTAGAGAGAGATCTTGACTGTGACACGCAAACATGTGTAACCAAACTCAGACAACCACTCATATTAGTAAAATGCTGTTTTGGGAAGGAAGATTTAGAATGTTCCTTTTCTCTTTTTGGTTAATCCTGAAAAGCCTTTGTTAACTTGAATCGGGGGGGGGGGGGGAACCACAATGGCCTGCCATTTTGAAGGTGAACAAATGTATTGTGACACACACAGGAGTGAAAATGCAAAAAGTACAGACAGTGATTAAGTATGTGATTAACAGTGGCCATTTACAAAACCATACTGCAGCTGTCAACACAAAACCGCAGTTGGTATAAACACAAAGTGTGATTCTTTTTTAAAAATACTATTTTATTCGAGCGACAAATGATAAGAATGAACACCACACTGAACTGCATTTCATTTGCCATTGTTGGTAACACAATTAGCTCTGCTTGTGCTTTCTGCACTTCATTATCACCTGGCCTCAGTTTTACAATTCCCCTCTCCCAATCATTGGTACACGTTCCTGCAGGTAAGGATAAACAATTCATGCACCTGATGAACCCGGTCTGAAGCCCATGGAAGCTTACACCACAATAAATGTGTTATTCCAAACGCAACAGTTACATCCATAGAATACATTGACTTAGAAGACACTTATAAGGCCATCAAGTCCAATCCATTGCTCAGTGCAGGAATACAAAGCAAAGTATATCTGACAGATGGCTGTCCAATTTTCTTTTGAATGCCTCCAGTATTGCAGCACTCACTGCCTCCTGAGGTAATTGGTTCCATTGTCATACCGCTCTAACAGTTAAGAGGTTTTTTTATACAGTATATATTCAGCCAAAATCTAGCATCCTGTAACTTGAGCCCATTATTTGTTTTCCTGCACCTTGGGATGATTGACAACAGATCCTGCCCTTCTTCTCTATGGCTCTCTTTCAAATATTTGAAAAATGCTATTATATCTCTCCTCTGTCTGTTCCTAAGACTAAACATGCCCATTTCTTTCAGCCTTTCCTCATAGCGCTTAGTTTCCAGTCCCCTGATCATCCTTGTTGCTCTCCATGGAACTTATTCCAATTTGTTTCCATCTTTCTTAAAAGTGTAGTCTCCAGAAGACTAGACACAATCAGTCAACTTACAGATAGGACATAAAAACAGTAGACAATCATGCTGGTAGGTAGACGAAGGGCTTATTTACTGAATACAGTGGTGCCCCGCATGACAACGATAATCCATTCTGTTAAAATCACTCTACAGCAAAATCATTGTCATGCAAAACCGACAACCCATTGGAATGCATTGAAAACCAGTTAATGTGTTCCAATGGGGAAATACCTCCTCGTCCAGCGAAGATCGCCATAGAGAATCTCTGATCAGTTATTTAAAATCACTGTCTTCCAAAGCTTCTGTCCGGAAAAAAGCTATTTTGCGAAGGAAGGGAAGCCATTTTGCGAAGGGAAGCCATTTTGCGGAGCTGGAAAAAACATTGTTTTGCGAACAAACGGTTCGTGAAGCAAGGACCTAATCAACATAAAGCGGATTTCCCCCTTGGAACCATCGTTTTGCGATCGCAAAAAAGTCATTGTCAAGCCATTTCGTTGTTTACCGGGGTAAGCATCTAGCGGGGCACCACTGTATTCTGTATTCTGTTCACACAGGGACCAGTCCATTGCAAGCAAGACATTCGGAATATTCACACCCTCTGTCTCATGTTCCTCACCATCTATCACGTGGAGAGGTAATAAACTACCTCTGATACTAGAGGTTGATACACAACCTTTAAGATTAGCAGCACATTTTTTATGGCCTCACCCTCTATGAATTTACCCAGTCCCCTTTGAAAGCTATCCTAGTTAGCAAGGTGAAACCTCTATAAATCCATGGGGGATCAGGAATTGAATTCAGACCTTAATCCTCAATGTGTCATAACAATTCATTGTCTTTAGCAAGGTGTCCTTTGACGGGAAAAGCGAGGCAACAATTAGGCAATCTAACAGAACGATACGACTACTTCCATGTCTTCCCCTAGAAGAGACTGATAATAGAATAGGAATTAATTTCACCTCCTAGCAAAGCCTTCCACAACTGGAAATTCCTCAAGATGACACCGAACTATAATTTCTGGTATCTCTGACCATTAGCTAAGGTGGATCCAAGCGATAAGGCAATAAAGCCTAAGATCACGGAGGCCTCTTGTAAAATCCTTATCAGATACTAGCTTCAATTTATTTATTTTTTCATCTGGCAAGAAATCTCTTCCATGGCTGTATGTCACAAATGATCTGTGCTATTATGTGACTGGTACACTAGATATAGGAGCTTGTTTGGATTTTTGTTTTTTTACTACAAATCCCACAATTCTCCACAGTCTGGGAGTTCTACCTGACAGATAACACTTTACAGTCACTTAAATGTGGCTCGCCTGGAAGCAAGGTCTAAACTGGAAGCTCTATGAAGTCTAGCACCAAGGTTCTGTTCTTGCCCCAATGGGAGATTTCTTCCTGAACAGGAAGTCAGACCAAGCTAGTTTAGCTAGGCTTTAAAGCTTTCCAGTTGAAGCCTTTCTCCTAGGTGAGCCAAACTTAGGGGTCTGTTGGGTGCATGTATGTCAGACAGAACTCCCAGAATTGAGAATTACAGGATTTGTAGCACAAAATTCCAAAATCATATCCTCACCAAGCATCCCAGACATTACACCAGTACCCACACTTACAGAGACATGCTCCTAGTTGGTAACCCAATGCTTACATCTTTTAGAGCAATGATCCCCAACCTTGGGCCTCCAGATGTTCTTGGACTAAAACTCCCAGAAGCCTTCACCACCGCCTCTGCTGGCCAGGATTTCTGGGAGTTGAAGTTCAAGAACATCTGGAGGCCCGAGGTTGGGGACCACTGCTTTAGAGACACAAATCTGCACAGCATTTCTCTCGTTTGGAGTTCCAGGGATACAGCTAAGCCTACGAATCAAACCGGCAACATCTACCATCTCATTTGTTCCAAAGAAGAAAAAGCTAGGCTAAGACAAAATGCCAGAACACCATGGACTACTGGTTCTCTCTGGGACATAACATTCTATTTATTCCAAGTAAAAAAGGCATAAAAATAATGAAGCAAACTGCAGGAGAGAAGAGGTGAAGAAAAGGATCCCACTGTTTCCCTGCAGGGAGTGATTCACGGAATAGGCTAGCAGCAGCAGAACGTTGCAAGACATAATGAAGTTTACACACAGCGAGCGGCTTAGGGCGAGCCACAGAGTCTGAGTTGTCCTTTAAGCAGAAAGGCGCTACACTCGCCTCCAACAATACCGTAGTATCATTAGGAAATCAAACGTTAAGTGCCAAACAAGATTTTGCCACTTAAGCTTTTTATACACCAATTGGATTTGCCTTGAGAATTTTCCACGGGTCGATCTCGCCCTTTCCTTCAAGGTGAGTTAAAACTAAAGGAAAACAAAACAGACCAAAACGAAAGTCCGCGCTGTCTCAAAATAAAGTATGAAAGATGTATTGAAGAAAGAGTGTCCTGCCGGGACGACTCTTTTGTCCAAAGCTGGCCGCTGTGAAATAACCAGGGCTGCCGATCAAGGTCTCACCTCTAGGGGGAGTCCAGAGCATAAGGACAAACTCCGCTTGGCTTCCAGCTCCTTCCGGAGAAACCACAAACCATTTTCCCTAAGGGCTGCTTTCTGCACAATCAATTTAAATCATGTTAATGCTTCTGTAAGCTCTTATTACAACGAACAGGGAGCCTGTATACAATATTAGTCACATAGGACCTTGTAGGATTATTTTTTTAAAACAAATGACAAAACTAGAAACAATGCAGGAAAAGAGGTCTCAATGGTGCTTAATTCTCAAGGCATACTTGCTCCAAGAGGTTTTGCTGTACGAGTCAAAATGCATGCTGTCAACTCCCATGCTAAACATACGAAGCTGCTGGACAGCTCAGTGGTTTTAAGAATCTGGTCGTGGAGGTATAGGTTGGGAGTTCAATTCCCCACTGTGCTTCCTTGACAAGGGCTAGATTTGATGTTCCATAGGATCCCTTCCTGATCTCCAGTTCTAAGACGGCGATGAAATGGGTTTGCAACTGGATTTTATTTCTACACCAGCGATGGGTACAGTGCCTTCCAGAGCAGCTAAAGGCAAAGTTTGGGAGATTCAGGGCAGGTTGAGGAGTGCACACAGCTCTGTCCCCCAACACAGGGTGTGTGTGTAAGGATGGGACTTATGATGGCGCTGCTGGTTAAACCGCAGAAGCCTCTGTGCTGCAAGGTCAGAAGACCAGCAGTTGTAAGATCAAATCCACGCAACAGAGTGAGCCCCCATCGTTTGTCCCAGCTCCTGCCAAGCTAGCAGTTTGAAAGCATGTAAAAATGTGAGTCGATAAATAGGAACCACCATGGTGGAAAGGTCATAGTGTTCCGTGTCTAAGTCGCACTGGCCACGTGACCACGGAAACTGTCTTTGGACAAAACGCTGGCTCTATGGCTTGGAAACGGGGATGAGCAGCGCGCCCTAGAGTTGGACATGACTAGATTAAATGCCAAGGGGAACCTTTACCTTACAGTAAGGATGGGACTTGTGGATTTTTTTCTACTCCCAATACCAGGATTCACCCAGAATCCCCAAGCAGAGTTCCAGGACATGGAGCACCAAAAGACGACAGAATAAATTTCCCTACTTTCATTGCTCCCATCCACATGCTTCTCCTTTGGAAAAGGGAAGGGAAGGGAGTCGGTGCTCGATGGGAGTCATTAGCTGGTGCTCAATGGGAGTCATTAGCATTCATAAGTGGGCTCTATGGAGCTCCCATGGAACTACTGTACTCCACCCATGAATTCTTGCCATTTCCAGGGAACACCGGGTAGCTTTCTTGCCTTTCAAAGGAGAAGCACATGGAGGGAAGTGATGGGTGATACGGAAAACCTTTGTCATCTTCTGTTTCTGGGCTCCATCTCTCAGAATTCTACCCGGGGTATTCTGGATGGGGGGGGTGTTCAAAAAAAATCTAAATTTTCAAGATTGTAGCCATATAAGTCTGTGAACACATTTCGAAGAGGAAAAAAAAAAAACAAAGCAAAAGCTAGGGGAGGGAGTTGTGGCCCCTTAAAGACTAACTGCTACATTTTAATGTAAGCTTTCATAGAACATGGTCCACTTCTTCAGACATACGAGTTAGAATACAGAGACTACATTATAATTTATTCAGGCAAGGCTGTAAGATAAAGGGACAGTGGTGTTTGGTTACATTTCACATGTAGTAATGATTTATGACCCCTGTTTGGTATTCAGTGCTTTTGAAGCCTGGTTCTGTAGACAGCAACATAATTAAAGAGGAAAGCATGTGGTAATATAGAGAACGACAGACTTTTACCTTTGAGCCTTGTTCTGAAAAGATAGTTCTAGTAGTTGTGAAGGAAAATAACAGTAGATAACAACATAATTATTGCATTTGGCAATGACATAAAAAACCTGGCTGATATTTAATCCATTGATATGGGTGCCCGGCATGTACCAAAATGGAAGACCCATCACCACTGGGGTCAATGTTCCCTCTAATTTTCAGTTCTGCTAGGTGGGGTTCCACCCTTCATGGGTGTGACTCCGCCCCCTATGTGGGGCTCTGCTACAACTGGAACCAAAGGGGCTGAAAACACTCACTGTGGGTGCACAGAACAACCTATAAGACAGGCGCACTACAACCTTTGCCCCCTGTAAACAATGTCCTCGGGATTCAGCCACTTGCTACGTAGAGTTGTGCAGAGAGGTTAACAGCTGGGATGAAAAACATCTCAACAGATCTCTTGCTTTTTGCCATCAGATTATTATTATTATTTTGCCCCCAACGATATTATGCACTGGGGTTTAAAGGGGGGGGAATATGCCCTTTTCTGCCGAGAAGCACAAAAGATGCACTCCAATCAGCAGGAGGCCGGCTCCATTTATAAGGAAAGAGTGGTGCTGGAATGTGCAGTGCATTCAGAAAATACAAGACGCATTGTTAAATCTCAACCCATTAGAATTATCATGTGGTCAGGGGGAAAAAAAACACCACAAAATTCACTCAATGCAAGCTTGTTTGTAGCATTGCTTGTTTTAGCCTGACGGATAAGGACTCGGCGGTCTTCCACGGCTCACCAGAACAAATCTTGATTTAACGGCAGAAGGCCCAGAAACCATTAACAAGGGATATTTCTCACACATAAGAGTCTCCCGTTGAAATTGTGGTTGAAGGGAATGAGGTGGCAGCCTTGAGACCCTTGCCTGCTACTGCCAGTCAAAGGAGAAGGGAGATGACAACTTCTAGATGTCTTAGCCCACACTCGCAGAAGCCTAGCCAGCACTGTGAATGGAAGAGGATGATTGGAGCTACAAATGAAACACGTCCCACAGCTACTTCTTCATGGAGTACCTAAGATTTGGCCAAAAGTGCCAGAGTGGTACCAGCACAGCATCACTAGACCTCAGGGGGTGTTTGAAAGCTAATTGTGTGATGCTTCCTATGGGATTTGCTAGTCTAGGTAGGCAGTCTGACCCACAACAAACACATATAGAAGTTGTGGGCCAAATATTCCTTAGAGGCTCCAGTTCCCAACCAGGCTGCACACCAGCACATTTCTCACAGCACTGCAACTCTGCTTCCACTTTACTGCGCCACCCACAACCCATACATGAAATGCAAAAAAAGGTGATCACACAAAGCTGTGTCCATGCTGGCCTGTGTACAGCAAAGGGACAAACAAGATTCTCGCCCTGCCCCCTTCTTGCCTTCCGCCAACGGAGGGGGTCAAAAGGTCTCACAACAGAAAAGACTGCTGACGTACTCCGAGCAGGTTCCTATCAACTTCAGCCTCATTAAATCCAATTCCTGCCTGTTTAGTTAAGGATTAGAGCGGAACACTGTCACACTTGTTAGAAATGACAAACCTTTAATTATCCCGCACATTCTTTTCAAACAGATCACTTCAGGTTGCCAAACTGGTAAGGAAAAAACACGGAGAAGCCCAAGGCCCAAATACATGGCCTTGGGCTTGCAGCGTTTTGTTACAAGATTACGCGATGCAAGTGCATTGAGTTTGTATCTTTTGATTCCTGACCCACCCCTGCACTAACATCATACAAACCAGTAAATATGTATGCATTTATTTACCGTATTTTTCGCTCCATAAGATGCATTTTTCCATAAGATGCACCAATTTTTAGGAGAAGAAAACAGGAAAATATAATCTGTTTTCTTCGCTCCATAAGACGCACAGACTTTCCACCCTGTTTTGTGGGAAAAAAGTGTGTCCTGTGGTGCGAAAAATACGGTATTTATTCATTCATTCATCTCTAGTTCCTAAACACTTTTCTAGATAGCCAGCAACAATTAAAAACACAACTACCTACCCTGGCCCACAAAGACATAAGTAATGAGATCCACACGAGAACAGTGACAATAAAATAAACCCAGAAGAAATGGCTAAGCAAGATCAATATCCAATTCAGGCATCTAAAAGGATGTCAAAGAGGTAAAATGTTTCTGAAGGCCTCTTCAGACAATACACAGTGGTGCCTCAGAAGATGAATGCCTTGCGGGACGAAAAAAACGCAAGACGAATGGTTTTTTCGATCGCTATGGTACCTCGCAAGACGGCTTCTTCTATGGCTGTGCTTCGCAAGATGATTTTTTTTCCCGAGACCGATGTCTCGCAAGATGAAAAAAATAATTCATCTTGCAAGGTTCCCATAGAAATGCATTGTAATTCATTCCTATGGGAAGCCACAAGACAAGACAATTTTTTCGCAAGACAGAGCTTCTCGCGGAACGAATTACATTTGTCTTGCGAGGCACCACTGTAGTTTAACCCATTTCCTGAAGGCCGTAATGGAGGGAACAAGGAGTATATTCGTGGGGAGTGCATTCCATAGAGTTGTGGCCACCACCAAGAAGACCCGGTTCCTGGTCATGGCTTTCTAGGCCTTTCCAGGGCTGGCCACGTGCACCCATAAAACCTGGCTGGCCCGAGTGGATGATCATAGGGAGAGACACTTCATTGGGCAATGAGTAGATGTCCACAGCTACAGAGTTTAGTTTCATCACAGCATAGAACTAGAAGACAGGATACCCTTGAATGTACATCAACATCAATAGCTTTCTGCTGCTTCAGGTTTCAGATCACAACATGCAGTCCAATTGCTAAACCTCTCAAACTTTCTTGCTCTTAAGGCTGGTCACAGACGATCCTGAATAACTTTTGGAGAAGCCAGATTTCTGATGACCTGCACCGAGAACTTTTAAAATCCAAATGATCCTGACCAGCAAGTTGACCATTCAGATTTTTCTCATGCAAATAACATGGGGACTCTAAGAGGTTTTACCAACCTGGTAGCTCTACCGAAGTGGTCCAGTCATTTTGCAATTAAACACAGCCTAGTACTGTTTTTTCCACAGCTGGAAATGTATAAGAGAATCAAGAGAAAAATTTTTAAGCTCATTTGTATGCGTTTAATGGAGCTCCTTTCTTTAAAAAAAACTAGAATGCTAAGTGGAATTAGGAGCTATAATTTCTCATGTCAAGAACATCTCATCATGAACAGCCCCTACCTTTTAGGAAGAAATGCTTTAAAGTTACCTTTTAGAATATCATTTTAAAAACCCAAAAACAAATACCCTGCCAGATATAGAAGAAAATAAGCAAACCCTTCTTGCCCTGATCTCCGATATGCATCATTATTACAAAGTCTAAGTCTTTTACAAGGCCATCCATTCATTAGCCAAAAGCCAACAAACTTTAACCTTGACAATCCAAATTGATGAGCTTTCAATTAGCAGTCCAGTTTCAAAGTTCACCCATGGTTTGTTTGTTTTTTTTAAAGAAAACCACCACTGGAGCAGATAATCTAAGTTTCCTAAAGGCAGTTCATGTCATTCTGTAAACTTCTGCAAAGTTGCTGAAACCAGTTGTATTGGCTCTTGCCTTTCCATTGGACTATTTCAGTGATGTGGAGAGGGGGGATTTGCTGGTTGGGTAACAGCCTATCCTCCATATTATTTTACCCAGGCTTCGTGCTCTGGAAAGGACACTCCAGCTTCATGCACAGCATCAAAACACTAGACGCTGTTCCAAGTCCTCCATACAGAGCACACTACCAGAGTCTCTCGAGACTGAAGGATGCCTATGATGATCATCATATATGAGTGGGGTGAGGTGGTGGGATATGCATTTTTATATGTGTTGTGACTATACACACAGTGTATACAGTGATTTCACACATGTTCCAATTCCTCCTGAAGAACTTTAGTTTTAAAGTCAAATTAAGCGCTAGGCGAAGTCATGTCTTACCACTCACAGCAAAAAGAATTCAACGGGCATGAACTCTGTTGAGTAAAGTGTTTTCCATTTAAAGAAGGTAGTGTTAGCTGGAGTCCAGCTGAGAGCTGTGGGAGACCCCCGGGAAGTCATGACTACAAACTTTGGTCCCAAGGTCTGTTTTTATTTGTGTGAAAGCTTTTTTTTTCCAAAGGACATTTAAATATGAGTCTGCCCTTCTGCAAGGAGTCACTGAGCAATTTTGCTAAGCCTTTTTACACAGAGTTCTAACTGCTCTCCCTTGCTATTGCTACAGATGGCCGAAAGCACAATACTTGGCCAGTCAACTATTTAATCCCAAGACCTGTTATTGCAGCGGGTGGGAAGGAGAAGTTCAGAAATATGGGAAAGAAAGGAGGGGAAAAAAGTGTATTGTTATGACAAGTCAAAAAGATGACTAAAACATTCTCAGTTTCAGCCAAACACAACTCCATCCCTGTCCAATCTAACCATAATCAAGTCGAAGACACAACCCAATGGATTCTGTGGGCTTTGAATACAGAAATAAAGTCTTGGACCAAGAACTTTAATCATCCTTCATATTCAAAGTAGATTTTTTTTAAAAAAATCAATGATTTTTTCAAATCAAATTGATTTAAATCATGATTGAAAGAAATCAAATAAATCAACATTTCTATTTAAATGGTAAAAAAAATCAGATTTAAAAAAAACATTTAATCAATTTGATAGAAATCAAATCCTCTCTGCTCATATCGATAGAATAAATTGTGTTCGAAGGCACAACGCGATTGGACCTTTCTTTACTCTCCAAGGTATAAAAAGTGGGTAGTTTCTCCCCAACAAAGCTGTAGCTTAGTGGTAGCACACATAGTCTTTGTATGCACCCCGGAGTACAACCCCTAGCATCTTCAGAAAGGCCAGGGAAAGAAACCTGTCTGAAAAGGTTAGGGAGCTGCTGCTGGTCATTGCTGTCAAAACTGGCCCAGATGGGATTCAGGGCGTATCTCAGTCTAAAGTCGGCTCCTAGGTCACTATGACCTTCCCTTTGTTCCCCCAAAGTACATTTTGAACAGAACACTTCAGTAACACCATGTAAGTCATGACTTAAACACCAAGAGTTGATGTCAACTCGCTTCTGATGACGTTTTAATTTTTAAATTATTTTTTGGGGGAGGGAGGGTAATTGACCAAAAAGGTCATACTCTTCAAATGTTATTTTTAAAAACATGAGCACTATATAATCGCTGTGAGCTGGCTCAGGATCTCTATGGGGAAAACGTGGCATATAAATAAACAAATAACAAAACTCAGAAAAACAATTGTTTGCTTTGACAGAGAAGTCGCTAGGTAAGTAAACTGCTGGATAGCTGAGTGGTCTAGTGCAGTGGTCCCCAACCTTGGGCCTCCAGATGTTCTTGGACTTCAACTCCCAGAAATCCTGGTCAGCAGAGGTGGTGCTGAAAGCTTCTGGGAGTTGTAGTCCAAGAACATCTGGAGACCCAAGGTTGGGGAACAGTGGTCTAGTGTGAAGCCAGAGGTTGGGAGTTCAATTCCCCACTGTGCCCTCTTGACAGGGGCTGGACTTGATGATCTATAAGATCCCTTCCAGCTTTGCCATTCTAAGACTATTATTTCTAAGGTTATTATTATAAATAATACAAATAATAATAATCTTATTTGTTTATTTATTTATTGGATTCATACCCCACACCATCTGGCAACCAGGTCACCCTGGGCAGCTAACAGTAACAACAACAACATTATAAATAATATAAATAATTAAATAGCTGTTCACTTCTACCTGCTTAAGTTTTATGATAACTATTTTAATTGGTTTGTGGACTGCATCGGAAACAGTATATGTACGTCACCAGGAGTCTATCACACGAATACATTACATAACTCACCAACACCTTTAGGATGTAAAAGTCAGATCTATTTATCTACAGGACGTAACTGCACTATCTGGAGACTGCCACACACAAAAATCCTCTAGTCAGAAAATATTCCCCATCAGCAAACCTGTTTTTTTAGTTCCCCCAGTATCACAACCCCATCCAAAAACACAAGAATCTAGATGGAAACAGCTGATATAAACAGCTTATATAAAATATATACATATACTGGACATCCATAGCAATGGATTAAATATCAGGCAATCTTTGTTAAGTCCTCACCAAATGTAATAGTTATGCTGTTACCTACTGATATTTTCCTTCACATCTACCAGGCCCATCTTTTGAGAACAAGGCTTGTAGGTAAAAGTCTGTCATTCTCTAGATTACCACATGTGTTCCTCTGTTTCCCCCCCCCCCTTTAATCATATTGCTGTTTGTGGAACCAGACTTCAGAAGAACTGAATACCAAACAGGGGTCACAAATCGTTACCAGGTATGAAAGGCAACCAAACACCACTGTAAATCTGAGTCTTTCACAAATGTTTTACCATATAGTTTCTTTATTCTAACTCGTATGTCTGCAGAAGTGGATCACATTCCATGAAAGCTTACATTAAAATAGATCAGTAAGGCTTTAAAGTGCCACAACATCTTTCTTTGCTTTTGGTTTTGTGTTTCTTCTTGAAATGCTTCTCTCTTTAGTTTCGTTTCCAAATCCAGCCTGAAAACACGCATCCCACTGTGCTATCTCTGGGTGGTGTGAGATCATCATAGGCATCCTTCAGTCTCGAGAGACTATGGTAGCGTGCTCTGTATGGAGGACTTGGAACAGCGTCTAGTGTCTTGACGCTTTATGCGAAGCTGGAGTGTCCTTTCCAGAGCACGAAGCCTGGGTAAATTAGTATGGAGGATAGGCTGTTACTTTACTTTTTATTTTACTTTCATTGGATTTATACCCCGCCCCTCTAGACAAGGTCTACTCGGGGCGGCTGTTACCCAATCAGCAAATCCCCGCTCTCCACGTCACTGAAATCGTCCAATGGAAAGGCAAGAGCCAATACAACTGGTTCCAGCAACGGCGCAGGAGTTGACAGAACGACACGAACTGCCTCCAGGACTACGGCTCCGGATTTTGTCTCAAGGACTTTTGTTGCATTTATTAATATTCAGCTGTGCTGTCACCATCTTTCTACATGACCACTTCATTTCCTACTTTCTAGTTTATTAGTCATGTTCTTTAGAAGTTACGTACAAGGAATATCCTGGTTTACTTTACTAGGCTCTAACCTAGCTTATCTTTGCTATCTAAATTGCTATGAGCTGTTCCTCCAAGGATCACTGCAAAAGCATTTGATTTCTTTATGCTGCTTTCAGAGATCAAAATACACACAATACCTAGCATTTAGATAGCTGGATTTTTGCTAGTGTCCCATAAAGTATTATTGTGCTTTATCAAGAGGTCAAAGGAACAGACCTAGCGGAGTTGTTTCTACACAAAGGGTTGCGTATGGACCATGTATACCTTCCGAAATCAATGAGACTTACTGATAACTAAATTGTCCCATTGATTCCAATAGGTCCAGTATAAATATGACTTAGCCTGGATCCAACCTAGAATCAGTGCTTGCAGTTATTACATTGAAGCACTTGACCTCTGGAACAATGAAACATCTGGCAGAGGCAACAACAGGATAAAAATATGTTTATTCCATAATAAGGGAAGGAATTCTGAAACTACAGTATCATCTCTCAGAAACTGTTTCTGGTGCCCAGACCAAGGTAAAACCAGCGCATAAATTGGAAAACATCTAATAGAGGACTAGCTTTTTGTAAGTCTTAACTTGGATATTAATATACTGTTATGGGGGGGAGGATAAAAGTACTTGTAAAATATTTACCCACAGTAGCAAGAAATAAACATGATTTGCACAATTAAAAACTGTGGAATCATATTTGTGGAATCACATTAAGAGGCCCAAATTCATTTAAAGAGACCATCTAAAACGTCAAAATGCAGTCTTATTCAGGAGGTCATTTTGGAGTGAAAACAGACAATCTATGCAGCCTAGCTGGTCATTAAAGAAGGAAAATCCTTAAGGTCCAATTGTGGGTGAGTATCACAACTTAAGCGGAGGCTCCAATACTTTGGCCATCTGATGAGAAGAGAAGACTCCCTGGAAAAGACCCTGATGTTGGGAAAGTGTGAGGGCAAGAGGAGAAGGGGACGACAGAGGATGAGATGGTTGGACAGTGTCATTGAAGCAACCAACATGAATTTGACCCAACTCCAGGAGGCAGTGGAAGTCAGGAGGGGCTGGCATGCTCTGGTCCATGGAGTCACGAAGAGTCGGACACGACTTAATGACTAAACAACAATCACAACTAGAGCTTCCTCATCTTTTGCAAAGGGACTTGCTTTGCTCTGTGCCTGCCTTTGAATTTTAGACTTCGCTAACTCCAAAGTCCCTCTCAGTCACCTTCCTCCAACACAAAAGATGGGTTCTCCTGTTTCTGCTCTCCATTCCAGTCAGTTTAAATTCAAGGGCACAAAAAAGACAGGGTACATGTTCTACATATTCTGAATATTATGAAATAATATGTGGCAATCTGAAGACTTCCTGTTTAGCTCAGCTCTTTTGGGAGATTTGCATTTCTGTGCTGAAACGTCAAAATCCTGTCTGAAATTAATAGTGGACATGGATCTATCACAAACCCTCTTCTGGCCCAAGATTTCTGAATATCCCCTTCTCCTTTTTTCAAACATGACCTAAATGGAGGCTACAATATTTCACAAGGCATCCAAACCTGCCAAGCTATTTCTGCTGCAGACAGGCTTCTATCAGCAAAGTTCAGGCTTCGAAACAACGTAAGTAAACAAACCAAGAATATGGACTTTGGTCGGTCACATTTCAGATGGAGTTCAATAGACTCAGGGCACATTGGACTTTTGTACAGTAATAAATCTAAAACTGTAGCCATCACTCGTGACATTTATTAAACAGAGCATTGTCACTGTTGTGTGCCATAAAGTCGCTTCTGACGTATTGCAACCCTATGAAAGAGCAATTTCTAAAATGACCTGTCTTCAACAACCCTGCTCAGACTCAAGCTTATGGCTTCCTTTAGGGAGCCAGTCCATCTCGTATTTGGTCTTCCTCTTTTCCTGCTGCCTTCCACCTTTCCCAGCATTATGGTCTTTTCCAGAGAATCCTGCCTTCTTATGATGTGCCCATAGCAGGACAGGCTTAGCTTTAACATTTATTTATGCCTCCAGAGATAGTTCAGCGTGATTTCATCTAGGACCCACTTGTTTGTCTTTCTAGCAGTCCAGGGTATCTGCAAAGCTCTTCTCCAGCACCACATCTCAAACATAACCATTTTTTCCTCCTGTCAGCTTTCTTAAATATCCAATTTTCACACCCCTACACCGTGATTGGAAATACAAGACTGTGGATGGTCTTGGTCTCCAGTGACACATCCTCACCTAAACATATTACAGATTTTAAAACCGGCATACCCTACTGATTTTTTTAAAATACAGTGGTGCCTCGCTTAACGAGTGCACCGTATAACGATGAAATCGCATAGTGATCCGTTTTTTCGGATCGCTAATGCGATCGCTCAACGTTTTTTTGATAGGGGAAAATTCGCTTTGCGAAGACCGGTAAGCGTTTCGCTTACCGATCTTCGCAAAACGAACCCCGCCGATCAGCTGTTCGGCGGCCAAAATGGCCGCCGGAAGCCGGGAAATGGCCTAAAATGGCCGCGCACAGCGTTTTCGCGCCCTCGTTAAGCGAGGCGAGGGCGCGAAAATGGCTGCCGGCCATCCTGAAGCTTCGCTGAACGGTGAGTATTTGGCCTATTTGGAACGCATTAAACGATGTTTAATGTGTTCCAATGGAAATCACTGCCCCGTTCAGCGATGCTTCAGCATAGCGAAGGTTAATCCGGAACGGATTAACCTCGCTATGCGAGGCACCACTGTATATATATATTCTGAAAACCCCTACGATGTGCTGTAGGTAGGAGTGTGTTTCGATAGTTTATTGAAAGTATCTGAGAAATTCATTTGTTCATTATTTTATTACAATTATATCTTGGTGTTTTGTTTGTTTTTAGTGATCATGCAATATGGTATTCTTGGCTCTCGTCTCTATCTCTCTGTTATCCTCACAACAACCTTATGAGGCAGGCCAGCCTCAGAGAGAATGTGTGTGACTTCCCCCAAGATCGCCAAAAGAGGTCTGTGGGAAGTAGAGCATGGGCCTAGTTCCAAAACAGCTCTCTAACCACTAGACCAAACTGCCTCTCAGTGCAGTTTCTTGTGTTGTAGCCCAGGCGTCCACCCGCAGTCTATGCCTATCCAATGATGGCTTTCAGACTCTGGATTCCCTTGGGCTGTTTGATGGCCTCTGAGGAATAAGCAAGAACAGAATTAATTTCTCCTCAAAATAAAAAATTCTCTTTTCCCTGCCCAGAGATGCAGACACAGAAGCGTCAAGATAGTGTTTCTGAAGACATGCGCAGCCCAGAAAAGTTTAAGAAGCGGAGCCCGCATAAAAACTGTTTTTTTGCAGATCTCCCGCCCCTCCCTTCAACAACCTACTTTAGGAAGGGAAGAAGCTTTTCATTGCCAGCGTTATTAATCAACTGGAAGTCAGAAACCCTTGCTTGATCTACTGTAAATCACCCATCTGCCCATCCCCTGATTTAACACACCAGTCCAGTAGAGAAACTTCAGCTTATTTTCCAATATATTTCTTCCCATCATGCAACTGGGAAATATGCTTCTCCTATGAATTCTGCAGTGAATGATGCATTGCTAGCCATTGATTCCCAAAGCAGATTAACCCAGATTTTAGTTCAGCAGCAATGGTTCATAAAACACTGTATGAGAAAAAGCATCCTCTATTCCTCTAAGCATTATGTATGGATTTCCGTCCTGCTCTACAGAGATTTCGCAATCTTCCACTTCTGCAACGTGACAATCTGGCAGAGGCAAACCAGGCCACCTTTGGCTTTCTACAGAAGGAAGGAGGCCGCCATTTATACACGGCACTTACTTGCTAAAGCGCTACACTGTTCAGGATTTCTGCCTTTAGGGTCTGTGGGGCTCTTAAAAGTGATCCTCAAAAGCCAGCAGGCACCATCCCTGTTTTTCAATTTTGCCTTCTCGACGCCCTTTTCTTTCTTTTTGGTCATTCTGTCTCCAAATTTTTTAAAAAATATATTTTATTGTCTTTTTTCTACCTTTCGATCCGTTGCAACCAGAGTGATTTATTACAATATATTCCATTCATTTAATCTTATACTCTCTAACATAGTATTGATCTAATCTATTCTACTTAAATTGGTGTAGATTTCATCCAGGTATAAAGAGTTTCCCATTTATTATTATCCAGTCTGTCATTTAATGTATCCGTCAAAATATCCATTTCTGCTAGATCCAAAATCTTCTCAATAAACTGAGTCAGGATCTCTGACAGGATCTCTGTCATCTTCCACTTACTGGCATATACAATTCTAGCTGCTGTTATCAGGTGCAAGATAAAGTAGCTCTTGTCCCCCACCCCGAGTATAGGTAGTAATATATTCAGTAAGAAACTTTCCACACTGGGTAGTGCTGTCCCCTGAAGATGCCCATGGCCACAGAGACTGGCGAAACAACCTTCAGAACATGGCCAAAGAGCCCGAAAAACCCACAACAACCATGAGATCCAGGCCATGAAAGCCTTCGCGAATACAAACTTTCTGGTGTCAAAGCAATTTTAACCCCTAAAATTTTCTCTATCACAACCCCCCCTTTTTTTTAATATATGGTTGCAGGCAAAGAACAATGACAAGCAGAATCAAGAAAATTCTCAACTGTCCTGGAAGGTTGCTGGGTCCCTTGAGGAAAACAAAACCTTCACATACACACACACACAAAAGATGAACTGTACACATACAATAACTGAAATAGATAGATAAAACTTTATTACGGTCAGAAGACCAGCCACAATAACTGAAATATAAGAGCCGAGGTGGGGAATGCAAGTCCCGAACTCATTCAGTTGCAAGTCCTAACAACTGTAGCCAGATTACGAAAGGCATGGAAAAGCAGGTCCAGCAAAATCTGGAGGGTAACACTAGGGGTGTGCCATTTGTTGCTGTTTCTTCTTCAGCTCCCAGAATTTTTCAGGTAGAGTTCAAGGAGCTCCAGCTCACAGACCTGCCCCTACAAACATCTACAATTCACTCGCCTGGAGCAAGGCCTAGCCCTATTCTGCCAAGGCCTAGTTCAGGCCTTGCTTCCTGTTGGTAATGTCCCGGAAAGGAAGCTGCCCCAGTGCTTCCTGGGAATGGTAGTTCTTCAGGCACTGCCCTCTAAAAAGCCTAAAGGGAGCACCACCGCTGCTTCCTTTTGGATATTACCAATAGAGAGCAAAGCCAGAGGTGGGCCATCAAGTTTCAGAGCTAGGCTTCGATCCAGGTGAGTGAAATGCAGGTGTGTGAGGGTCTGCATCTGTGAGCGGCAACTCCCAGAAATCTACCTGACAGTGGG
This sequence comes from Pogona vitticeps, assembly GCF_051106095.1. Lineage (NCBI taxonomy): Eukaryota > Metazoa > Chordata > Lepidosauria > Squamata > Agamidae > Pogona > Pogona vitticeps. The sequence continues at coordinate 230,687,483 of NC_135786.1, forward strand.
AGCAAAAAAAGAAAAGAAAATTAAAAGAAAAATGCTCCCTATTCCAGATTTAAGGAAAGGACACCATGAAGTATTCATTATTTTCAGTTACACTTTCGGAAAATCATATTACAGCTTCAAAATCTCAGAATCGTACTACCATCGGAAGTTATTAGAAATAAAACAACCATCGTCTAAACGATGATACGGCTTTCAGCTCGTGGGTTTCTTCACATGTTCACTGAACTCCAAGGGCACTGTGCCTCTGGGTAAGCCCAAAAGTAAACCAAAAGGTTAACAATACCCTTTCTCCCCCCATTCATGCTCCCCAGAAGCTTTTATTCAAAAGCATGCACGCCTTGTGCGCCTTCAATTCAGAACCCACTTGCAGCAACCTTAATAGGTTTTACAAGCTAAGTGGAATGGTTTGTACCAGTATTAACCCCCCCCCCCGACTCCCCAACAAGTCTTTATGACTGAGCTGGTATTCGGCTCCAGGAATCCTAGTCTGTTGCTCCTTCCACTACATCACACTGGGTAGGCATACTTCCTGTAATACTGGAATACAGGACCACCTGCTACCAGGAACCTATCTACTATGACTCTGTTTGGTTCTCCTTTAAAAGCCCTTCCAGGTGGGCAGCTGTCTCTCCATCCTGTGGTTGTGAATTCCACCATTTAGCTATGCCCTCTGTGAAGAAATATTTCCTCTTACCAACCCTAAACTGCCCCACTGTTCAGCTCCAGTGGCTCTAGCAGCACAAACAGAAAATCACTCTCCTGTCCATACTTTATATACCTCCAGCATTACTCCGGTTCCTTGGCGCTCTCTCTTAGATAAACAGCTTTGCGAATACTAATACCCGGCCTCTCTGATCAGATTTGCAAAACAGTGGCTATTATTAATGGAAACTTCAGCTGCTCTTTAGCCGTGGCTCTCGAAGCAGCTTACAAAACAATACCAAAATACAACATAAACTAGCCGCCACCAACTACCAGCACAAAACAGAGGGTCAGATTCAATCACAAGCCCATCTCCATTTGCACCGTGGTGTTGCTCATCTTAAGCACAGGATGAAGAACACATAGCCCTCCGGATATGGTTGGACTGTAGCTCCTATTACATTAGCTAATGAATGCACAAAGCATCAATGACTAGCAGCAAGCAACAAGACCCCTGTTTAGACTCATCCCAGAGCAATGACTTGTTTATTTCAAAGCCAATATTCATGCCGTCTTACCGCATATCATACGAAGGAATCTGCCACGCTGATCAAATCCCTGTTGGCATTGGAAATGGCAACCAATGTTCCTCGTTGGACAAACATTGAGAACAGGCAAATCCACATATCTCTCCTGGGTGAGACAAGAAAGCACTGGCCTCCTAAGGCTGCTTGGATCTTGCTTTGCTAACAATGGGTCTAACAATACCCATGTGACACCGTCCTTTAGGAAGGGACTTAAAGCGGGACTCTATTCAGGCAAAGAAGGTGAAGGTTCAGAGGGCACAGCTTGCCTACAACTATCCAACGTGAAAGCCTTTGGCCTCGGATTTTTATCTGGGGCTTCCTAACACCTGTGCAACTCTTAGGCACAAGGACTTAATCTAGCTCCAGCTAGATAAGAGTCACTGAATCAACTGCTGAATTGCAAGTCCATGTTTACTTGTTGTTGCTGTCATTGTGTGCCATCAAGTCACCTCTGACCCTATAAATGAGTGCTCTACAAAATGTCCTGTCCTCAGCAGCCCTGCATGGTCAGTCCATCTCATATTTGGTCTTCCTCTTTCTTGCTGCCTTCCACCTTCTTCTCATGACGTGCCCCCCAAGTAGGAGAACCTCAATTCCAACATTTTTGGCTCCAGAGATAGCTTAGTCTTGATTTGATATAGGAACCACTTGTTTGTCTTTCTGGCAGTCGAGGGCATCCACAGAGCTTTCCTCCAGCACCACATGTCAAAGGAACCCATTTCTTTCCTATCGGCTTCCTTAACTGTCCAGCTTTCACACCCATACATGGTGATCGGAAATACAAAAGTGTGGATGACCTTGGTCTTGCTCTCCAATGACACATCCTTACACTTGATGATCTTTTCTCGTTCATTGCTGCCCCTCCTAGTCTCAGTCTTCTGTTTTCTTCTGTTTACCTAGTCTCTGCTAGGATTAATGATGAAACTAAAGTATACAAAATCTAGTTATTCTTAAATCATGTTTTCTGTCTTCTTAACATTCAACTGCAGTCCTGGCTTCAGCCCTTTCATCTTTCACTTTCTCTAACAGTCATTTCAAGTCAACATTGACCCAACATGCCATCAATTCAACCAAATTATTCTTCGTTGGAACCAACCAGCATGAATTAAATTTAATAATTTTTTAGAAACAAAGATAAACACAAACAATTTTTACAATGTAGAACAGATCTTATGTTCCCATTGCTACAAATATTTTGGTTTTCTTCTTAAAAAAATAGTTCTGCATGAATGTTGTAATTTAAAATATTTTACTGTTCAACGATCCCATTACAGAATAGGAATTACAAATTCTAATTATGTGACAAAAAAGATTATATGAATACATTTTTGTAGGTTTGTAAATAGGATCAAATTGAGAGGCTGAAATTTATGCGATTTGCACAGGCTTAGGTACAGATTATTTAGGTTATTTTTTCCCCTAATCTTCAGCCCTCACTCTGGTAATATCAGGAAAAAATAATAATTCACAAACACCTTTAGATGGGCAACCTTCCTATTATACTTATACAATTTTGTGTAAACAAAATTAAGCCACTCCAGAAGTGTATACCTTGAAAGGAACAGGGTGGATTCAGATTTAACCATATGATTTTTGCTCCCACAGCCCTGCTTGTTATAATCTGTATATTTTTCAGAGTCTCTATACTCAATCTAACTGTGCCCTCCAGAATCCTCTGCTTAAAATATGCACTTTTAAATGTGGAAAGTGTCAATGAAGAGATTATTACTGGAGATTGACTCAATTTGGGCAAGACAACTGTGGAGAACACGTATCGTGAAATATATATATTAAGGTTCTGGTTTTCCCTGTAGTGATGTATGGATGTGAGAGCTGGACCATAAAGAAAGCTGACCACTGAAGAATTGATGCTTTTGAATTGTGGGGCTGGAGGAGGCTCTTGAGAGTCCCCTGGACTGCAAGGAGAGCAAACCTATCCATTTTGAAGGAAATCAACCCTGAGTGCTCACTGGAAGGACAGATCCTGAAGTTGAGGCTCCAGTACTTTAGCCATCTCACGAGAAGAGAAGACTCCCTGGAAAAGACCCTGATGTTGGGAAAGTGTGAAGTCAAGAGGAGAAGGGGACGACAGAGGACGAGATGGTTGGACAGGGTCATTGAAGCAACCAACATGAATTTGACCCAACTCCGGGAGGCAGTGGAAGATAGGCGGGCCTGGCGTGCTCTGGTCCATGAGGTCACGAAGAGATGGACACGACTTAACAACAACAACAAGCTCAAGTGCACTTCCAGGGGTGGAAATTACATGAATAAATGAGGCCTTTCCTAGTTGGGGATTTAAAATAATATACTTTGAGATTGGTAAATGGATTAATATTTATGTCACATTGACTCTATGTCAACAAAAACCAGCAGTTTGTCAGAAATGAAACACTGCTTATTTATTATTTGTTAAACAGCAACAATAGACACTTTTGCTCACCTGCTACTTAAAAAAAAAATTAACTGTAACTTTGCCCTTTGACGAATTACAGATTTATTGAATTAAATTCTCTATACCAGGAACTACCGGAGATCAAGGAGTAATGCAAGCAAAACTCTCAGACCTCAGAGGGCTGCCTTGGTCAAAACATTTCTTCTTCACAAAATGATTTAACTGAAAACTCTTGTTGCTTCCAGCAGTGCCAATGTGAAGCAATTTTGCCATATTTTTGCCCATTCTTGAGCCATTCTATGAGTAAGAAAGACCTCCCACCCCACCCAGTGTCTTGTAGCTCTGGGAAAAGCCTTTCCCAATCTAAAATAGCTCAGAGGAGACAGTGAAAATTCCCCCCCACCAATGCTTAGATGCCATTTCCAGCTGTTCTTTTTCCAAATCATAGAATACCTGGTTCGAACGGGCTTATAAGGCCATTAACTCCAACTCCCTGCTCAAGGCAGGGATCCAAATCAAAGTAGAGTGGTGCCTCGCATAGCGCTATGGTGAAACATCGCTGAACAGGACAGAAAAGCCCATAGGAATGCATTAAACATCGTTTAATGCATTCCAAATGGGCCGAAAACTCACCGTTCAGCGATGCTTCCTGGGTCCGGCAGCCATTTTCGCGCCCTTGTTAAGCGAGGGCAGGGCGCAGAAACGCTGTGCGCAGCCATTTCGGGGCTTCCGGAGGCCATTTTGGAGCCGCCGAACAGCTGATCATCGGGCTTCGTTTTGCTTACTTATAAAAGTGTTTTTGAGATACAGCGAGTTTTGCCCATAGGGGCCATTGGTATGCGATCGCATTTGCGATCGCTTAGACCCCATCTCTATGCGATTTCGTCGTTATACGATGTGCTTGTTAAACGAGGCACCACTGTAGATGCGGCAGATGGGTGTTCAATTTTTCTCTTGAATGCCCACAGCACTGGAGCGCTCACCACCTCCCGAGGAAAATGGTTCCACCGTCATACTGCTCTAACAGTTGAGGCATTTTTCCTGATATTCAACCGAAATCTGGCTTCCTTTAACTGGAGCCCATTGCTGAGTGTCCTGCACTCTGGGATGATCGAGAACAGATCCTGCGCCTCCTCTCTATGACAGCCTTTCAAGTTTTTGGAAAGTGGTACAGTATCATACATATCACCCCTTGGTCTTCTTTTCTCAAGACTCAACATGCCCAGTTCTTTCCTCACAGGGCTTGATCGCAGGGTCGGAGGAGCGTAATGGGAAGGCCATATTCTGCCAGTGGGGCTGCTCTTTCCTCACACCTGCCCTACCCTGAGGAACTATAGGAATGCATCATTTTGAGATCCATGCTTTTTTGCAACAGAATTTTCCAATGAAATTGCTCCCACCAAGCTCTACCCAGATTACCCACGCGAGCCAGGAGGTGAGGCTGAGGAGCCCGACGCCGAGAGAGGCCCGGAAGGAAAAGACACGAAACCGGGCCTTCTCGGCGGTGGCTCCTCACCTCTGGAATAATCTCTCTCCTGAGATCCGCGCGGCCCCCACTTTGGGCACTTTTAAAAGTCAACTAAAATCATGGCTATATATTCAGGCCTTCCCTCCAGCTAACACTTGGTTTTCTCTTGTTCTCCCTTATTTATTTTTGTTCTATTTTTTGTATTGTGCATGTTATAATTATGATTTATGTCACTCTTTGTATTATTTTATTGTTTATATTCATTGGAAGCCGCCTAGAGTGGCCTTTTAGGACAGATGGGTGGGGTATTAAATAAATAAATAAATAAATAAATAAATAAATAAATAAATAAATAAATAAGTAAATAAGTAAATAAGTAAATAAGTAAATAAGTAAATAAATAAGTAAATAAGTAAATAAATAAGTAAATAAATAAGTAAATAAATAAATAAAGCCAACTTGCCATGACTAATTCAGCCAGAAAGAATACCACCCAAGCAGAGGCTGCCTTTCAGGAACTGTCAGCAGAGTTAACCACATGCCTGGCAGAGATCCATCGCTCCTCTGGTTGTTTACTACTTCACCACATGGCCTCTCATCTGATTCCACTCATGCTCATCTGCGCACTCCGTATCCAATATGCAGGCAAGCATCCAAGCCCATTGAACCAATTCTTAAAACTTAAGAATCAGAAACAGCAGGTTGAAAGTTTAGGATTCAGCCCCCCCCCATCATCCTCAGTCACCACGGACAATGGTCCCAGAGGGTGCATGGTGCAGTATTTTGAGGTCCAGAGGCTATGTATCTCTAAACTTAAAAAAAAAACACCTTAAATTTTAATTTCCTCAGCCTTCTACAATTCCTGCTTCCTCAACTTTTCACGTATAAACAGCAAGGAGAATCCTGCAGATGCCTTGTTCATGGTCCCTTCAATAATGTGTTTACTCCGTCAGTGAAGTGAGCAACATTCACAAGAAACGCTCCTCAATTAGAACAGGATTTTACAGTTAAATAAGTTCTAACTTGAGGCCTTGCTGGACTACACAAAGGCCTATTCAGTTAGGCATGTTGTTGTATACAACGGTCAGATGTCTCAGAAGCCGTAAGCAAAGACCAAAAACAAAATACAAACCATTTTTAAAAATGGTTTTTTATACATACAGAACTCTACTGCTTTTATGTAATCATCGTGGCTAAACGTTCAATATTATCCTGCAATTCTCTTGGCATCTTCAACAGTCTTATCTTCCAGCTTCCTAATTCAGACAAATCTTCACAAAGGCTGACCTGATTAAGACACAGTCTTGAGATCAACCTGATGGGCAAAGAGGACAATGTCTTTGTCTAAGTTTTGCTCCCAGGTTGTGCAATGCGCTGCCTCAGAGTTATAATTAAATTCCACCCTCACTACTTCAGGAAGGGTGTGAAGACATATCTCTTCAAACTTCCCCTTTAAAACTGTTTGTCCAAAGAGAACTGCATTGATCACAACCGTATTGTGCTAGACATTTTAATGGTGCTGCTGCTCGCTTGATTTTTAGTTTGCTTTAAAAGGTAATGTAGTGCAGTGGACAGAGTTTTGGGCAAGGAACCCAGGAGACATGGGTTCAAATCCTCACTCAGCCATGGAAATTCACTGGGAGTGGCACCAGTAAAATCATTCCTTGAATATGCCATGTGCCTTGGCTTTCCTGCTAGGGCCACCATAAGTCAAAAGTTATTTGCCAGCACATAATACGCACAAGAACGCTTGCAAGGTGCCTCGAATGCTATTCCTAATTAGAAAAAGAGGGTAGAAAGCTAAATAAATAAAAACAACTCATTAAAATGTTTACAGAAACCACACACGGACTGCACCCTTCACCGTAGATCCTGCACTGAGCATGGGAATGGTCTAAAAACCTCTAAATCACAAAAAATAATGAAGCTGGAAGGGGCTTATAAGACCATCAAGACTAACCCCCTGCTCAATACTTCCAACTCTGCAATTCTATGAATATACAAAGGAGCAAATAGAACAGTCAAATCAAATGTCACCAGATATATTTGGGAAGGCTTATTATGCAGGACTACGAAAAAGCTCACTGACCCATGATTATTGCAGAAATCTCTGTAATGCCACTGATGTAACAGCTTCCGAAGATGTACACCCATAAGAAAACAAACCCTACGCAAAGGACTTATAAAAGTGTTTTTGAGATACAGGTGTGAAATTGTTTCTCCAAGATTTTTACAGAACCCCAGGAAAGGAAAGCCAGGAGTTGTTTTTTAAATCCAACCAGTAAAGATTCAACACATTAAAGTTCTGTAAACATGCACTCATTTACTGCTTTAATTCAAGACATTTAAGCATAATGCCTGTAGTAGGCAACCACGAACGGACGATGACAGCGGCCGAAGAGCCCATGATAACCAAGACTCAACCTTCTGTAACAATCTGTCACAATCCCAGGAAGCTGAAATTTCTCCTGGCAAGGAGGAGCGTGGCCTCCACCTTCCTACAGAGAAGCCACCCATTTCCCTGCTCCAAGTCCAGCCCCATTTGACTAAATTCTAAAGGATTCCAGCTGTTTCTACTGTATCCAGAAAAGGACAAAAGCCGATCTCGCAGCCATAAATACTCCATTCCCAAGCCAACTACACCAGAGCACAGAGCACATCAAGAAATGTGAAGGAACGACTGGAATATTTGCTGCCCAAACAGGAACCACTACCATTTCCTATCCTGCAGTTTGGCCCCTTCAATTGAGGAAATGTTTGCTTTCCCTTTTTCATGGCAGTTTGAGACGTTCGGCATTATGGAGTTCCTTACTGACCTGAACAGGTAAACTGCAAGATGCAAAGCAAGAAAGCCAGCTGGCATAGTCATTCGTATACTGGACTAAGACTTGAGAGATCTCAGTTCTAGTCTTGACATGAGCCTTGACCTGACCTACCTTCTGGGACTGTTGTGATGAAAAAGTAGTGAAAACAAATTCAAATCACTTTTAATTCATGGGAGGAGATACAGGAGATAGCACTAACAAAGGGAAGACAAGAGGCATGCTGTTGGACTTTAATTCTCATTGGTTGTTGTGAGTTTTTCGGGCTCTTTGGCCGTGTTCTGAAGATTGTTCTTCCTAAGGTTTTGCCAGTCTCTGTGGCCGGCATCTTTAGAGGACAGCACTCTGTGCTCTGATGTAGTTGGCTTGGGAGTGGAGTATTTAGGGCTGTGAGATTGGCTTTTGTCCTTTTCTGGAGATGGGTGATTAGTGTGTCTTGTTGTGGGTGTATTGTTGTGATAAGGAGCAGAGATTATCTGTCATTGTGATTGATGGGTGTCATTAGCTGGTCTTTTGTGTGTAGTGATCCCCGGTCCTTGTGGCTGGGTAGAGTTCGTTGACCTTTTGCATGCTGTATTTTTGAGAGCTGGGAGCTCTCATTCTTTACTGTATGTTACTCTGATTGAGACGAATTTTACCCCAAGAACAGCAGCAGGACCTCAATGAAGCCATAGCACCTTTCCTCTGGGCAAGGTTAGCTATTTGTTAAAACACGTATTTCTTCCTTTCTGTCCTGAAATCATATAATCATGTCCCCTTCAGCCACTAAGCAAATCTATCTGTTACATGCCTGCAAGGCCTGGTGTAAGAGAAAGCCTATTTTCCCCAACATGGAAACCAACAGGTGGTTGCAAACACTTCCTGTTGTCATACTTGCTCTCTGAATATAGCAAATTTAGATTTGAGAAAACCCTCTTGGTCAAGTTGACTTCAACCTTACACACTTGCCAGCAAGTATATCAATTCTAGTCACCCAAACATCCCCTCAATATGGAATGGCAATGCTCATGCAAGGGTCACTTTTGCCTCCAAAGGTTCTATTTCATCCCTTTGCTACAGGCATTATTACTCTATGTCATAAAATTATTTCTCATTTCTGCACTGGTGGGGGCCGGGAAGATCAAACCAGATGCCCTAACAAATTCCCAGATGGGCATAATCCAAGCAGACGCTCCAGTTTTTCCACAGACATCCAAGTCCTAGCTGAAACAGAACCTTGCTTAATTAAAAAAACAATAGAAAAAAGGAGTAAATATGGTTTGAGCTATTTTTTAAAAAATTAAAAAGCCTTGTACTTTCATAGGCTTACTGTGGCATAATCTGGTGTGATTAGAGCACACTTCCAATGTTTATACAGTTGCCTATTTTTACAGTACTTTGTTTCTTTGCATTGATTGGGCAAGTTGATTTGAGACAGTTTGTGTTTGCAAAGGAAAGGAATTTTTCTAATTCAAATGTTCATCATTTGTGTTGTAAGTCATCACTTGCAGGCAAAACGATTCAGTATCTCACAGGATATCTACTATGCAGCCCATACAAATGTCTATTCAGGGACACACACACACACACACACACTCCAATACACGTCCCTAAGACCAAAACAAAACAAAAGGACTAAGAATTCTGAGAGCAATTAAAATCCCCCCTATAAGAGGCAGCAAGTAACAACACACAAGGGATCAATTGTTCTGAGATGAAAGTAAAACAAATAAAGGGATAAAACCGACCACCTTCATATGGGGACGAGAAAGGGAAAGAAATGAGCATCAGTGCAGGACCGCGATGTCCCAGGAAATTATGGGATGCCAGGAGGGAGGAACTGGAAGGCAAAGCCCAAAAAGCTTTGGGGAAGACGACGAAGATGAGAACAAATTGGATTTGACCCCCACCCCCTTCCTGAAGGGCAGAGGCTGGCAACCTGGAGGAAATGGGGAACGGGTACCCATCGGCTGCGTTCACATCCCTTCCCCTCCTGGCTTGGAGGCAGGCGCTGTCCCTGCCACCCATCCCGCCCCTTCACAACAACCCGACGAGGTAGGCTAGAGCCGACGAAGAGGAAGGAAGCCCTGGCTCTCCCAAAGCTTGAGACGAACGTCTTTTCCCCCGGCGCCTGGCCTCCGGAGGTGCGGCACTACCACGCCCATCGCCCCTGGGGATGATGGGTGCTGTAGTCCCGCGCTTGCGGAGAGCGGGAAGCTTGAAAGAAAGGGGTCTGTTTTCATCCTCCCGGCTGAGAGGAGAGAGAAAGGACCGGGAAAAGAAGGGCAACTCCCTCTCTTACCTGGACGAGGAGCGCCTAAAGATGCGCGCAGGTGGCTAGGCGGACCCTCCCCAAAACGTGTGGGGGGCCAATAAGGGAACGGGAGACCGTCTGAAGTGCGTGCACACACACGCGTGACGCCCCCGCCTCCTTCTTCCTCCTCCTCCTAATCCTTCTTGCTCCTCCTCCTCCTCACGGTTGCCTCGCCAACAGAGCACCGGACGCGCAGAGAGAAAGAGAACAACCACCCACACAACTTCCCTCGCTTTGTTGATGCCCGGGCAGCACCGCCCCGGGTGAGACTTTTATAGGTTGCCAGCCCTCAGAAGCCACGCCCCTACGAGCTCGACCACGCCCCTCCGCCGGTGGAGGGTTTGCCCCTGCCACGCCCACCGGAGCGCGAACTCCAACCGGCTTCTGCTCCGCCTGGGCGCCCCGCCCCTCGGCCTCTAGCCCCGCCCACTTTCCCCTCCCTTCTTTCCTTCTTTCCCCCCCACTCCTTTGCCTTTGGGAGGATGGAGGGCGTGCAAGAGGTGCTGCTCGGGATCGCTAATGGGAGGGAGCGGCGGGTTGGCCACTGGTTTCGTGGGGGTGGCTATCTTTCTTTTTCTTTATTTTCTTTCTTTCTCTCTCTCTCTTTTTTTTTTTTGCAAGCGGGAGAAAAAGGAAAGACCGATTCTTTTATGCACGCTGCGTTGTCTTAAATCCACATGGAAGAGGAGGCAAAAAACTTTCATAGACCACTAAAAAGGAAAAAAAATCATATCCCGTAATCTGCTAGCTTTGGTGGATCCTAGCCCACTTCATCCGGCTTAGCGCAAAGCGTCCCAGAAAAAAATTAAAATGAATTTTCCTAGACGTATTTCTTAGGCGCAAGTTACAGGCTGCCTTGGAGGCGTGGCTGCAAAGTTTCAGCGGATGATTCAGTCCCTCGGTCTCCGGCCGTCAGCCTCTGGGAGCGGAGAGGAGAGGAAGAACCCTGGCTGACCTGGGTGGGTTTACTCCCGAGTAAACGCACAGAGGCATTGCACCGTGATGGGGCGAACTCCAGGAGGCGTCGCTTATTGGCGGGGGGTGGGGGGGAGAGCAAGGGAAAGTGCCCTATTTCAATTCAGTTGCGGACAACTCCCAAGTTAAAAAAATCATCATCTTAGAACTGCAGATCTGGGAGGGACCTTGTGGATCATTGAGTCGAGAGGACAACTGAGGTTTTTCAGGTGCAGCCCTAAATAAATCGACGCAGTAGAAGAAGGAAAAATACACGTGTTGCATTTCTCTTGCCTATTTCCCTGCCTTGAATACAGCATTTCTAGTTACCTCTATACCTGACTCTCTGAGGAGCAGAGAAAGTACAGTGAACCCCACGCCCCTTAATCCACTGGACTAGGGGTGGATCTTGTGCACACATACACAAATGGGCTGGCAGAGGGTACCTGGGCTAAATTGGACAGCATAGGTTGGATGGGAAAAAAAAAAAGAATTGCAGGATAATAAGATTCGGAAGGGGCCTCTATGGCTGTTGAGTTCAACCCCTTGCTCAACACAGGTCTCCAAATCAAAGCAGATCTGACACCACGTGGCTGATCCATTTTCTCTTCGAAGCAGCATGGTGCAGTGGTTAGAGGGTCGCCTTGTGAGATTGGGGTTCAGGTCCCCACTGATCATGAAATTCACTTGGACCAGGTAGCTTTGGCTACCTCGTAACCATAAAATGGGAGAAGAGAGCTATGCACCTATCTTGAGCTTATTGAGAGAAAAGTTGGACACGATCTAGGATATTACCTCCAGATCCGGAGGGTAGATGTAGCTGTTTTGATCAGCGGCTCAGTGGTTGGTTTCTTTGAGGGAAAGTATGCATGGTTAACCACAGTTCATTAAGTGATACTCAATGCTATACATTAACTTAGCAAGTTCACTAACCAGTAAACAATCCTGTTTCGTGCTCCCACAATTTTCTTAACCATGAGAAATCCATGGTGTGACATACATTGCTGTTCAGGGGCACCCTCTTGTGCAGTTCATACTTCAAGTATACTAAAGGCCGGCAGAATCGCTAGTAATTTTTGAAAGTTTTTTTGTTGGCAATTGCCCTTGAGATCAACATCATCAGAGCAGTTTCTGAAATGAACGAGCAGATCTGGTGAGAGCAAGAGGGTTTGTTTTCCCATATTCCTTTGAGTCTTAATGTTTTGATCCCCTTCTAGTTCTGGGCTGGCTGGATAGCTCAGTGGTGGAAGTATCTGGCTGCGGAGCCAGAGGTCAGGAGCTCAGTTCTCCCACTGTGACTCCTGGGAGTGTAGCTTTTGACAAGCTGCACGGCCCCAGAAGATCCCCCCCCCCCCCGGAAGAAGGAAAGGGTGAGCCGTTTCTGAGTATTGTCTATCTAGAAAACCCTGGAAAGGGTTGGCAAAAGTCACAATGTATGTGATGGCACATGATTATTATTAATGACACAATATACAGTGGGGTCTTGACTTGAGAACTTAATCTGTATTGGAAGGCGGTTCTCAAGTCAAAAAGTCTGTAAGTCAAGTCTCCATTGACCTACAGTGCATTGAAAACCAATTAATCCCATAACAGGCCGTTTTTGTTCCATTTTGGTTTTTTTCTGGTCTGTAAATCAAATCTCAGTCTGCAAGTCAAACCTAAATTTTGCGGCCAGAGAAGTCTGTAACTCAAAAAGTCTGTAAGTCAAGCCGTCTGTAAGTCAAGGGTCCACTGTAAATGTGACATGGTCAGAAGGGCTGGAATAAGGAAATTGTCTCTTGCCAGTAGTTGAGAGCAGGAATGGAGAAGTCCTGTTCCACTGGTTGAATTTGGCCTGTTACAACCCCCACCATTGTACCTGCAGCTTGGAACCCTAGAATTGACCTTCCCTTTCCCTCAAAGCCCCTGATTTCATCTCCTTTACAGCAGGGGTGGGCGACTTCCAGATGTCCAAGGCTGCAACATACATCTCAGACCTCAAAAGACTATTATTATTATTATTATTATTATTATTATTATTATTATTATTATTATTATTATTATTATTATTATTATTATTATTATTATTATTATTATTATTATTATTATTATTATTATTATTATTATTATTATTATCCTCCTCCTCATCATCATCATCATCATCATCATCATCATCATCACCACCACCACCACCACCACCACCACCACCGCTACTACTACTACTACTACTACTACTCTGGCCAGTTGTATGTCCCCTCCACCCCCCAAAAAGGGGAGATTGTTTTTACTCACTCAAAATAACTTTTTATTCTGAAAAAAAGATCCTCCCTGGATCTCGAAACTCCATGCAGAGGCGACATGTCAGAATTCCCTGTTTGCCCAGTAGAAGAGGAGCTGCTCGGGTTTCAAAAAAACAGCCACCACCTTAATTTGGTGGGTATAGGACTGTGGACCAGGAGAGGCTATAAATGTGGCATTGGGAGCCATCCGTCAGTTATGGATGGAGACGGGCACACACTGGTTCGGCTGAGTTCATCCCAGTTCGTAAAGGGGGCCGCACAAGCACAGCTGCTCCCCTCCTCTGGATCAAACAGCCGCTCCCCAGGCTCAGTGTGTTGGCTTCTCTGCCCCTCTTCAACTGATCTTCCAGTCCAGGCAAGAGCTCAGGCTTCTTTGCCCCGCCCCCTTGGCTGGTCTCCCAATCAGAAAAAAGGGCGGGGCAGAGAAGTCCATGCTCTTGCTCATGACTGGGAGATCAGCTGAGGAGGTGGGGGAAAAAAACAAGCCAGCTGGGCCTGGTCAATGGGACGAACCGGTTCGTGCCCATCTCTAGTTATGGGGCACGTTTTGCCTATTTCTGTTGCAGAGTCTACTGCGAGGGAAAGGATCCGTCGGTTTTCCTGCTGTTTTGGTATAGCGTTCCAATCATCCCCACCCAACATGGCAAAGAAGAGGAGTTATATTGTATGAGTTATATTCCAGAATGTTTGGAGGGACAAAACTTTTGTACACCCAGTCTAAAACCCCTATGTGGAGAAGGGGTGGGTGGGTGAAGTGTCTACTGCCAACTGGTAATTTATTCCCTTTGAATGCTGGTAGGTGGCCAGTGTTTTCTGGCTACTTCCTGGGGCCTTGTGGACAAAATAAACAGAGGCTGTTACAGCTCTGGGATTCCCTGGGGAAAAAATCATCTTAACAGCTGCACAGACCTCAAAAACAAGATGTGGCTTTTTCAAGCACGAAACGTCAGCCACAAAGCTTCCACTTCAGCTGTAAAATATGCCACTACCATGACTTCAGGGGGAGGGCATTTGTTTCCATATAAACAAAGGGAGCGTAGTATTCCCTATAAACAGAAGCACTAAACTAGTATAATATATATACTATAATATATATATTGCAGTCTGCATCTAATTACTGTATATACTGTTTACATGCAAGCAAAGGCAATGTGATTAGCCTTGACAGAAGTAACTCTGGAGGTTTCTATTGATCCACAATGCAGCAATTGCTATGTTTTTAGAAAACAAGTTGTTAAAAGCTGTTTACATGACTATGGCTCAGAGAAACACAAAATCATTGTGGTAAGAACTTATTCTTTGCAGGCCACGCCACCATTTTCTGAATCAGTGCAGCTTCTTGTGCTAAGTTTCCTACCCCTTAATGGGAGCTGCTTCCCATAGCTACATATTATGTACCACCCCATCTTCAATCTGAGCCCCACAAACATAACCCCCCCATGGTTTTGTTTTTAAAGGATTGCTGTAGTTCCAAACAGAGGCAGAGGTGGGAGTTTGATTCCCCACCGTGCCTTCTACGAGAAGAGCCAGCCTGGGTGGCCTTGGGCCAGCTGCACAGTCCCACAGCGCCCCCAGTGGAAGGGAATGGTCAACCACTTATGAGCATTCTCTAGCTGGAACCAACATGATGGCCCACAATAATACATGCTTACATACATACATCCCCAAAATTGAAGGTGCTGCATAGCCTCATCCCAAGTCATAGCTGTTTGCATTCTTTTGTTTAAGGATTTTTTCCCCCACTGCCAGAGATCCAGATATGCACTAATACCATCATGAAGCTGGATAAAGATCAGGTTAGAGTGCTACCAAAATCACAGAGGCAGGCTGGACACCATTCTGCGGGCACTCATATATTTGGGCAATGGAAATCCATCCAGAAATGGATCTTTCCAAGTTCAACCTGCAAATACCAAGGATGAAGGATGAGATTTTGGCTTGTGTGGCTGAGCTCTGCAGCCACGTAGCAAGGAAATTCTTTAGAATAACCAGCTCTGTGAACCAGACAAAGCTGCGTCCTTCCATTGACTACCGCTGTGTTGCTTTTTGCAAGGGTCAGTAGTTTAAAAAGCAAGCAAGCAGAATGTTGGAACCATAACTGGGCCAAATGTTCTTCCTTACATACATACTTGCGTAGAATCATTCATTGCCTGCAAAAATGTGTGTGCTGATATGTAGCTAAACTTTAAGGCAGAAAGGGATTTCTTTTCCAAGAGAGCTGGGTCTATCTTTAAGAAATCATGGCCACCCATGCTTTGTGGTTAGCTTCATTCCTCTGAATGACCCAGAGGCGGACCCTTGGTTATGAAGGACAGAGTGCCCCACGATAGAGCTGGCATTTGGGGTTGGGGGGTTGTAGCCTCTCAAAGCCATCTTTGTGGGTCCCAGGTGGTCCCCCCACAAAAAGACAAAAAAACCCCACTGCTTGTGGAGCCCAGTGATCAGTGATTCCCCTTTAAATAAAAGGAAGCCACCCACTAGAACTTCTAAAATGTTTTTTACAAAATCAGCAAGTGGCCTCTCACTGCTGCTACTTTCTAAATTTCCTTCTGACGGGCCCTGATGTGGCTTCTGGTGAGTTACCAGGATCAGGGGGGTAGTCCTGTGGGTTCGTCCACCTTCTGTCCTGGCATAACACACCAGGCCACCATATGCTGTTACTTTCTTCAGGCCTTCTCGCCCAAATCATCATCATAGCATTGCAGACCCGGAAGGGACCCGATGGATCATTGCATCTCGCCCCTGTCAAGGAAGTAAAAGTGGGGAACTGAATCCCCCACTTCTGGCTCCTCAACCAGATACCTAAACCACTGAGCTTAGAGAACTTTACTTAATTCCTAAGGTCCGCTCTGCCACTTTTATTTATTTCCTATTTGCTTCTAGAGTTTATTGTTTTCACAATATGGAGTGATAACAAATATACAAAATAAATAAATAATAAATAAGGTGGAGATTCTGTCTTGGTGTTGGTTTATTTACTCTTTTCCCCTCCCCCAAATCTCTGAAATGGGAAGGGCTAGTAATTTTGCATGGATCATATTAATTCTGCACTTGGATTATAGGTTGGTTATGGCTCTAAATCAGCTTCCCTTTGGTTGGCTCCAAAGATCTTCAAAAAAGGTAAATGCTAGAAACCCAGCTCTTTGCACATACACAATTAACTTTGCTGCTTAAATAACTGGACTGGTTACGTCTCAAACAGAGCCCATTCTGTTTGTTTGTCCCAAAAGATCAATGAACCAGTAAGAGCTAGACACCCCAAAAAATTTGCACAGATGGAGCTGGTTTCCTAACTTAAAGACCTGGAGGGGTTATCTCTTGAAATCAAGCAAGCTTTGTTGGTTTGCCCTCAAAAGTCAACATGGTGAGAGGCAGAAACACAAACATTTAAATGACTAGTAACTGCCGATCCTACAGATTTGCTGGATTCTTCAGATAAGTTAGTATAAACTGAAAGAAGACCAGGGGCATGGTGAGAGAGTGAGAGAGAGAGAGAGAGCAGCTCAAAACAATTCATTTGATAGGACCAAGAGAAGAGAGACAGAACTGGAGTGGAAGCAGAATCACAGAATCATTGAGTTGGAAGGGGCCTCTAAGGTCACCGAACCCAACCCTCTGCCCAGTACAGGAATCCAAATCAAAGCAGATCGGACAGACGGTTGACCTAATTTTATATTAAATGCCTCCAACGTTGGAGTGCTCACCACCTCCCAAAGTAATTGGTTCCATTATCGCACTTCTCTAACAGTAGGTTTTTAGTGTGGACTGAATGTTGGGCTGAGCCAATATGTGTGCACTTCCAGCGCTTTGGACTCTTAACTCCCACCAATCCCAGTTACACGGGGATCATGGGAACTGGATTCTAGAATGCCTGGAAGCCACCCCTGTGTAGAAGGCATGCCTTATGCCATCTCTACTTTGGTCTTTACTCTCTACCTCTTTGCATCAGTTCTTCCTCCGAGAAAGCTAACATTGGATCAGTTGCCCCCCCCAGCAAATACCCATTGTGGATTTTCAGCGAGGAGGTTGGCCTCAGTTATTCGAATCCAAGCAATGTCATTATTGATTCCTAACTGGGCCGCAAGAAGCAACCCACGGGCTGTTGTTACACCCGAGAGCCTTTGTTTTTGGGGTTTATTTCTCCTGCTAAAGCTCACCTGCAGTTACTCACGGACCCGAGGGCGTTCCTACCTAAAATCTGGCAACCGAACAGCTTCCGGCAGGCTTTCCAGGCGGCTTTCAGGAAGAATTTATAGGAGGGAGGTATTCCTTGCTTGCTTGCGTCCATGTTGAGGCCGTGCAGAGGATGGAGGATTTTAAAAACAGCAAAGTCTGCTCACTTTTGAGCTGCAGTGGCTCTTGAAGAGCATGGACCAGAGGCGCCCGACCCAGCGTCTGAGATCAAAGGCAGCTGTTCTGTCTGTTTCGTGACCAGGGTTGCATTTTTGTCACTGCTGAGCACGGTGTTTCACTGGCAACATCCATGTATACATCAATAGAGAACAATTAACTCTGTCACTCACACTCTACCCCCCCCCCATCCTCACAACACAAGAGAATCACATGTCCTTAGTCTGGAATGGACACCCCTTTTTTAATAAACAAAACATAGTCCTCGTGTGCTGAGCAATAAACAGATCACATTGTAGTTTAGTAATGAACACATTATCTGTGCTTGTGTCTTTAGAAAGGTTGATGTGGGTTTGACTGGATGACTTCCCTCTGTGTTTGGGGGTAAAAAGTTGTCCTTTAAAACAACAACAACAACAACAACAACAACAGCAGCAGCAGCAGCAGCAGCAGCAGCAGCAGCAGCAACAACAACAACAACAACAACAACAACAACAACAACAACAACAACAACAACAACAACAACAACAACGTGCACTCCTATAACTAGCTAGCTGGCTGGATAGCTCATTGGGTTAGGTATCTGGCTGTTGAGCCAGAGTCTGATCCCCAGGGTGCCTCCTGGGAGTACAGCCAGCCATGGTGGCCTTGGGCAAGCGGCACAGTCCCAAAGCACCCCCAGTGGAAAGGAATGGAAAACCACTTCTGAGGACTCTCTACCTGGAAAACACTGAACAGGGTTGCCATAAGTCAACATGTGACTTTATGGCACACGTTTATGATTAAATAAAGGTAGAGTTTCCCCTTGACATTTAGTCCAGTCGTGTCCGACTCTAGGGATCGGTGCTCATCCCCATCTCCAAGCCGTAGAGCCAGTGTTTGTCCATAGACAGTTTCCGTGGTCACGTGGCCAGTGCAACTAGAAACGGAATGCCGTGACCTTCCCACCGTGGTGGTACCTATTTATCTACTCACATTTGCATGCTTTTGAACGACTAGTTTGGCAGGAGCTGGGACAAGCAACAGGAACTCACTCCGTCACGTGGATTTGATCTTACAACTGTTGGTCTTCTGACATTGCAGCACAGAGGCTTCTGCAGTTTAACCCACAGCACCACCATGTCCCTGATTAAATAAAACCATGCATCAAAAAGCTGCTATTTTGGACTCCTGTTCCCCAAACTCCCTAGCCAGTGTGAACATTGGCTGGTGGATTCTGTGAGTTGCATTTCAAGGAAGCAACTTTGCAAAATGTGGGTCAGAGCCGTTGCCGTTAATATTTTGGGACTAAATTTGATTGGAATATTTGCAAGCTGTGTCCCGATGAAAATTAATACTAATGGAGATGCATAACATTGATTAACCAGTGGCACAGGGGAAACCAGAGCTTGCTGGATTGAAAAGTCAGAAAGTCTGTTTGCCAAAATGTTGTCTGTTGTCTGAACTAGGCTTCTCTGTTTCCACTGAACTTGGCTGCAAAATTCAACCTTCTCCAACCAGGTTGCCCTCTAGGCAGGGTGGGTTGTGGCTCCCCTCACTGAGGGAATATGATGGGGAATGATGAGAGTTATAGTGAAAGGTTTGGGGAGATTGTGTTGCCCAGTTTTGAATTTGCAGTAAAATGTATTTTGCTATTCAGAAGTACTGAGATCCACAGAGAATAGCTACCGGTTCCGTAGCGTCCACCCCTTTCTACTTTACTGGCACTTAAACTCTCAGTAACTCACTCCAAGAGATATGTAGAAGAAAGAATTTTTTAAAAAATTGTTTATTTGAAATCACAGACTTGTGTATACTGCTTTCTTTATTGCACACATACTTAGAACCAACTAAACAGATCAATAACCAAAAAAAAAAAATCATTGCCACCAGCCAGCAAAAGAGATAGATAGAACACCGAGCAGAGAGGTGGGGCTCTCTTTGAATTTAAAGACTGGAAGGAACTCTTAATTAGTGCTGTATAAATAGACAATCAACCCAGCCCAGAAAAGTTCCTAGTTACACAGACTACAAACAGCATGCAAGGCTGCAAATAAAACCTCAACAAATTGGCCTCATATCATCTCAGGCATACGTTCACAGAGGAGGGCTGTGTACATCACTGAGGCCTAGAATGATCCCTTACACTCGTGCACCACCAAAAATGAGGAGCAGGTACCCATCTATTTAAAGCAGTGTCTGCAAATGTAGATGTTCAGGTGCAAACTGAGAAACTATTTTTAACATCAAAAGAGGATCCTAACACATTTCATCTGAGTGAGGAAGGTTGAAACTAGGTGACTTCTGAGTCTATTAAATCCGCTCTTCAGGCGTTCTAACTGTAGACGGGCAAACTCAGAGTCCCCAACCTTCCTCCTTATACTCCTTTAAACCCCCTAGACCTATGGTCACCAACCTTGGGCCTCCAGATCTTTTTGGACTTCAACTCCCAGAAATCCTGATCAGCAGAAGTGGTGGTGAAGGCTTCTGGGAGTTGCAGTCCAAGAACATCTGGAGGCCCAAGGTTGGGGACCTCTGCCCTAGACAGTGCATTTTTTAAAAAGAGCACTTTCAAAAACAGGACTCCAAATTGAGGACTATCCTCTGTAGCATGGAGGTGAATTTGGTTCTTGTGAGTCGTCATTAAGGTCATACCAGTTTCCATTTTGTGTCATTTCCAAGGCCGTCACGAGACGCTGAATCACTCTGTCAGGCAGGATTTTAAGACAGCCTTGCAACCTATTGCCTCAGCTTTAAAGGAGTGTCTGCCTTTCAGAAGCAAAGTTAAGACTTGCAAGGGCTGATGATTCATTCCTCTTACGAGCAGGAAAAGGGGAGAACGTGTTAAACAAAGGCAAGCGAAAGCCTCGTTGGCGCATCCCAGCCAGGAAGAGGGAGCTAGTTTTGTTTATGTTTCCATAGCTGGAAGAGTATCTGAATAAATAGGGAATGAGAGGCAACCCTTAAATAATATCCACGTCAAAGCAGGGTTTTTTTTGTGTGTGGAATTCCCCTGGAGAATCTGTACCGACTTTGGAAATGAAAAAAACAAACCTCAGATGATCAAAAGACAGGTCACATTATTGTGGCTTTAAGATACCTTCTATTATTATTATTATTATTATTATTATTATTATTATTATTATTATTATTATTATTATTATTATTATTATTGTTGTTGTTGTTGTTGTTGTTGTTGTTGTTGTTGTTGTTGTTGTTGTTATTGTTGTTGTTATCGTTGTCGTTGTCGCTGTTGTTGTTGTTGTTGAAAACCATTGGACTTAATTGAAATTATAAAAACACTGACTGGTATTATATAACAGATAAACAAAAAACAGATAACAAAAAAAAGAAGTTAAATATTGACATAGCATATATGCTGTTCCTAATATTGCTGGGTTTTTTTGTAGCTCTGATGATATTATTTCTGAAAACTGCAACTGCTAATAATACTGTGTAAAATTACTTGATATTGTTCCCAAAGGCTGGATGATGATGGATGCTGAAGCTGAAGCCTGTTTCATCCACAAGCAAGATGTTTCAATTGCCAGGTCTCTGCATTTTGTTCGTTTTCCAATTCTTTATTTTCAACTCTGGCATCCCCTAGAATTGCAATGTCAATGATCCAGACATTTATTATTTATTTAAAATATTTTATCCCATCTTTCTCCTTAAAAAGGACCTCATTCCCAATATAATTGCCACTGTGGCAGTTAATTTGCTTCCTGACATTCAGTAATCATTGATTTTGCAAATGTCTCTTCTCGCCTTCAGATTTTTTGGATTTCTCCTAATTTTCATGCTTCACCAAGTAGTCCACATACACCCCATGCACCGCCAATGCTGAAAAAGGGCAGTGATGATGATGATGATAGGTTGGTGATCTGTTAATAAGTCATGTTATGATTTTTGGTCTCCTGTGAATGGAATGTTGTTATGATTCTGCCTGAAGTCAGAGATCTGTCGGAGGGATTTGACAAAACTGTTGCCGTGCAATGAAAGTGCGATTACATTTTAGGAGTTGGGTTCAAGTCACCACTCCATAACAAAGGCTCATCTGGTGATTTTGTCACTATCCTTCATCCTGATCTAGCTCATAAAGTGCTTGTGAAGAAAAATCTAAGTGTGGGACAAGGTAGCTTCCATGGACTTCTTGGGGGAAGATGAGATTTAAAATATTCATGCTGGGAGTGTAATCTGAGATGTGTGTGTGTGTGGAGGCATGTTTATATGCTCCTTTTTATGGAGGTTTAGTAGTAAGACTTGTTCATAACACGTTCCATGGTTGGCTAATCTATATTAGGATGTATCAGGGTTCTCCGGAAAAAGACCATAATACTAGGAAAGGCTGAAGGCAAGAGGAAAAGAGGAAGACCAAACGCAAGATGGACTGATGCCCTGAAGCAGTGGTCCCCAACCTTGGGGTCTCCAGATGTTCTTGGACTTCAACTCCCAGAAATCCTAGCCAGCAGAGGTGGTGGTGAAGGCTTCTGGGAGTTGTAGTCCAAGAACATCTGGAGGCCCAAGGTTGGGGACCACTGCCCTAAAGGAAGCCACAGGCTTGAGTTTCCAAGTGCTAAGGCAGGATCGATAAGGACAAGACCATTTGGAGATTGCTTATTCATTGAGTCATCATATGTCAGAGGTGACGTGACAGCATATAACACCAACAGATGATGGTAGAAAGTGTGCTCTGAAACAGTTCCATTCTACTCACATCTGTTGTTTTTGACCTATTTGCATTTTGGAACTGCTGGGAAATCTGTATGCATGCGCAGGCAACCACACACACACACACACACACACACAGAGAGAGAGAGAGAGAGAGAGAGAGAGAGAGAGAGGTAAACAACCCCCTGTCTCAATTAGTATATGCAGTAGAGTGCAAGTTGCAACCTTAGGTTTCTGAACCACCTTCATAGGTTAATTAATGATAACTTACAATTAAGCATAAGGAAAGAACTCCAGTTGCACATGAATGCAGAAGCGGCTGAGGTGAAACACCCAGCATCGAAGAAGGCTTGTTATTTGGGTTCAGCTTCTGCTCTCTGCTTTCTTACAGGCTGTGTTTTATTCCAGGAACCAGAACACACCTGAAAGTCTATACCTGTACGACACAGGAATGGATTCGCCTGGTTCCATGCTATGGTGCCATGGCGCTTAATTATTCTTCTCTTGTTCTCTCCCAATCACCAGAAACAAAATGTTTGGAAACTGTTGCCAGAGCCTTTATTTTTCTTTCAGTCAAGCTTTTCTGGAAGCTCACCCTGTTATTCTAACCTGAGTTCTGTAATTATAATAGGATCAGGTGGAGCAGAAAGAGAACAATGCAGCTTTTGGCATGGAGTCTCACAGGTGTTCGAACTATTATTGTCTTATAATCAATGACACTTCTGCCTTCCAATTCCTTGGAAGGGCTCAAGATCAAAACTCCACCCTCCACTTTGTCTTCACATTAGTCCTGTGAGGTACTATAGAGGGGTGCAGATAGAAAAAGAGAGAAGGCTTGTATTATAGAGAGTGTTTCAAGGTTAAGTGGTTCCAAGTCTCTGGTCCTATACAGACATTGTAACCTAGTGGTTGTTGTGGGTTTTTCGGGCTCTTTGGCCGTGTTCTGAAGGTTGTTCTTCCTGATGTTTCACCAGTCTCTGTGGCCGGCATCTTCAGAGGACAGGAGTCAGAACTCTGTCTGTGCTCTGGTGCAGTTTGTTTGGATAGTTGAGCATTTATAGCTGTGGGATCAGCTTTTGTCCTTTTCAGGAGATGGGTGATTATGGTGATCAGCATGTTTTTTTGTTGTGGATATATTGTTGTGATAAGAGGGAGAGATTATCTCCCAGAGCACAGACAGAATTCTGACTCCTGTCCTCTGAAGAGGCCGGCCACAGAGAATGGCGAAACATTAGGAAGCACAACCTTCAGAAAATGGCCAAAGAGCCCAAAAAACCCACAACAACCATCGTATCCTGGCTGTGAAAGCCTTCGAGAATACATTGTAACCTAGGTTTCGCCAGCTTAGTGTCATCCAGATGGAGAGGAGTACAATTCTTATCACCCATTACTTCAATTCCCATCATCCCCCACAAATCCAGCTTGCAGCAATAATGCTGGGAAAAGTGGGAGGCAGCAGGAAAAGAGGAAGACAAAATATAAGATGGACTGACTCCCTCAAGGACCAAAGGCTGGAGTTTGCAGGAGCTGTCCTTTTTCTTTTTAGCCTTCTGCTGTTGCCGCCACCCCAAAACAAAAGACTGTTAAACCAATCTTGGGAAAAGCTGTTATTTCAGGTGCAACTGGAATGCATGTCTGATGAGAAACCTCCAAGCCCTGCCAGTCTGGAAGCCATAGACTGGTGGTGATGGAACTCATCCTGGGGAGATCTGGAAGGAGGGAGGTAAGACAGGCTTCTGTTGTGGCCAGATCTGACCTCCTGTAATGAGTCATTTGCAGCATGCATCCGGTCCACAGACCAAGGCCCCGGGGAGACAACATGGAGAAAATAAACAGCTCATATTGTGGAAACTGAAGTGCGAAACGGAGGCAAAAGAATTTGAGTGAAATTCCTCTGCCAGGATCAGGACCACCCACTCCGGGCCCGGGGGGGGGGGAGAATGAAAGAATAGGCACTTTTCAGGGAAACAGTGCTTCTGTGTGCGCGAGAGAGAGAGCTATTTTTCACATTTCCTGAAAATATTATGGAAAGAGGAGGCAAGTGACCTCCTTTAGAGGAGACCGTTCTCTCCCTTTGAAAGGCTGTCAGAGAATGATGCTCCATCTGGAGACCCTAAAATTCTGTTTTAAGGGTTAGCCTGCCGTTTAAAAATAAAGAACTGTAAAAAGGGTGCCCATGTGCTGGACGCTGTTTCTCAGCCTACCTCCCTGGTTTGTTGTGAGGATAAAGCAGGGACCGAGAGAGCCGTGTACTTACTAGAGAGAAATGGGATATAGATATGAACAATAAGCTAAGCAGTAAATATTTCAAAATGTCTCTCATTTAGCTGTCTTTCTAAATCAGTATAGATACAATTTTATGATATGCAAACCTGTCATTTTTGCTTGCTTTCTTCTTGTTTTAAAATCATGCTGTTCTCCATGTTTGGTGGACGTTAAGTGGCTAAACTAACTGAAGAGCAGGTGAGGTTTCAAAAAACTCCAGCCAATCTTAGGGAACAGGATATTGTGCTGAAAATACAGTAGTGGCTGGTGTCCAGTGTGGGTGGAAGGCACAGCAGCCAGTGGTAAGCAGAGACAGGCAAGTATGACATTCTCTCTCTCTCTCTCTCTCTCTCTCTCTCTCTCTCTCTCAGAAACTGCCTCACTCACATTCATTCATTATGTGTGAAGAAAACAGTATACACAAATATGTATTTTCAAGCAACTGTAAGCAAAGAAACATTTTTTAAAATTATTATTTCTCCTACAAATGTTTCAGAGTGAGTTATCAAGATTTTAGGTAAAGGTAAAGGTTCCCCTTGACAATTTGTCCAGTCATGTCTGACTCTAGGGGGCGGTGCTCATCCCTGTTCCAACCCTAGCGTTTGTCCGAAGACAATCTTCCGTGGTCATGTGGCCAGCACAACTAGTCACGGAATGCCGTTACCTTCCCACCAAGGTGGTACCTATTTGTCTACTCGCATTTTTTGCATTTTGCATGCTTTAGAACCGCTAGGTTGGCGGGAGCTGGGACAAGTGACGGGGGCTCACTCCGACGCATGGATTCAATCTTATGACTGCAGGTCTTCTGACCTTGCAGCACAGAGGCTTCTGCGGTTTAACCTGCAGCGCCACCACGTGATTTCATGACCTGTCATGGCAGTGAGAATTGAACCACAACTTTAAGTTCTCCTCTCCGTGAATTTGATAAGGGATAAAAAACATATGTGCATGCACACACCTTTGTATTCCCTATTTTATCTGAAAGCAGCATACATGGTTCTCCCTGCACACACATCCTTACAACAGACTTGGAAGATAGATTAGATGGAAGCTTGATGGCAGGCTTAAAGTCAACTTGGGGGGGGGGGGTGCTTCATGATTTAACAAGGATTTTACTCCCCAAAAATTATTCCAGCATTTTGAGCACTACAACCTACTGACGCTCTCAACCCCATCATGGGAGCTTTTTGGTACTTAATGTTTAACTTACAAAATTAACAACTCATTGTTGCCACATTTCTGAAAAGTTGAAGAGGGATTTTTCAGAAGAAGTAGCCGTGTTAGTCTGTGCTGCCATACCAGGCAAAAACAAAAGAAAATTAAAAACTAAAGATGACAAAAGCTTTGCGGCACCTTAAAGACTAACAGCTATATTTTAATGTGAGCTTTTGCAGCCAATTCCACTTCCTTTCTTATGTCTGAGGAAGTGGACTTGTCCATGAAAACTCACATTCAAATATAGTCTTTAAAGTGCCACAATGTCTTTCCTTCCTTCCTTCCTTCCTTCCTTCCTTCCTTCCTTCCTTCCTTCCTTCCTTCCTTCCTTCCTTCCTTCCTTCCTTCCTTCCTTCCTTCCTTCCTTTGCCTGATGGGGATTTTTCAACAAGCTATCTTCATATTCTCAAATTTTCAACCAGTGCCCATGAGGACTAGAAACATTTGTATAAGTTGAAGTCAAACTTTTGTTTAAACTGACTCTATATTATTTACTAGATAGCACATTCTGCCTCTCTAGGTATCAAAAGTTCAGGAGGTAGAAGCAAAGAGGCAGTCCTGAAACTAGCAAAATCGGGGAGCTGGACAGAGGACATATTGTATATGTCTTCAGTGTGGAAGGGATGTTCACTCTTTAATTGGCCTTCTCAGCCACACTAGACATTGTTCCAAGACTTCTATTGGACCATGTTACCATAGTCTCTCGAGACTGAAGGATGCCTACATTAACTCCTTGTCTGTCTAATTACTTCTAAACTGTGATGCAGCCTTTATGCCTTTCTCACTGGGATTCTAAATTTTTAAAAAAGTTCATCTGGCTAGCAATAAAGTTTTCATTTGTCTTTTGTCCAAGTTACCCAACCCTTTCAGGGTAATCAATTCTCATTTTCTGCAGCAGACGTTTAAACAACACGAAAAAGGACCAGGGACCCACCCCTCTTCAGCCCTCAAACAAAACACATTGGCAACTTTTACAATTTTCAAAGAGTCATTTACCCCTCCTTAAAAAAAATCCACTGATAATAGCTGCATAATATTGCCAAAAAAAACCTTCCCCTAATTCCTGAAGCCGTTTCACGCTGAGAATTTACAAGGAATGGGTCTAAAGAAGAGGACTCCTTGGAACAAAATAAACCATGAGCCAGAGTCCATTCCGAAGTTCAAAACTGGCCAGAATAAACTGGCTAGTACTGCAGCTTTTCAGAAGAATCTGATTATTTTGCAAAGCCAAGAACCTGCTGACATTTTTTTTATCCAGGTGAAACAACAAATCCTTTCAAGACTGAAGAGGTTTGGGAGGAAAAATGATGTTGAGGGTTTGATCGTGGGTCTTTCAAAAGTACTGTTTTCTCTTCTATTGACATAGTTAATCATTCAGAGGTGGGTCAGGAAGGATCTCTTTTCGATCATTCCAGAGAGCAGGACCCATGGACTCCAGCTACAGGAAGCCAACATATCAGGATAAAATTATTAACTGTTAGAGCAGTACAACAATAGAACCCATGATGTCAGGAGGTGGTGAAGTGATCCAACGCTGGAGGCGTTCACAAGAAAATTGGAGAATAATTTGTCAGATCTGCTTCGATTTGGATTCCTGAATTGAGCGGGGGGTGGGTGGGCTTGATGGCCTTAGAGGCCCCTTCCGACTCAGTTATTCTAATTTGATTAGTCATTTCTTCCTAGGAATCCAGACAGGATTGAACCGCTGGAAAGCTCAGAGTTTTAAGGCGTCTGATTGGGGTTTGATTCCCCACTGTGTGTCCTTTGAAAGGAGATGGACTCATTGATCCAGAAAGTCCCTTCCATTTCTGCATTTCTAAGGTTGTCATCATCATTATCATCATTCCTATTACTATTATTCTCCTCTCTGAAATCCGAAATTAGTGTGTATTTTGACATGTGGGCTTCTATAGTATTTGCAGTCCAAGAACACTTAGGTTTCCCAAGTTTCGGGAACCACTGTCTAGACTGAAACACCCTCCCAACTGAAATCCAGCTGGCACCCTTGCTGGGTGCTTTCAAAATCCAGTTAAAAACTTGGCTATTCAAGCAGGCCTTCCCTCCAAGTCAATTAAGTGATTTCTATATATATATTTTTCTTCTTCTTTGAGTCATGCCATCTTGGTAATGTGTTGTTTGGAACTAATTGTTATAACCGTATTTCAAATGATTTTATACGTTATACTGTTGTGTTTTTATCTAGGTAAGCCATCCCAAGTAGACATTGTCTAGAGGGGCGGGGCAAAAATCTAATAAATAAATAAATAAATAAATAAATAAATAAATAAATAAATAAATAAATAAATAAATAAATAATAGACTCCATGCTAAACGGGGTCACTTTGAGGTGTGGTATGTCATTGGGGGGGCAATCCTTGGATCCACATGATTTATTCACTAAATCTCATTCTTTCATTTAATTCCTCCCTCTGCTCTCTCGCAACATGTGCTCATTCAGAGTGTGAGGCTGGGAATCCAAATCCTCTGGCTGATGGTGGTGGACCAGCCGCTGCGTGGCTTGCTCCAGATGTTTACTTCCCCCCCCACAAGGTTCTTCTTCTATATTCGTGACTACGTCTTTAAAAGATACCACAGATCTCCAGAGTGCTCTCATCCACACAAAACGAATCCAAAAGAAACTGCTCGAGAAATGGGGGAAGACAGAACAATAAACTGACTCAGTGCGTGAACTTGGAAATGAAGGGTGTGTCGATATCCCAGGAAGTCCTCTTAGAATGATTAATCCAAAGAGCCGTTCCTTTCCAGAGCCGAATTGGGGAGGAAAGTGGGAAGAGTACATTCGGAAGGGACCTGAGCAAATTAATGCTGAGGGACTGTCTCCTTTTAACGTTGCTTGCAAACTCCCTCACATAAACACACAAATCCGAGAACAGTTTCTTATTTTCCTTCTCTCACTATTTTTTCCCTTCTTTTTGTTCTTTTTCCATGAAGGCCAAGAATTAATTTTTTTAAAACAAACATGTGGTTTTTATCTAGAAAACTGGGAAGAAGTGAGTTTTCACCGAAGCTTTATTCAGGGTTCTGTTGCCACGTTTGGTTGCCTGAGGCACACACACACACACATACCCCGCCAAATGTACACATTTCACACGTGGAAGCTGACTGTATTGCCAAATGAATCCTAATTCAATACTATTTTTCACCATGCTGAGGATAGGCTGTTTGAGGCCTAGACAACTCTGCCAAGAAAGCTGAAGAAGCACCCTCTGGAGCTTAGTGCAATTATATCCCCCATCACTTCCTGCCTAGACCTTTACCTCTCTACCTAATGGAAGGGCCGGCCCTGCATCCTGTACAAGTCTGCCCATTAGCTCCTTTAGCGAATCGTCTCTGTTTTCACAGATGGAAAGAGAAGGATTCTTTGAGAGTATAATCCTACCTAGTCATCGAAACTAAAAATCCAAGTACCCATGTGATCCATGTATAAAAACAAACGTTTGTTTTTGGTAATATTTTTCTGAGATCCCATAGAAAATATGCAAACAAGGTGAGTTTGGGAACCTTGCAAGTAAAGATTACAGCAGCCTCTTGTCAAGAGGTGAAACTTTGTGTGTACAGAGTGTTAAAATAATTAAGGTAGAAAAAAGAATTGCCCTGAAAATGAAATTGCTTTTAGATTTGAGGCTTTAACAATAGTTTGCTATAGTTATTCCAAAACAATTAGCCGACTCTCAAGCCGAGCAAGTTCATTCTGGCATAAGAATCCCCCAACATCTGAACTGTTTGTGTTACAATATGTAAATAGGGAGGTGGCCTTTGCAGGTCCAGAACTAGAATCCTCTATGCTGCCTAGCCAGCCTGGCTGGAGATTCCAAGGGTTATAGTCTCAAAAGGCAATTTTTCCAAGTTCTTCCCACAGGTCATGTTGTTGTCCCTCCCATTCAAATCAGCAAGGCTTTAAACAGCAGTCGTATGACTGTGAACCTAGGGAGAAAAGGCCTTAGAAAGTTCTTAATACCAGGTAAATAGGGGCAAGGTTGCAGTGAAAGGTGTTGATTTGTCCCATTCCTGTGCAAACGGGTGCAAATACCTTTCAGTCCTAATTTTGTTCCTTTTCTCCAAAAAACTGCCTACAATTCTGATCTATCCTTTGTTTGTATTAGGTTTCAAGACTTGTATCCTGCCTCACTTTCCATAGCAGAACATACAAAAAAACACACAGAAAATTTCTGTTTACACTTCCTATAATTTACATACCTATTTACACACCACTGCTAATGAAGCACTTCTGTATGCTTTCTCTCCTTGACTAAAGCAGGTCAGTCCACATTTTTCAACTCTGTACAGTTGTAAATACCTGCATTTTTGAATGGTATGCACCATTTCATGCATATGGAGCACATGGCTGAGGCTTTCTGAGACAATGTAATATTTGCCTCACAAAGGGTAAATCTCAGGAGGTGCAAAACAAGGATCTTGGATGAGAATCTCAAAAATAGCAAAATTGTTTTCTGCTCCTACGTGTACAACATGGTTCATTAAGCAACACAGTCGAAAGGCTTAAAGAGTAACCACATTTTATAACTTATTAAAAGGTAGGGGAGGAGAGATCAAAGTACCAAACAATAAATGTTAATTGCAGTCACACACTTGAAGGTCCAGGGGTGTTTGAAAGATTTCCAAATCAAAGACATTGTTGTAGTTGGTGGGGGGGGGGAATGGGATTGAGCTAGCTAATCATTTCTAGTATGTGTTTACTTTGTGTCTGGTTTAACTAGTAAAGTTTTCAGGTACTCCCATGGCCTGGTTGGATTTCTGAACCTGCTGAAGTCAACTAGGGTTCTGTTATTGATTGTAATGGGTCAAGAATGCATCCGTGTTTTTGCAAGCTTGCATAATGAAGGGATGACCTCCTAATGTCACCAATGCTTCAAGCTTTTAATGGAAATGTCCATGAGATTAATCAGGCCACCGTTATAGCACACAAACCCTGGGACTGCACCTTTGTGATCTCTCCCAGGTACACATGTCAACATTTCCTCAGCCTCACCTTTGACTTTAATCATAGAGCCATATATTAAAGCAGTGGTGCCCCAAATGTTTGCCTTCATGGACCAGTTTAGTGTGCGGGAGGGTGTCCGTGCGTGCATGGGAGGGGCTGTGGGAAGGGCCATGCGTGCATGGGAGGGGACTGAGGGTTGGGGACCCCTGCACTAAAGAACATATCATTTAATGCACAGAGATACAGGTCCTGGCTTGGTTTACTACTACTACTACTACTGCTACTACTACTACTAATAATAATAATAATAATGATGATGATGATGATGATGATGATGATGATGATGATGATGATGATGATGATGATGATGATGATGTGCTGTCACATTAACTGTGACTTAAGCTGGCTCCTTCCAGAGGTTTCTAGGTACTCAGAACTACCATTCCCTTCTTCTGGGGATGCTTTGGAGCCATGAAGCTTGCCCAATGCTACACCGGTTGGTTATTCTTCCAGGAGGCATAGAAGGGAATCAAACTCCTGACCATACCTGAACTCACTCAGAGCTTGGTTACACATTGAAATACTCCTGGGTAACCATTGGGTTTAGTGCAGTTGAAATCAATTTTAAAAAATTTGCTTACACAATGTACAGCTAGGCATGCACTTTTTTGGCTGGGAAGCATAGTTTTCTTATTCAGAAAACAAGGTAGTTTAAACAGCCTGGGTGGGGGATGAATGTTTGAACATGAGTTATTTTGAATTATGTACGCTCATTAGAGATGGGCACGAATCATAAAAAAATGACAATTTGTTTCAATTTGTGATTCATCGAGGTCAATGAATCATGAATAATAAATTTATGATTTTTTTTTTCTGATCCATTTTGCCGTTAAACCTCTATAAAATGACCCACCCATCTCCCAAGGCACTAGAGAGACCAAAAACACAGGGAAGTCCAACAAATAAAAAAATGCAAAAAAGTAATTAATTCATATTTGTTGGGGGGGCACAGTGTCGGACGGATACAAATTGACAACTTAGTGATTTTTGACAAATTTTAGAATTCATTTTTTAATTTGTGCCCTTCTCTAATGCTAAACCGCAGAAGCCTCTGCTGCAGGGTCAGAAGACCAGCAGTCGTAAGATCGAATCCATGCGACGGAGTGAGCTCCCGTTGCTTTGTCCCAGCTCCTGCCAACCTAGCAGTTTGAAAGCATGCAAATGCGAGTCGATAAATAGGTACCACCTCGGTGGGAAGGTAAAACGGTGTTCCCTAGTCACGCTGGCCACGTGACAATGGAAACTGTCTATGGGCAAACGCTGGCTCTATGGCTTGAAAAGCAGGATGAGCACCGCCTCCTACAGTTGGACACATCTGGACTAAAAATGTCAAGGGGAACCTTTACCTTTTACCAATGCTTATTCATGTCAGAGCCTCCCTGGTCCCTCTCCCAATTTCATTCCTCTTGCTTGCAGTTGAAGCTGGAGGGAATTAAATGGAAAGGATTTGGCTTGTGCCAGAAGGCAAGCAGAAAGTATAGCTTAAGTTAAAAAAAATAATCTGAAAAGAGAGTCGGCAGAGAGAGAAAGGTTGGGTGGGGCAAAGGGCTCCCTCTGTCACAAATCTAGAAGCTGCCAGGCTCCGTCTTCCAGGTGTTTGGGATTCAAATTCCCAGAAACTCTTACTATTCTTTCTGGCCGAGGCTTCTAGGATTTGAAATCCAAAATATCTGGAAGGCCAACAATTGAGAACTAGGGATATGCCATCCATGGGGTTGTTTGGTTTTCTTTTCTCCCCAAATTCTCCAATAATTCTCCATGCAGGATACTGGGAGATCTAGCCTACACCTACAGACACCTAGACTTCACTCAATTGAAGTAGGGCCCAGATTTGAGTCTTCATGGTCTTGCTTCTAATTAATTTACAAAAAAGGTGATGCTGTCTGAGAGTCATAGTCTGGTTGCCCTTTGGTCTGTATAGAGGGCACCTTCCGAAAAACTGCAACTCCCAGGAAGCACTGTGCAGCTTCCTTTTTTGTACATTAACAACAGGAAGCAAGGCTGGAGCTAGGCTGTACAGCTTTGCAAGTAGGCCCTGGCAGAGGTGAGTAAAGTATAGAGTTCTGTATGTGCTGGTCTGTGATTTGGAACTCTCCAGAATTTGCCTGGGGAATTATTATTATTGCAAGCAGGATCTGAAGGCCTTAGGAATGGACCTCAACATATGGGAAACCTTGACCTCTGAGCGTTCAGACTAGAGGCAGGCAGTGCAGCATGGCCTCTCCCAATTCGAAGAGACCCATGTTCAGCAGGCCGAGGCAAAGAGGCAGTCCCAAAACCAGCAAAATCAGGGAGCTGGACAGGGGACAGATTGTATTTGGCTCCAGTGTGGAAGGGATGGTCACTCTCGAATTAGCTTTCTCAGCCACACTAGACGCTGTTCCACGTCCTCCATTCAGAGCATGTTACCATAATCTCTCGAGACTGAAGGATGCCTAATCTAATCTATTAGAGAATTCTGGGACTTAAAAAAAAATCATTAACTACAAACCACAGATGGCATATCCTATTGAGAATAACTGCCACATACATTTTGTTTTCTTAGGTAGCCCATTAAAGTAGGCCCTTCAGAGTATGCACAAAATCTTCAACTAGGTTTGGCAAAACAGGACATCAGCTGGATGTGAAGACATAGGACTACCAAGAATAAGGACTGCTTTCTTCAGCTATCATACACCTTTGTTTTTTTTAAAGAACTCTATTCTGCTACCACAAGAGAAGTACTGTACTTGTATAAAAAGGTCAAAGCATTACGCTGCTCCAATTACACAGAATTACTGTTGTGTTAAACCAAACACAACACTTCTGTTTATCTAACATAGTCACCAAGGATTAATTACATAGTTCAAAAATCACACGTTTTCATGGAAACGCATGAAACAGGTTGCCTATTGGTATTCTGCATAATCACATACCTGATTTACATTCACCTCTAGTGAAGCTCAACACACCAGTTTTGATGGGAATAAAAGGGAATAAAAACCAGTTATACTCCGGCAGATCCTTATTAGAAACTACGGAACTTAGTGTATACAGACTACTTTTGAGTAAACATGTCCAGAAATTGGTAACAGCCTTTTTTGGTAGGAACTGGAAGGATAAGATAAGAATCTATAAACAAACACAAGTTTGTCTGAAGAACAAAGGGAAATATTTATCCATCTTATCGTTCGCTGATAAGCAAATGGTTTAAAATGAAATACATGGATATAAATATGTCAAACTTTTTTAAAAAAAAAACCCCAACTTCCTGACTATTATTCCTTCCTTCCTCCAAAAATATTTTTACTATATTTTTCAACCGTAGATACGTAGATGGATGGATGGATGGATGGATGGATGGATGGATGGATGGATGGATGGATGGATGGATGGATGGAAGTCATAGTCTTCCCAGGATGGAGAGCCTTGGCTCCTCATTTGCTTATCAGCCAAAAACATTTTCAATGAATGAATAAACAAATGAACGAATGAACGAACAAATGAACCAATGAACCAACCTACCAACCAACCAACCAATCAATCAATCCACCCTCTGCCCCCTATAAGAAGTGTCTCATTTTTTATTGACACATCCAGCCCTGACTCAAATATCCTGCAAACCCATAGCATAATTTTAAGGTGTTGTTGTTGTTGTTGTTGTTGTTGTTTTTGCAAAAAGCATACCTCTCAGGGTTGTTGGACTCCAATCCCCAGCTTTCCTTCCTGTTGGCTTTACTGGCAAGGACTGCAAGGAACTGCAGTCCAACGACATCTGCAGACCTGCACGTTGCCCAACTCAAAGGCTAAGAAATTGTCCCCAGACTACGATATAGATGGCCATATTGTTGTCAGCCTCTCCAAAGACCTTGATTTGAAGATAGAAACTGTACCCAGAAGTACAAGTTGGATTTTGAAAGGACAGAGACCAAATTGCTAACATGCACTGGATTATGGAGAAAGCCAGAGAGTTCCAGAAAAATATCTACTGCTTCATTGACTGTGCAAAAGCCTTTGACTGTGTGGACCACAGCAAACTATGGCAAGTTCTTAAAGAAATGGGAGTGCCTGACCACCTTATCTATCTCCTGAGAAACCTATACATGGGATAGGAAGCAACATTTAGAACTGGATATGGAACAACTGATTGGTTCAAAATTGGGAAAGGAGTACGACAAGGCTGTATATTGTCCCCCGGCTTATTTAACTTAGATGCAGAATACATCATGTGAAAGGCTGGATTGGATGAATCCAAACTGCAATTAAGGTTACCATTTACAAATTCTGAACCTCTGGCTCCACAGGCAGATACCTATGGTTTACAATGAGCTATTTAGTCAGCTAATTAAATGTCTAATTATTATAATTACTAGTTAATTAGAAATGACTGCTAAGCCTGAGCAGGAGACATTTATATTCAAAATCCTTCTTCAGTTTGCTTATATAATTTCAGTTCTTGGCCAACACATGTAGTAAGTACATGTAGTTTGTACCATCTGAGTTGTTGTTTCTCTCTCTCCTCCACCAACCCTTTCCGAAAACTTACTATTGAGGAAAAAATATGCTTAGGAAGCAATGTTGAAAGGCAAATGAAGCTGTTTCTGAGTAGGAAAGCTCTACCCATAGAACATCTGCCTGCCTCTGAATACGATTGGCAGGATTTCTCTTTCTGGCAGGGCCTCTGTTTTTACAACAAGCAGAGAAAGTTTTCCTCTAACTTTGAGACAAAGAAGAGTAATGCATAAAGCAACATGATTTCTAATATGTTACCCAGTATTAAAAAAAAACACAGCAGCTGCTGCCAACCAGGTTGATTTGGTGGGGAGAAGATCTGCAGAGATGTAATTCAAAAAAGTTGCTTTTCTAAGTTTAGGGTGTGATCAGACAGCTGCAAAGGCGTGCACGTGACAGCACTCGAAAGGGCCACTTTAAAGAGAGGGATCTTCCTTAAAAGGATGTTTCCATTTGCTGGGGAATCGCTGCAGCCCAGCCCATAAAAGCAGGTGCCCTACAGATGGATCGAGATCGGGATAGAGTGCATTTCCCCATGTGCCTTGTGACCTCCCGGATCACACCAGACTATTCCATCAGTGATCCAAACTACGATCTGTTTCCCCGTGAGATCACATCCTCAGTCGAAAATGCAAACCTCGCGGTGATGAGATTTGCTCTGGAATCCTAAGCAGGAGTCCATAGCAGCTTTCCCAGGTGAGAAACATGCAGCCTTGCTGGAGCAATTGTACCTCGCTCTCTCTTCCCTTCTTTCTTATCTTTTCTAGCGACACAGTCCCAGAAGGCCCCCCAGAAGAACGCAATGTCTGTGTGCTTTCTATAGCCCAGAAAATCCTGAGAAGGGTCAGCATAAGTCAGAACAGGCTTGAAGGCAAGGTGGCGGTGGCTTCCAAATCCCGGAGACAGATGTTTTCAACAGAGTTCCATTAAGGCAGGACTTCAGGGCGGATGCTCAGGGTCCCTGTCCTGCCGGATGCCCGGGAAGACCCTCAAAGACAGCAGGGCTAATGCAAGGGAATGGAAATGGCAGACTGATCCTATGGGCCAATCCCAGTTTGCAGAGTAATGCACAATGTAATTTTACTCCCTTCCCACGCAGCATGGCCACCGTACGCCAGCCCTGTGGTCCTTGAGAATTGTTGCATGGCCTAAATCCATGATGAGTCCAGATTCTGATATTGCCAAACTGTACTGCTCCAGAGCATCCAAGAGCTCCCTTTTGGGGGGGGGGGACTACAACTCCCATCTCTGGGGATTCTGGGAGCTGTACTCCTCAATGAGATCATTTCCAAGCCCTGCTCCTTACTATTCAAGGCTGGCCCATTCAGACAGGTGGTGCAAACACCCAACTCAAGTTTTAGATTTCTAAAGAATCCAGAGAGAAAATATTCTGGTTTCCCTGCCTGCCACTTTGGAACTGACAAAATACACAGGCATTTACAGTACTACTTCCAACCCCCTCCCACTGCCCCACACATGAAATTGCTTTTCTCTCTTCCCGCAAACAAAAGTCCCCTCCCCCTCACTTCATTCATTTATGTGACCCAATGACGCAGAAGGTCTGTGATCTGCTTCACCCCATTTTCTTGCTTAAAGGCCTCTGAAAGCAGTGGTGTGTCTGTGGGTGTGTGCCACGCTGGATCTGAGCTACATTTCTTAATCCCGTTTCTTGAGTGAAGTTTTGCCCCATTCCAAAGTTGCTGTGAGCCCCAGGGGTTTGGTGAGGGCATGGTGAAGAAGACCCATACTGGACATAGGCTTCTCCCACCACCATAATGTAAAATAATTCCAGGAAACATTTTGACTAGAAAATTTGCAAGGGAAAAAGTTCGGTAGCAGCTGTGCTGCTCCAGACTAGCCCACCCACTCCAGCTGCATTTAAGTATATCAAGACAAGGCATCAGAAATACTGAGTGCAGATTTGTTGTTGTTGTTTAGTCGTGTCCGACTCTTCATGACCCCATGGACCATAGCATGCCAGGCCCAACTGTCCTCCACTGCCTCTGGAGTTGGGTCAAATTCATGCTGGTAGCTTCGATGATGCTATCCAACCATCTCGTCCTCTGTCGTCCCCTTCTCCTCTTGCCTTCACACTTTCCCAACATCAGGGTCGTTTCCAGGGAACCTTCTCTTCTCATCAGATGGCCAAAGTACTGGAGCCTCAGTGTCAGGATCTTTCCTTCCAGTGAGCACTCAGGGTTGAATTCCTTTAGAATAGGTAGGTTTCTTCTCCTTGAAGTCCAGGGGACTCTCAAGAGCCTCCTCCAGCACCACAATTCAAAAGCATCAATTCTTTGGTGGTCAGCCTTCTTTATGGTCCAGCTCTCACTTCCATAGATCACTACTGGAAAAACCATAGCTTTGACTATGCGGACCTTTGTTGGCAAGGTGATATCTCTGCTTTTTAAGATGCTGTCTAGGTTTGTCATCGCTTTCCTCCCAAGAAGCAGGCGTCTTTTAATTTCATGGCTGCTGTCACCATCTGCAGTGATCATGGAGCCCAAGAAGGTGCAGATATTCTACCTCAAATGTAGTTCAGCAAGTACTTCTAAAAAGAATGATCTACACAGTGCAGTGACAGTTCATGTGTTCTCAGAATTCAACCCCATTGTGCTCAACGGAGCTAACTTTTCAGATGCCTTAGGAGAAAATGCAGCCTCTTCCTGTCTCTGCGTCAAGCAAGATACTGGAGTGGAAGGAGGAGGCACAGATGTGACAACATTACATTTTGATTTCGGATATTAATTAGTCTTGTGATCTCTGGTAGCGCCAAGGTTCTCCGAAACTGACTCATACAGGCTCAGCACTGTTGTATCAAGCAAAATTTATTCTACGCCTTTAAAAAAAAGCAGAAGCAAAAGCACCACCCTGTCTGTGCTGCATGGCAACAGGTAGAACGGGTGGTATCTCCCTGCACGTTGCACATCGACATTGTGGGGAAGGTGTACCGGTTCGATTTTTGCTTGCCGTGCATTGTTTAAAGTGGCAGGAGAGGTGCCAGAGAAGGGGAGCAGGGTAGCGACCCAACTTCAGCAAGGGTATAAAGAAAGAGAAGGAAAGTCATCCCTCGCCTCAAGGATCTTACAGTTCAAATCACACCAGGATGGGAAGGGCAGAATTGGTTAAAAAAAAACACGCCAGTTAGAAAAACTTGCCACAAAGCACGCATCGCTTTCAGTGTTTACCTGGTTGTTGAAGCTGCATGCATGGATCTGTCCTGGATTCACGAATATCAGCAACCCAGTCAGTGTCCTGTGCCTTCTTCTTTGACGTGCAATTTTAAAAAACAGCCTCTACTCCCAGAAAGCTGCATTTAGTAAATCTGGCTTTTTTGGGGAGGGCCGAGAACAGCACAAGGCAAAGGCATTTGTGGCCGCTCCAGGGCTGACCTGGATTTTGCCAAGCTCCAAGGTCATTCCCCCCTTCCCAGGCCAAGAAGCCTTCTTTTAGATATAATTATTTTTCTGGATATAATTCCCCGTCACAATTCTGATTGGGAAATGGAGCTGCTTAGAAAGGCTTACAAGGGGACATCTGTGCAGGGGCAGGCTTTCGGGTCACGGCGGGAGCTGCAGGAGGTGGCAGCGGCAGGGGGAAGATGAAATTAAACCGCTGTACAGATGTGAAGCGCCAAAAAGGGGAAATTGCGATGTTCTCTTTCTAGAAAGCCAGAGGGGTCCCGAGAAGGCGCTGCGATTCTCTCCCGCTGAGCATTCTCGTTCCTGTGGTATTGTGGGTATTCTGCATTCCCATGGGATTGACGGAAAACAACAACCACCCAAGGAATGGAGGGGTTTTTTGGAGGAAGAATTCAGAGGGCGTTTTGACACAAGGCACGCAAATAGTACTACTCATTGTAAAAAAGAACACCTTATAGAAATTGGAGTTCCATCGATCATCTTAAAAAGTACAGAAAGCATAAAAGATAAGCTTGAAAGCAGGAGGGCAATGAAACCCGACAAGTCCCAGGAGTGATGATATCATCATCATCATCATCATCATCACCACCACCACCACTACTACTACTACTACCACTACTACTTCTTCTTGTTATGTTCCACCAAGTTGCCTCCAACATATGGCGAGCCTATGAATGAGTGCTCTCCAATGTGTCTTGCCCTCAGCTGCCCTGCTCAGCTCTTGTAAATGCAACCCTGCGGTTTCCTTTAGGGAGCCAGTCCATCTCTTATTTGGTCTTCCTCTTTTCCTGCTGCATCCAATTTTCTCAGTATGGTCTTTTCCAGTAAATCCTGCCTTCTTATGATGCGCCCAAAGTAGGGTACAGCCTCAGTTTCAGCCTCCAGAGATAGTTCAGGCTTGATTTGATCTAGGGCCCATTTGTTTGTCTTTCTGGCAATTCAAGATATTTCCAGGGCTCTCCTCCGGCACCACATCTCAAACAAATCAATTTTTTCCCTGTCAGCTTTTCTTAACGGTCCAGCTTCCACACTCATACATGGTGATCGGAAATACAAGCGTGTGGATGATCTTTAAACAATTCCACTGACACATCACTTGATGATCTTTTCTTTTACAACTAGTAATACATACCTTATGTTTTAGCATTGCTGGTGTAAGAGATGGCCCCTGAAAATTAGGCACAACAAAACAGGTTGGAAGAGCCTAAGAGGTGAAGGGTACATGTACAGAATCAATTTGCAAGACTAAAATGGCCTATCCATGTTATATACTCTTCAGCCCAATAACAAAGTTCTCTTACATTGTTTACAATCTAAAAAAAATGTCCATAAAGTGTCCTCCATGCTGACCTGTGAATCATTTGTTGCCCTCAGCTTTCTAACACAGAAGTAGGAATGTTCATGACCATTCCATAACATCACCCCAGCATGACTTCACCTTCAGTGGAACAGAACCAAGACGAAAGATGGTCTCTTGTTACCGCACCCTGGACAGAATGCACACATTCAATTCTTCAGGGACCTGGATAGAGGCATTTCACAAAAAGACCTGATTTAACAGGTGTTCTCACTTTATTTAGAGCCGCCATCACCTGGTCCTTTATTTCAGACTCTCCTCCTGTTTCTTCAACAACAGACAAGAGAATTCCAACACATGAAACTGTTCTGCATCCTTTTCACTTCTCCGGAGAGGGAAAAAATGTTCACCTTTCTGAAATTCAGCCCATTAGGCTGCTGGGGAAGGACAAGACATTGGCCTAGGAAATAAATAAATGGATGGATGGATGGAAGGAAGGAAGGAAGGAAGGAAGGAAGGAAGGAAGGAAGGAAGGAAGGAAGGAAGGAAGGAAGGAAGGAAGGAAGGAAGGAAGGAAGGAAGGAAGGAAGGAAGAACAAGATAAGATGCCAACCCTCTTTGTTCTAAAGGAGAAGAACGGGCAGCAACTGGTGCTTTTTGGCAAGAACTTTCCCTTGGAAGAATTTGCTCATTATCAAGTTCACGATGAAGTTGCCAGAGTGTGCCTTGAAAACAATTAGGCATGTGAGCTGGCGTTTGGAAGGCTTTTTCTTCCTAAGAAGGAGACGTGCAGAAGGTCACACAAGGCATTCCCCCTCTGCCTTCCCTCCCTCTTGCGTACACCCCACACCCACCCACCCACACACCCACAAGGCAATCCACCGCAGGTTGTGACTCATGCTCGAATTTGGTTTTGAAGCGGGAGAGAAGGCACCCACAAGAAAACCCAAGCTTTTGGGGCAGAAGAACCGGTTGGCACAAAGGCAAAGCGGTGGGGCCACTGAGTATTTGCTCAGTACTGTATCTGCAGAGTCCTTTGGCCATTTGTCTCTC
The DNA here is from genome assembly GCF_051106095.1 of Pogona vitticeps. Lineage (NCBI taxonomy): Eukaryota > Metazoa > Chordata > Lepidosauria > Squamata > Agamidae > Pogona > Pogona vitticeps. The sequence continues at coordinate 230,728,686 of NC_135786.1, forward strand.
TCCTCCTCCTTTACTGTATGATGGTTTTAAAAACCCAGACTTTGCTGTTTGCTTTTCCAAGTTCAGCAGGCCTTGCAAACTGGTTGGGTAAGCTTTATCTTGAGAATTTTGCAGGATTGCCTATGCCAAACAATGGCTTGCAAGGAGAGTGAGAAAAGGAGGGGAAAGTGTATGCAGGTTTGAGGACGGGGCAGGGGCCCAAACGATTTGCTTCCCAGAAGCAGCTTGCTTTGCAAAAATCAGCAGGAGCAGGCCACAACATGGTGTTTTTTTTAAGTACAGTGGGGTCTCTACTTAAGAACGTCCCTACTTAAGAACAATCCAACTTAAGAACAGCTCCATTTGCTAAATTTTGCTTCTACTTGAGAACAGAAATCCAAGATAAGAACAGGAAAAAAACCTTTCCTGCTCTTTTTTTAAGGTCATCTTAGGTTAAAAAAAAATTCTCCTGCTAGTGGTAGAGTACGTATTAACCAGCTTTGCATTAGTTCCTATGGGAACTAATGCTTCAATGTACGAACGCACCTCTACATAACAAAAAAACAGCCAGAACGGATTAATTGGTTTTCAGTCCATTCCTATGGGAAATCTTGCTTCAACTTAAGAACGTTTCAACTTAAGAACACCATTCCAAAACGGATTAAGTTCTTAAGTAGAGGTTCCACTGTAGTTTCTCTGGACGGAAAAGAGCAGATACGGATTAAATGGTTTTCAATGCATTCCTATGGGAAATGCAGATTCAACATAAGAACTTTTCAACTTGAGAACCACCTTCCAATATGGATTAAGTTCTTAAGTAGAGACCCCACTGTATCTGATTCCTCACTTTTAGCCCTTCAAGGTATTGATTCCCTTTGATGTTCCTGTCCATTCTTCACAAGGTCAACGTCATGTGTGTATTTTCTTAAATTGCTGTTGCCGATTTCTGTCCCTGTATGAGGAGAAACACAGCGTCTGGACTGGTTATGAGAAATGGAGCTGTTATATTATCTGTTCCTGCTTCCCTGCTAGTTCGGATAGGACGATGGTGCTGATGGCTGCAAGGAGAACAAATGGAAAATAAAAGAGTGGAGATAATGTTGCTTTTGATTCACAATGGCTCCTGAGCCTCAAATTCAAGAAATGGCATTTAATCCCACCACCGCAGAGAGTGACTTTCCCAGTGAAGGCTCAGCCTGTTGAACATTATATGAATGGTTTTGCTTCTTTGAAGAGCCATGGTGGGAAAATCAGGTGGATTTGCTACCTTCCAAGTTTGCACAATGTCTCTGTGGAAATATCGGAGTGCCATTTGCTAAGAATTATTTTTTGGGGGTCTGTGGCAAAAGATTTGGATTTCTGAGAGGAACCTGGCTGGTCAAGGCCCGAAAGAGTGAAGAAGCTGTGAGAGGAGCTCCCAAATGCTCATTAACAATACTTTCTTCTTTCTTTCTTCATTCGAATCCAGAGCGTTGCACAATTTAAAATCACGGATGCCTAATGAAATATGTTGCGGCATTTTGGAACTTTTTGGTGAAGTTCCTCTAGCTGCCCAAGAGGGATTCGCAGAGCAAAATAGCTTCCAGTTCCCTAGAGTCATCCACTCCCTTTTTTCTCATCAACTGACACTTACGGTCTCACTCAGAGAATTAGTAGAAGGAATAAAAACCATTTTCTTTACATATAGCTGTGAACAGATCAAACAGCAAACTGACAAACACGTCTGCTTTCAATAACAGACCTCACTGAGCAAAGAACTGGGTCTCTCTTTGAATTCAGAGACAGGAGGGAACAATGGGTTAGTGCTGGATATACTGACAGTCATTCTGGTCGAGAAAAGTCTGTCCCAGCCACAGCTTCTACAGATAGCATGGCATAAGCATCCTTCAGTCTTGAGAGACTATGGCAACGTGCTCTGTATGGAGGACTTCGACGCTGTATGTGAAGCTGGAGTGACCTCTCCAGAGCACAAAGCCTGGGTGAAATAATATGGAGGATAGGCTGTTACCCAACCAGCAAATCCCCCCTCTCCACATCACTGAAATGGTCCAATGGAAAGGCAAGAGCCAATACAACATTCCAAGGATGTCGCAGGAGTTGCCAGAGTGACATGAACTGCCTCCGGTACTCCAGCTCCGGATTTTGCTTCGAGGTTTACTCCTGAAACCTTTTCCATCAGTGGATACAGCCACAAGGCAGTGGGGGTTTGAAGTTGGAGTTTTCCTTCTCCTAGATGGGGCTGCCTTCCCAGGCTGATGAGTCCCATCTACCCAGCCTGCTCGCTCACCGCATGGGTGATGGCGGTTCCTCCTCCTTCTCCTCACAGTGTGGGGGTTCAGGATCAGAGTTTTCCTTCTCTAGATGGGCTGCCTTCCCAGGCTAACGAGTCCCTACCCGGAGGTAGCATGTTAAGGTTGTAAATACCTCCAACTAAATATAGGTAAATTAAAAACAAGTTAAAATGTTAGAATAAATGGACAACTTTTGACCAGAGGTGAGCTACTTCAATAGTGTTATCTCAGCCATTTGCTAGATATCTCCTTTTTTTTGTACATGGTCGGGTGGGGTGGGGAAGAGAAGCCTCCCTACAGGGTGGCGACACCATTGTGAGTACACTCAGGTGTTCCCTGGGCTATGGCACGCAGCTAGCCAATCCCTCTGTTCCAGAACTGTTGCTCTGTCAACGTGCTGAGTAAAAATGACAGTATGGTCAACCAGGAAAAAGTTATTTTTTCCGACTGTGTGCGTTCTGTTCCGTCAGCTCAGAACCGACTTATAGTGACCCTAATAGGGCTTTCAAGGTCAGTGAGATATTTAAGGAGTGGTTTTACCACTTCCATCTCCCCATCGAGTTTCCATGGCCAAGTGAGGATTCGAACCCTGTTCTCCAGAGTCCTAGTCTACCACTTACCCCACTGCCTTACACTGGGAATTTTTGAACTGGTACCCCCAAATTCCCTCCCTATCAGCCAGCATGGACAGTGTGATGAAGGGGTGTAAGGGAGGGTAAGGGCCCAAATGGAGCCCATGGAAGACACGTGGCCCACCTCTAGTTTAACTCATACACACAACTCATAGGTACATAACTTTCCCAAGGTCTGGGATGGCAGAACCGATAACCCTTTGCCTTTTAGCAGTTTTAATCTTGATCAGTCCGACCCCCCAAGCATCCAACGGCTGCTGTTTCCTTTGCAGAAAAACAAATATGACAATGGTAGCTTTCCAGGCAAAGGAAGGAGGAGAGAGAAGCACATTGACTCACTGTATTAATGTTGTTCAGGGAGTCTCATGGTTTGGGCGGACTAAACATTCATCTTTCGACCAGAACAGAGCACTGACTGTCATAATTAGTTTCTTCTTGAACCTCAACATGTCAAATCCTGCCAGGCAGAGGCAGCCTTCAAACGTCTGTTTAACCCCAGCCGTTGGTTATTGCAGAAATTTTAATTTGTGGTTAAATTCCTCTAGCTGTGCAGCAGAAGTGCAGGGATTCCCACACTGGAATAGCTTCAAGTTCCAAAGAGTATTCCACCCCTTTTTCTCATCAGCTGGCACTGACCAGTCACTCTCGAACATAAGTAGGAGAAAGAATAATAAAAAACAATTCTTTGCTTACGGTTATGAACAGATCCAACAGCAAACTGACAAACATGTGTGCTTTCAGCAACAGACCTCAATAGATTCTAGAAATGGGGAAAAAGCACTGAGAAGAGGCAGGTCTCTCTTTAAATTCAGAGCTGGGGAAGGAATGATTGGTTAGTTCGGGATAGATTGACCATCACCCCGGTCCAGGAATGTCTTTCCAGTCACACCAACTAAAGGCAACATGCAAAGTTGCAAAAAACTCCAGCATAAATCAGAAGTTGCTTCACCTCACCCATCCTCCATACCTTGGAGAACACCTACGGCCATGGAAAGTGTTTCCCCTAAACAGGAGATCATGCCCTCCAGAAGTCTCAGAGGGACACTCTTTGCCATTCTTCTGTAATCTTACCCTCGTCAAACCTGCTTTGGCGAGAAAAGGCCTTATATATAAACAAAACAAAACAGGCAATCACAAAACTGTCTTTTAATGAAGGGGTGTAAGGGAGGGTCAGGGGCGACCTGGAATCCATGGAAGACACCTGGCCCATCCTTGGTTTAACTCCTGCAATTTTCTTCAAGGACAGAGAGAGAGAGAGAGAGAGAGAGAGAGAGAGAGAGAGTGACTGGCCAGGTGCTGTGCAAGTTTGGAAAGAGATCAATACAACTTTCGCCTCTACCCAAACCAGGTGGCCCCTCCTTCCCCACCTTTGCTAGAGACTGTCACATGCTTGGCTGCTTTGATTGGAATTAATGGGACCGTCACTGTGGTTTTTCCAGGCCAACCTGATGAGCAATCCTCAGGGGAATAACAAAGAGGCTGGACCTTCCTTTCCAGCCTTTCAGAATGTAGTACCTTTCAGTGACTGCCAGAGCAACCAAGAAAGCTTAGACATTTCATATACACTCACATGGGTGTGTGTCTCTGCGTGCATCTTTTTTACAGTCTGGATTTGGGCATAACTTTTGGCTCAATGTAGTCTTTGCATTTCCCCTGGTGCAGGGATGGCTTAAATCTTTTCAGTGAAGGAAAATAGGCAGGAACCCCCATGATAAATATGATGGGCTTTTAAAAAGCATTCGCATGAGTGACTTATCTGGCTTCCTTGAATCCCCAGCTCCTTGCTCGTTGCTTCAGCATGAACTCCCCCCCCCCCCCCACAATACCACTTGGTCTGTAGGGGAGGAATTTGTGCGGAAGAATACAAGTGCTTTGAATGCAGGACTCGTCAAGTGGTACCTGAGGCAGAACATCTCAGAAAAACATGTCCCCAGTCAAACCCAGTGTCACCACACTAACGCTGCCACATCAACAGTATGGGACTTCACTTGGGCTTCTCACTGCTTGTTGAGCAGCTAACGAGTGGACACCCTTCTCATATGCAGTCCTGGTATTTATCCCCTGCAATTATTTCTCAGTGTCCAAAGTTCAGAGGCAGTTTTTGTCGTTGTTGATCTGTTTGGTTGGTTGCTAGTATGTGTGCAGTAAAAAAAGCAGTATACACAAGTCTGTAACAAAAAGCAGCTGTAAATAAAGAAATGTTTTTTATTCTTTCTCCTCCAAATGTTTCAGAATGAGTTACTGAGACTTAAATGAGAAACGGGTGGGCTCTGGAGAACTTGTGGCTGTTCTCCTCTGTGGATCTCTGTACATTTGCTATGAAGCAAAAGAGAAGTTTCCCAAAAAGTAAAAACTTTGCAACAGTGTATGTGTTGTATGGTGTGTGTGAGAGAGAAGGTGAATGTTTCCCTAACCTTGTGTGCCTCTATCTGTGTGTGTGTGTGTGTGTGTGTGTGTGAAAGACCTATGTGTGTATGAATACCCACTTGCATCCCCAAATTCACTCACCCCATGACCATAGTAGACACCAGCTGCCACTGATGGTACTGTGTCAGACTACAGGGCCACCTATGGGGCCCAACCCATGGGACCTAGAGGCCCTCAACAGCAAATCATTCCGCCGCCACCCACTTCGCCCCATAGCACAGCTGATTATGCTGGCTGCAGGAGAAAAGTTCACTGCTGCAGAGATTGGTGGCGCTTGAATAAGAGGTCTTCTTCAGAGCCAGGCTGGTTGTGGATGATGGGTGATGTAATCCAATCTGAAGAGCATCAGATGGGAGGTTGCTTTTTTTAGCCCTGGCTCTCCAGTCTTGTTCCAAAGAGCCTATAGACAGTTCTCTTTGTGAGCGGGATTCCCCACGCTCGCTCTGTGAAAGATCTCAGCTTGCACATAGAAAACAATACCCATCTAAACAAGAGCATTCCATGAGGATAAAGGTGCTCCTTGCAGTGAAAAATCTGCCAGGAGTATTAACAGTGACCTTTGCACTTTCTTCCTGGCTGACATTTCCTCTCCATGGTGCTAGGAAAACAAGTGCATGCTGGAATGAGCTATTGCCTCTCATTACAGCTTCATTGTTCTTATAGCATGTTTTTAATAAGCAACCAAACTGCAGTTTTCAGCAAAAGGCAGGGTTGGGGCAGGGAGGGCTCACCTTGAGTTAACCCGTACCCTTATCCTGAGTGCTGTGCTTAAAAACACAAGGAGCAAAATCTGGACCCAGAACAAACATGGATATCCCAGAATTTTTTTTTTCAAGCAGGCTAGGGGAGAGTCCCCTGGACTGCGAAGAGAACAAATCTATCCGTTCTGAAGGAAATCAACCCTGAGTGCTCACTGGAAGGACCGATCCCGAAGCTGAAGCTCCAATACTTTGGCCATCTCATGAGAAGAGAAGACTCCCTGGAAAAGCCCCTGATGTTGGGAAAGTGTGAAGGCAAGAGGAGAAGGGGACAACAGAGGACGAGATGGCTGGACAGTGTCACCGAAGCGACCAACATGAATTTGACCCAACTCCGGGAGGCAGTGGAAGACAGGAGGGCCTGGCGTGCTCTGGTCCATGGGGTCACAAAAAGTTGGACATGACTTAAAGACTAAACAACAACAACAAGGGGAGGTTCTAGTGTGGAATAATCTTTTAGATCTTCAGCTAAAAAATAGGAACGGAAACTCTTGACATTATAGACACTAACATCATTCCAAAAGTGGAGCCATAGAATCAGATATCTTTAAAAATAGAAGAAAAACAACAAGAAGATCAACAAGAACAACAACAACCCCCTGTTTGCACATATTTATAACCATCCATCTTGCAGAGGTCAGTTATTTTAGCAAAGGAGGCCTGTCATAACCAGGGGCAACAGGAGGAGATGAGCTTTGGACCAGCCTGGATTTTGTCCAAAGAGCCAACTGGAAATTGAGGGACTTATGGGTAAAGTTTCTTAGCTTTTTTCCCCTTCCTTCAAAGACCCAATTTGCCTCATGAAGGAAGGAAGGAAGGAAGGAAGGAAGGAAGGAAGGAAGGAAGGAAGGAAGGAAGGAAGCCAGCCAGCCAGCCAGCCAGCCAGCCAGCCAGCCAGCCAGCCAGCCAGCCAGCCAGCCAGTGAGCCAGCTAGCCAGCCAGCCAGCCAGCCAGTGAGCCAGCTAGCCAGCCAGCCAGCACCAAAAGCAGATAGCAAAGAGGACAAAGCTTTGCATAAAAGGTGTTTGATGTATGGCCGAGTACCAGCTTCCTTTAAAACATGGGCCTGGCCTTCTGTACTCTCTCTAAAGCAGCCATTCTCAACAGAAGCCATATGGCCACATTGGGGGGCCCTGGCACATTTTAAGAGGGCCACAGACTGGAAACAATTCTTCACCCACCACCCTATAAGGTTCATTATGAGACTTATATAACCCTGTATTTATTTCATATTGTGTTTATAAAAAAGGTTCCCCTTGACATTTTTAGTCCAGCCATGTCCAACTCTAGGGGGCGATGCTCATCCCGTTTTTCAAGCCATAGAGCCAGCGCTTGTCCGAAGACAGTTTCCGTTGTCAAGTGGCCAGCGTGACTAGGGAACGCCGTTTTACCTTTCCACCGCAGTGGTACCTATTTATCTACTTGCATTTTTTACATGCTTTCAAACTGCTAGGTTGGCAAGGAGCTGGGACAAAGCGACGGGAGCTCCCTCCGTCACGTGGATTCGATCTTATGACTGCTGGTCTTCTGACCCTGCAAGCACAGGCTTCTGCGGTTTAGCCCACAGCGCCACCACGTCCCTATTGTGCTTTATAGTGTTTTTTAATTGTTTTTATAGCCATGGCCAAAAAAAAATGGTTGAGAAGAGTTGCTCTAAAAAACCAAGAACAGCCCAAGGACAGGTGACATGTAAACAACATGGGGAGCAAGTGCTACTTCGAATTTACTTGAACATTAGCACCCATCCACCCTAACTGGCATCCCTAACATTGAGGGGATGATGGGAGTTGTAGTCAAACAACATCAAGAGGGTGCACATAAAAAACATAAAATTCAAATGGCTTGTGATGACAAACCTACCTGAAAGAGTTTTTTTTTAAAAATCACCAATGACTAAGATGGGGAATTTTGGGCCTCTGAGTCAGTTGTTCTCAATGTTGGTATTGTTTGTTTCACCAATTTTTCTACCAAAGAACCTATGCCCCCTGCCCCGCACAGCCCTGGACTTTTCCAAGAAGGATATAGATGTGTTTACAAGCATTATATGACTGTATTTATCATTCAGCTTATCTCCAATCGCGGAGTCGCCTCTTACCAGTTGCCGACTAGAGATAAGGACAGTGACCTCTCTGAGCCCAGATTTGGTGGTGGTGGGAAATTTCCTGGGGGCCATAATGTCACCTATGGACTAAAAGTTGACGGTGAAATGTCCATGGGCAGGTAAACAGAAAATTCAGTGGTGGGGGAGCATGGAGGATGAATTGGACGCCACTATGTTTTCTCCCAATTTCAGCCTTTTGTCTGGTGCATAATCATTCTTGGAGTAAACAAACCACACCTTGGGAGTCATAATTCTTCTTTTCGGCCAAAGAAGGAGTCTGCGGTGTGTGCACATGTGCGCGCGCACAGAGAGAGCCAGTGGCATGTGACTGGTGCCGCAGCCCAAGAATGGCATGCCTGAGTGGGTGTGTAGACACTTTTTTTTTTCCTAGAGCCTAAAAGCAAGATACGCCTTGGGAAGAGGACTAACAAAGGGATTACTGAAGGGTGGGGTTTCAAGCCCTTTTCCTTCCTCCTTTGAATGCCCCCCACGGTCTTATTTCCCCCTCCTCAGGGAAAGTTACAGGTACCCTTCTGGGAGGTAGAAAAGACTGGATAAAAATGGTCCAGTGACTGGCAAGATGTCTGTGTGGGGGTGCATCTGAGCTTAGGAAAAATTCCTTTTTCCGAACACAACTCTCAGAATCCATAACTGGGGATTATGGGATGTGCAGTAAAAAGGTAAATCCTACTCCTCCTCCTCAAGTTCCACTGTGTAATCATCATCATCACCTTAGCAGAGCTCAGAGGGACCCCTCTGGATCCACCAGTTCAGTTCCTGTCAAGGGGCTGCCAACCTCCGGCTCCGCTCTATGTACTTTGGCTTGCCCCCGAGGTGTCCCCATGTCTCTGCAGTTCTTCCCATGGCTGACACCCACCCCACAAGTTTTCTGCATCTGGAAGGTTGCAGAGTGTGTCTGGCTCTTTCCTTGGCTGGTTACAACTCAAGAGACAGAGTCAAATCTCAAGGGGTCCTTGGCACAAAAATTTTTTTAATACATCTCCAAGAGGGAAGACAAAAGAGATCGCCCAAAAGAAGGGGAAAGATCCTCAACTGGGAGGTTTTCTGGGAGGAAATGTGGAAGGCCATCAGGAGAAGAGGAAGATCTAACATGAGATGGATGGACTCAGTAAAAGAAGCCATGGCCTTATGCTTGCATGACCTGAACAGACCTTACATGACAGAAGGTCACAAATTCATAGGATCCGCATAGGTTGGAAGCCATTTGAGGCATGTAGCAACAATAGTAAAGGAGAACGTCTAAACCTCCCGGGCTCTCTTACATGTCCAAGAAGCTCTCTGACCAAGCTTTTGAAAATCCGGAGAGCCTGGGTGGGTCGTTTGGCAGCCTTATCTTGGGAGGCTTTACTGTTCTCAGCTCATGGAAGTCCAAGCTAGATGATAACACAGAATCTAAATGTTTATAGTCACTCGTAAATCAATGACCTGCTCCTGAGCTGAAACAGAAACAAAGAAAAAGCAGCATGATCTTGAGAAGCATGCATATAGTGAAAATCTGTTCCTTTTTAACGGTTTAAAATACTTTCAACCCATTTAATCCTCTTTTAAAAATCTTTCGTATTTTTTGCTTTTCTTTGGTAGCAAAATAGAAAAGTAGGATTCTTTACCCTCCTTGTGAGGAAATGTGGAATGATCAGAGCTGGGGGAGGTGGGGAAGCTTGCTTTCCCTTTCTCTGTACTACAACTCCCAGAACTACCCCCATGGTGGCTGGAGGGTTTTGGGAGTTGTAGTTTGGGGGAAAAAATGCTTCTCAGCTCTGAAAGCTGAAGGACCTTTTAATCCTTCTGCCATAAATCTGTGGCAGAAGAATCAGAGGGGAATGAAAGGCAAAGGATAAGAAGAAGAGCTTCAGTGGGGTTTGGTTTGGTTTGGCTTGAACTTTGAGTCTGTTTTTCTTATGGCTTTGGAATTAATATAATAGGCAGGAATTGTTGCAAACCGAATACGAGTTTAGCTCTCAGTTTTTCTTCTTCCCCATCACAGTTGAAGGGATGATGTGTGGCTGGATGAAGGGCAGCCCTCCTCAACCTGGTGATCTTCCAATATCCTCACCTGCCAGCCAGGATGCATAATGGTCAGGAATGGTGGGAGATATAGCTCAAAACATCTGGAGGGGATCAGAAGGGATGGGACTGCTGCAATCATGGTGGGAAAAACAAGCTCTTTATTTATTCATATCTTTATGTCAGAACATTGCACAAACTAAAATAATAGATGTATATGAATATACATCTATAAATAAAGGGACAATTAAAAACAAATATAGGGACATTTTAAAACTAACTAAAAGGAAATATAGGGACAATTAAAAGCAAACTAATATGTTACGATAATTGTCCTGTTTTTGACCAGAAGCAGATTTCTTCAATAGCATCATATTAGCCATTTGCAAGATCTTCTTTTGTACACACGGTGGGTCATAAATGGCATGTACATAAATGCTGCATTGATTGAATGTGTGCTAAACACCAGTTCAGTAATTTTATTTCACTGTTATAAAAGGAAGAAGTTGCTGTGTTGCCTCTCAGTCAAATCAGAAAGGTTATATTTTAACGCATTATGATCCATGTCGTTGTCGTTGTCGTTGTCGTTGTCGTTGTCGTTATTGTTATTGTTATTGTTGTTATTGTTGTTATTGTTGTTGTTGTTATTGTTATTGTTATTGTTATTATTATTATTATTATTATTATTATTATTATTATTATTATTATTATTATTATTATTATTATTATTATTATTATTATTATTATTATTATTATTATTATTATTATTATTATATACATTTTGATGGATTACTCATGGTAGTTAGTGAAGTTGGAGTGCGAGCTTGTAGTTACCCTAACAGGGCTTTCAGGATGAGATATTTAAGGTGTGGTTTCACCAGTTCCACCCCGCCAACCCCAGCAAGTTTCCATGGCAGAGCCTGGGAATCGAACCCAGGCCTCCAGAATCCTAACCTCTCATTCTGTCCCTTACACCACACCGAATCAAAAAGACACAAAAACCTAGAGGAATTTGCAATACACTTTTCTCCATTAGGATTTTATCAAAATTAACCAGAAGGGAGGAAAGAGGGGTGGGAAACCTTACATTTTAAGTCAGGTCATCTGCACCTTCTTGTCTTAAGATGTGCTAAAGAGAAAGGGTCTATAGGCATTCTAGGGGGCTTATCAGAACCCAAGCTATATATTCCATATAACCTGTTATTGGAAGCCAAAATCTACTAGTAGTCTAGAGAGATATAATTCAGGGACACCTTTATGGCTGGAACAGTATACTTACTAATACAGCTTCTGCTTACCTGCTGAGGCACAGTTGCAAGACCAAACAGCTGATTTATATGGAAGGCTTCTACCATGACAGTCAGTCATCTTTCAACATTCAAGGCATTCCCTCTTCTAATGACATGCTGTTTGTATAATACAAATCGCCCCAGTGATGTGATGCTAGGGGAGTTTCATTCACAGAAATACAGTGTATTCATTGATAGTAGAAATATTAGTAAAGCTGTAATGTCCATTTTGAAAATGTAAAATCCTTTCATCCCCCCCTGTTTGGATTCCCCAGGGGCATGCCATTTAATAAACTGTTTGGAAGAATCTTGTCTTGTTCCTGAAACACATTACTGTATTTTTTCCATGTATAAGACTATACTTTTGTCTAAAATCTTTAGACTAAAAATTGAGGGTTGTCTTATACACAGAAGTAAGCTGAGGAGAGAACAAAAACAAGTGCAGGGGAAAGCAGGGATCAAAGTGATCCTGAAGCATTTTGATCCCTTTCCCCCTACATTTGCTAAGCCCCACTTAGATTTCTTAATTTTGGGTTAGAAAAGGGGGTGGGCGTCTTTTACGTGGGGGTGTCTTATACATGGAAAAATATGGTATTTTACTTACCTATGGCTAGCCAGCTGGTGGTGACCAAATGTCCCCAATCAGATAGCTGATGGAATGATGTCTTAGGAAAGCAATCTCATGACACAGTGGTTGAACTGCTGTACTGCAGTCAAGACTCTGCTTGTGACGTGAATTCAATCCCTGGTTCAGGTGGCCAGTTCAAGGCTAACTCAGCCTTCCTTCCTCCGGAGGCTGGTAAATGGAGTACCCAGCTCATGGAGGGAGGGCAATGTGTAGCCTGGATACATGAATTGTAAACAGCCCGGAGTGCTTTAAGTACAATGGGATGTATATAAACAGCACCCTTTCCTTTTTCTCCTCCCAATTCAAGGTTGAAAAGAACTGGGTTTTCTCATCCCCTGGTATTCACAGACAAGCAAATAAATCTGGAATATAAACACTGTGATCGTGTATTAGTAACGCTGGGTTAATGCTCTATAATTCCGCCAAGGCAATACTTTGGAGATGAGCCAGGAGGATCTTAATGTAGGAAGCGAAGGAGTGATGATGGTTGGGATGGAAGCTGAATGAATTGCCAGCCGAGGGATGGCAGATGTTCAGGATTGTCCTAGAAGGCACATGGGAATTGACGGCTAAGCCCAGCGACCTTCCTCCCAGATCTATCATACCCCACACTGAAATAGCAAGCAATATTCTGGATCGGTAAGACGCGAGCCTAAAATAGCATGCAATTTCCTGGCCCTGTAAGGCACAAGGCTGAAATCTGACGACGGAGGGGCTCCAAAGCTTTCGCTCATTGTTCGTGCTTTTTTGGATCAGGATGGTTTTGTTTTAAAGCTGGGGTGGGCAACTTCTGAGACGTCGCCTCTCCGAAGTTGTGCACCCCTGTGTCTCTCGCAGGGTTGTATCCCCGGCACTGACCCTTCCTAGAACAAACCTGCCGGGCTGGAATTTATTTTATTTATTTATTCTTTGTTTATTTATTTAAAATATCTTCTCTTTAAAAAGGACCCCAGCTTAAATCACAATAGCTTCAATCACAGCTTGAAAGACCACATTTAAAGCTGAGAACAATGTGTATACATAACAGTGGTTTACATCCTTAAAACACAGTATTTAAAGCTAAGAATAATGAGTATAAAAAGGCAGTTTACAACATTAAAAGACAGTACTGTATTAAAGCTAAAAATAATAGGTATACAAATATTTAAAGGGAACAAACAAATATCGCTCTGAGAAATGGTAAACACAAGTAAGACTAAAAACTCAGTCAAAGCAGTAATGCATAATCATTGATCTAAAAATCACACTCAGTTAGTGGGGGGAAGCTTGCCTGAAGAGAAAGGTCTTTGCCTGCTTGTGGATGAACAGCAAAGATGGGGCTAGCCTAGTTTCCAGTGGGAGGGAGTTCCACAGTCTTGAAACATCCACAGAGAATTAGCCATACACATGGGAAACATTGCTGGGTAGCATGGTTTGCCATTTATGGTCTAAATATGGGAATTGGGGGGGAATTTCAGGGAGACAAATTAGTGATCCCAATCCAAATTATCCTAATAATAATAATAATAATAATAATAATAATAATAATAATAATAATAATAATAATAATAATAATAATAATAATAATAATAATAATAATAATAATAATAATAATAATAATAATAATAATAGGAATGGTTGGGGCAATAGTCCCATGTTCCTCTCTATTTTCTTTTCATTTATTTATTTGATTTATTTATTTTATTTATATACCACCCCAACCGGGTAGGTGGGGCTCATCAGCCATGGAAGGCAACCCATCTAGGAGAAGGAAAACTCCAATTTCAAACCTCCACTGCCTTGTGGCTATATCCACTGATGGAAAAGGCTTCAGGAGTTAACCTCGAGGCAAAATCCGGAGCTGGAGTCCCGAAGGCAGTTCGTGTCGTTCTGGCAACTCCTGCGACATTGCTGGAACCAGTTGTATTGGCTCTTGCCTTTCCATTGGACCATTTCAGCAATGTAGAGAGGGGGGATCTGCTGCTTGGGTAACAGCCTATCCTCCATATTACCTTACCCGGGCTTTATGCTCTGGAGAGGACACTCCTCGATTTAGAGCATGTTACCATAGTCTCTCGAGACTGAAGGATGCCTATGATACCACCCCATTAGTGTAAGCACTATTCTGGGCGGTTTCCAGGTTAAAAGTTAAAACTCTACACACATTCAGCAATCTAGCAATTTGCAACTACAGTATAGGTCTATAATTCATATAAAAAGAGGGGGGAACTAAAATTAACATTACAGTTAACAGCATTTGGAAAAATCAGTTGTTGAAGTCAGCTTTGAATAATTCTGTTTTCACCAATTTCATGAACATGCGGATGGAAGGAGCCTGGCATACCTCAATTGGGTGACTTATTCCAGAGACTGGGGGCCACCACCGAAAAGGCCTTGTTCCTTGAAGTGTGTAAAATGAGTCGCTTTAATTCTTATGCTTTGACCTCTTGCTTTCTTCTCCGCTGTCTTGCTCTTGGTCAGACCGTGGAAATTTCATTTGCTGGAGAATTCTGAGGGCTTTAATCCCCCCCAAAGTATTTTTACCAAGCTTAGTATACAATGTTGTGCTGATCCCTTCTTAACTGGATTTCAAACAAAATCTGGCACTTGAAGGGAGATGTTAATGAAACAAGAGGCGGGACCAGTAGATTGCTTTAAAAGGGTGATTTGTGATTCCTAGAGGATTCCAGAATCACTTTTCCCCTCTTTTTTCTGCTGTTTTTGGTGGTTCAAAGGCATCTTGGAAGTACAAACATGGGCAGGCGGGCACTCCAGCTGTGTATTGCTGGTGAGGTCTCAAGACCTCAGCTCCCTTTGGGCTCAACAAGGTTCTGAAGGATTTCTGCCTTATCGTCCTTGTTTCCTGGTTCCAGCTTTTGAACCTGAGCAGATGAATTGTCCTCCTCTGTCACTCTCACCAGATCTCCAGACTCTTGAGAAGATGCCAGGAGTCATCTCCCATAAACCAAAATGCCATTGTTTAGGAGAGAAAACAGAACACAATGTTTTTATTTGTGACATATCCCTTCCGAGGCCAGTCATGTGCTGGACCAAACAGCTGGACCAACAGCAGGGAACACCAAACCACAAATGGATTTCGGATTACTTTCTTGTAATGAATTTCTTATATCCGCGAAAGGACAGAGCAGTGAAGCTTCCTCTGCCTATTTCAGAAAAAATCCTTGAAAATTATATCCTTGGAGCAATTTTGTACTCTGCCGTTTGATTCTTCTACCCATTGACATTTTTTCCTGATTTAGGCACATGCTCGTGTAATATATTAGACCAGAAAGCACTTAGAAGTGTAAAAATAGAACCAACTAGTCCAAATCTCTACCAAAGCAGGAAATCCACAGCTAAAGCAGTCATGACAGATGGCCATCCAAACTCTGCTTGAAATCTCCAGTGAAGGAGTGGCCACTACCTTGTGCACTTACCAGCAGAAAGTTCTTCTTAATGTTTAGTCACACTCTCCTTTCTTACGTTTTTAATCCAGTGGTTGTGATTCTACGGCCTGGAGCAGACAAAAGAAGCCGGGGTTCAAGTCTTCCTTCTGAAAAGCTATTTGCATATTTAGAAATGACGAGGAAATGCAGCAAGGAAAGAATTAGAAAAGATCATCAAGTGTAAGGCTGTGTTATCAGAGACCAAGATCAAAATCATCCACATTCTTGTATCTCCAATCATCGTGTATGACTGAAAGCTGGACTGTTATGAAAACTGACAGGAAAAAAACAACTGTGGAGCTGAAGGAGAGCTTTGTGGATATAACAGTCTGTCAGAAAGACAAGCAAATGGGCCCTAGATCAAATCAAGCCTGAACTATCTCTGGAGACAAACATGTTGAAACCGAGGCTTTCCTACTTTGGGCACATCATGAGAAGGCAGGATTCTCTGGAAAAGACAATAATGTTGGGAAAAGTGGAAGGCAGCAGGAAAAGAGGAAGACCCAACACGACATGGACTGACTCGCTAAAGGAAGCCACAGGCTTGAGTTTGTAAGAGCTGAGCAGAACAGCTGTGGACAGGGCATTTTGGAGAGCATTCATTCGTAGGGTTGCCATAAGCTGGAGGTGATTTGACAGCACATAACAACAAAAAGCTGGGCTCCACTCACTGTTTCCACAGGGCTTGGTTTCCAGACTCATTGTGGCTCTCCCAGCTTTCTAAACAACCAAACAGCCTTTACAGTGCCCAGAAATGACCTAGAACGCCAAATGATTTAATAGATATACCCTATTTTCCAGAAAATAAGACCTAACCTGAAAATAAGCCCTAATATGATTTTTTTTTCAAGGAGGCTCGTCATATACGGTAAGCCCTGCCCCACAAAATAAGCCCCAGTTAAGTGAAACCCTGCCCTCCACCCTTGTGCAGCAACCAGAAGAAGGTGACATGATTGCATTTGAATAAATGTAGATTTTTGTACATGAAAAAATAAAATAAAACATCCCCTGAAAATAAGCCCTAATGCATTTTTGGAGCAAGAAATTAATATAAGACCCCGTCTTATCTTGGGGGAAACATGGCTGATGAACATTTGAAAGTAACTATTTTACTTTATGATGCAACTATTTTGGAGCCCTGTGGAGCAGCAGAGAGGAGGCACACAATGATTTTGAATAATGCTTCTTACCATAACAGGTGTTGATCGGGTGTTTGCCTAGACAGTTTGCTGCCCTCAATCTGTGGATAGGCAATTTCAAGTAGCCTTGCAAATGGTTCAGGGGAAACCAGCTTGGAGAGATGGGATGATGGGTTAATATGCCTGCTGGGCACTTTATGTGTGTGTGTGTGTGTGGGGGGAAGACCTATCCCTTTAGGCTGCAAAAATGCAAATATGTGCATTTATGTGGGAACACATTTACCAGGTTTTTAGGGTCTCCTGCTGTGTTGCAGGTCTGGAGGAAACTTAAACAAAACAAACCCCCCAACCACAAACTGAATATGACCAGCCATAGAAATGGAACCACCCCCCTTTCTCAAATGATGAACCAGAAAAAACGACAAATCAGGCTGGCTTGTCGTTCATTTGGTGAAGCTGTTCGGTGATCCCATTTTGCCAAAGCAAAAGGAATCAGCGAACTCCCCCCCCCCCGGTGCTTTGTTTTGTTCTGCAAAAGGGGATGCCCGCCCACCCATGTGCCACGACCCCCAATACCTCCCTAACTGGTCCTGTCGCAGCTGCCATCCACAGAGGCCACGGATCCAGCCTTCTTTCCCGGAGTTCACCTGCTGCCTCTCTGCATGCGTTCCCCCCCCCCCCCCCAGGCAGAAACAAAACGAAACAAAATGGGGAAAAAAACCACAAACTGTGATCTGGTTTGTTTTTCTGGGCGATCATGGTGGTTCGTGGTCTGTGGTTAAGCACAAATCATGAACCAGCCCAAATTTGTCATTTTTTTCTGGTTCACGCCCGTCTATAACCAGCAATCATATCCAACTATAAGCAGAAAAGCAAAACAAAGTAATCCTCTCCCAGGCCTATAACAAGTTTGGCCAGGAATATTATTTATTTATTTATTTGTTTATTTATTTATTTATTTATTTATTTATTTATTTATTTATTTATTTATTTATTTATTTATTTAACTTATATGCCACCCACTCTACCCAAAGGTCTCTGGGCGGCTTACAACAATTAAAATTCAATTAAAATACAATAAAAGATAAAATGATTAAAACACAATTCAAATTGCCATCATCAGGACCCACAGTTGATGTTATTTCAATTAAACGCCTTCTGGAACAGGAAGGTTTTGACCTGGCGCCGAAATGTCATCACAGTGGTCCTCACACGACCAGATAGGCGGGATATAAATAAATAAATAAATAAATAAATAAATAAATAAATAAATAAATAAATAAATAAACAAACAAACAAACAAACAAACAAACAAACAAACAAACAAACAAACGTCAGCGCCAGACGAATTTCAGTCGGGAGGGCGTTCCATAGCCTGGTGGCAGCTGCCATATATCTTACCGTGGAGAAATAAAATAAAATAAAATAAAATAAAATTGGGGATAGTCAGGGTATGGGTTTTCTTTGCATCTTACAGCTTTTGGGTTTCTATGTTATTCCACCACCTCCATCCCTGCCAGTCCTTGTGCTGCACTGCCATAAACTTAGCATGGCAGTTAATCCAGTCTTTCTTAAAACCAGCAAGTCTACCCACCAGTATTAGAGTGATGGCACATCTTCGTCCAGGGTTTGGAAATGATATTTGATATTTGTTTTTTTCACTGTCCGCTTCCAGAATCCTCCAGAGAGCAAATATGGTGGCTGGCCTGGCCAGAGGATTGTGGGAATTGTAACCCAAGAAAGTAACTTCTCTAGCGTCTCCCTTTGTCACTTTGGATATGTTTGTAGTATTCTGGAATTTTGAAATTTTGTAGTTAACTTTCTCCCAGCTGTACAGCAGAAATGCACAGAGTATAATTGTTACTAGCTCCCAGATAATCCACACCTTTCCTCATCTACCCACTTACATTCTCAATGCCTCACTCTGAGATGTTAATAGTATAAAGAATAAAAATGTCCCATTTGCCTAAAATAGTGAATATATCAACAGTGAACCAGTTAATGACATGGCTGCTTTTTAATAACTCTGCTTCAGTGTACTTTGATGGGTATTTTCTGTCAACCAACATCATTCAGCAGAGAGAGGGAGGTTTTTTTTTGAATACTGACACGATGGAGAAAGCTATTGGTAAATCCTGGCAGATTGACAATCCTTCCCAGTGAAACAAGCTAGAAGGCAGCGCGCGACAGTGTAATAAAGTCCAACATACAGTCCATAACAGCTATGCTATATTTGCTTGCGCACTCACAGGAAGGACAGATCCTGAAGCTGAGGCTCCAATACTTTGGCCATCTCATGAGAAGAGAAGACTCCCTGGAAAAGACCCTGATTTTGGGAAAGTGTGAAGGCAAGAGGAGAAGGGGACGAGATGGATGGACATTGTCACTGAAGCGACCAGCATGAATTTGATCCAACTCTGGGAGGCAGTAGAAGACTGGAGGGCCTGGTGTGCTCTGGTCCATGGGGTCATGAAGAGTCAGACACGACTTGACGACTAAACAACAATATTTGCTTGCAGAGCGTTTCTCTCCCTCCCTCTTGCTCTCAGTCTCCAGTAGAATCACAACACCACAGAGGCGCCGGTCTGAAATCTCTTTCTTTTCATTTGCAGTGGCAGATAAACAGCCTCTGAAACGCCTTACAACAGGATTTCTCTCCAAAAAGAAAGATCCGCCTCGGCGAAAAGGAAGTATTACTTCCCTTCATGTTTTTTTTTTTTTTACCACTCCATAATAGGCATTGTTATGCCCATGCTTAGCCGTTTGGAGCATGTGTGGGTCTAAAGCTGGAGTCACAAGCTTTCCTCATTAGCCGGCTTGTTGAATGCCTCTTTTGATCCTCCTCAAACGAATGCAGCGTGGGAGCACACAAGCGAATTGTTATCCCTCAGGCGGACTTGACTCTGCTTGGTGGTAAGGAGTCTGTTGTGGGAATCCTGAGGAGACCAAGACATCACCTGCTTTAAAGTTCCCTCAAGTTTGTTGCTTTTTAAAAGAACCCACCTCCTCCTCTTTTCTATTTCAAGTGCTGGCTGAGTTGCCAGGCAGTGACTGCCAATCTAGACTCAACATCCTCCCACTCCCATTCTCTTACATTGTCTTAACACAGTCTCTGAAGCAACGCCTGGGGTACCTGAGGCTTGACCCACATTCTGTGGGAGCCTCTTGGTTCCACCACAGCCTTGCACGACCGCAGTGTGAGGTCAAAAATGCAACCGATTGAGAAACCCAAGTATCTTTGCCTCTTATCAGTCTTTGCCCGGAAAAGATCAGGATGTTCCAGTTAAGAGGCCAGAAAGAACTGTGTCTTCACATGAGAGGTAAAATAAGATTCCGGGATGTTTTAAAAGAAGGTGTTTCTCCACGAAGCCCTGTGCCACTCAACTCTGGCTACAGGAAGCTATTCAGGAGTCTGAACTACGTAGAATTTTACCTCAGCCAAGATTGGACTAAACTGAGTCTTTTGAAAGTGTAGTCTGAGGCTTGGAATGCCTTTGGATGCAAGAGTTCTGTGGTTTCACGACAGGAAAGTACCTCAAAGGGACTTAGCCCGTTACTCCCTTGGAGACTCCATAGTTCTCTCCTCAACGGAGAGCACGGAAAAGCTAGATTCTTTTTTCATTTACTGAAAAGGGGGAAAAAAGAGGACCGTTTTCTATGACGTCCTCCTATCACTCCTCTGTGAGGAACAGGAGAAAACTGGAATTCTGCCCCTCATTCATTGATAAGTGACCTATCACTTCATTGTTATGTCAATCAGGTAGCACTGAACTGTTTTTTTTGGGGGGGGAATATATGCAAAATACATCATGCGAAAGGCTGGACTGGAGGAATCCCAAGCTAGAATTAAGATTGCCAGAAGAAATATTTGTCAGCATATCCGTTCTCCTAAAAGAAACAGACAGTGCTGGAGGAGGCTCTTGAGAGTCCCCTGGACTGCAAGGAGAACAAACCTATCAGTTCTAAAGGAAATCAACCCTGAGTGCTCACTGGAAGGACAGATCCTGAAGCTGAGGCTCCAATACTTTGGCCATCTCACGAGAAGAGAAGACTCCCTGGGAAAGACCCTGATGTTGGGAAAGTGTCAAGGCAAGAGGAGAAGGGGACGACAGAGGATGAGATGGTTGGGCAGTGTCATCGAAGCTACCAAGATGAATTTGAGAGGCAGTGGAAGACAGGAGGGCCTGGCGTGCTCTGATCCATGGGGTCACGAAGAGTCGGACACGACTAAACGACTAAACGACAATGACAATCCTACCAGTCAATACCAGTGCTTACACATAGAGATGGACACTTCACACTTTGTACACCTTCGTACAAAACACAAAGCACTGTACCACCGGTTCCATCTCCCTCCCTCCCCAGGCTGGCTGCTCCACTAACCAGGATCTGCATGCTGCTGGGGTCCTTCCTTGGCAGCATTGCAAGAGTCTAGGCAGGAGCCCATCCAGCCTTTCACCGCCTCCTCAGGCAGCCAACCACTCTGGCAAGGAGGTGGGATGGGGAGCACAAAGTGCCTGCCTCTAATTAGAGATGTCAAAACCAGAACTAAAACGGACTGATCCTACCTGCACGAAACCCCCAAAAGAAAACAGTAGCACCTGCCAGGTGACCCCAAAAGGTGCAGACAGACATGTGGTTGCTTAAGAGTTCAGTTCGTTTGCAGTTGCCTTTATATCATGTGGTACCGACTTACCAGATGGGCAGGATATAAATCAAATAAATAAATAAATAAATAAATAAATTGCTGGAAAAAGGAGCAAACAAGCCCATCTCCTAACCAGACCAAGCTGTGGGACAAATCCTCACCAGATCACACCCCAGGTCTTAGATCCTGACAATGTTTCCTGCTTCCCCTGTCAAGTGCCTGGAAATAGGCATTGTCTTTACAGCTGAACCCCCAGGATTTTTTTTAATGCCACGAAGTTGCAGCTAAGCAGAAAACGACAACGTTAAATGTCTAAGTTGGAGATAAGTCTAAAGATCTCAGCAGAACTGTTTTGCTTACAAGTGGGATTGTGGCAGACGATTTCAACAAATGGACAAAGACACACACACACACCCATCTTTTTTTCATCATCCTTGCTACTCTGTTTCCTAGTATAGGGGAAAGTGTAGTGGTTATGTTTCTAGTTGCTGGCAGATGCCATTTTATTAACATGCATGGTTATAACCACCACCACCGCCTTTGAACTGCAGAGTTGGAAGGGACCCTATGGATCACTGAGTCCAGACCTTCTCAAGGAGGCAGAGCAGGGAACTGAACTCCCAATGCCTGGCTGTGCAGCCAGAGACCTAAGCCACTGAGATATGCAGCAGTTCTATAGTAGGGATGGGCACAAACCACGGGTTCAGCAGTTCATGCTAGTTGGTTTATTGGATGAACAAGTGTTCAGTGTTTCAAAGCCCTGCCTCCTCCAGCAGGCACCCACTAAGAGGCAGTGACTGGAGGAGGCAGAGCAGGGAAGCTGCAAGTGGGTATCTACCAGAGGAGGTGGATCTGGGAAATGTCAAACACCTGTTAAGCCAATAAACAAACTGGCATGATCCCCCAAAGTGGCCATTAGTACCCATCTGTATTCAAGAGCAGCATTGCCCTCACTCTGACTTGGCTTTATGATGTCACATCCTCATAGCATTCTGCTCCAGCTGTCAGTGTTAGAGTAATGCTTTCAGCCCTTCCTTTGGATTAGAGCTAAGAGAAGTTTCTTTTTTGTACTGGAACACTCAGAATCCCCAGACTAGCACGGGCAGCTGGGGAATTCTGGAGTTACACTCCTGAACATAACTTTGTCCAAACAGTGAATGTCTGCTACGGAACATGAATGCTTCATCTTATCCTGCATTCTGTTTCATTTGGGGGCCATAAGAACCTTCAAAAGGAAGGACTGGATATTTCCAAGATTTTGGAGAGAAAAACGACCTTCAAACTGAGCAAAGGCTGTTGATTTTCTGGGAGTGGAAGTAATCCCCGCTGGAAGTAAAACAGTTGGTGAATATGGTATTATTTAGAAGGGATGACAGGAAGGCTGGGGAGGGTTATCACATTTCATTCATTCATTCATTCATTCATTCATTCATTCATTCATTCATTCATTCATTCATTCATTCATTCATTCATCCATCACACCATAAGAGCACGGCACTGTTCTAGACAGTGTATATGTAAAATTTTGAACAGAAAAACATAACAGTGTGATCAAACCTGATAACAATCAAAGAATAAACAAGCAAAAACAGACAATATGTTCAGCCCAGATGGCACGGTGAAATGAGCAGCAATAGAAGATGGGCAAGTTCGAGGGAACCACCACCAAAAACGTCTTGGAAGAGATATGTTTTCAGCAGCAACCTAAAATGAGAGAAGGAAGGGGCCAGGCATAACTCCATCAGAAGACAGTTCCAAAGAGTTGGTGTCACCCCCAAGAAGGCCTGGCTTCTTGTCGAAGATTTTCTGGTTCTCTTTGGGGTGGCTATTTGAAGGAGCAGAGCCTGTGAGAGTCTGGTGGTGCAGGCAGATGACCTTGAGGAGAGATGCTCCATCAAGTAACAAGGCTCCAAACCATGAAGGGCTTTATAGGTGAGCGTCAGTACCTTCAGCTTGATCCAGGATGCAACTGGTAGGCAGTGCAGGTGAGCCCAGACAAGGGAGATACGAGCACATCTGCTTACACCTGCCACAAGCCTGTCTGCCACATTCTGGACCCACTGCAGTCTCAAGGGAAGCCCCACCAGGATAGCACTGCAGTAGTCAATCTTGGATATCACCAAAGCATGCACCAACATCCCGAGGGCATCCTTGTCGAAGTAGGGACAGAGCTTGGCCATTAAGTCTTGGTTGATTAAAGGCTGACCAAAACTGCCACCTAGGAATCCTAAGAGAAGCCGGATCCAGGATTATTTCCTGGTTCCAGACTCTTGTCCTGGATTCTCTGCTTTAAGTCCCTCTCTAAACACTTCATATGCGGAGAGAATCCAGAAAACGGCACCTGCCAAAGAGAAAAACATAATCAGATATGATTGCATAGCAGCAATAATGATAATCTTCTTAACACTTTCAATCGGTTTATATTTCTTCTAAATTAAAAGGATTTCCTCTTCTAAACCAAAATGTGTTTAAATGTTGCAAATGAGCTGGGTTTTTGTTTTCAACTGAACCTTTGTTGTGGCTCTTTGCTGGGGTTTAAACGGGTTTACTAAGCAAGATTTTATACGGCTCTGTGAAGGGGCTCATAACAGGGCCTTGATGCGGGTTCCAAATGAGGTGTTATAGACAATATATCATTGGAGCTGAAATCTAGTTAGTGTTCCAGACACGTGAGACAGATTTTCTTGTTTGAGAAATCATGCCTGCAAACAAATCCAGTGTTGAATTCCCCCTAATAAATCCCCTAATAAATCACTGGAAGGACAGATCCTGAAGCCGAGACTCCAATACTTTGGCCATCTCATGAGAAGATGAGAAGACCCTGATGCTGGGAAAGTTTGAAGGCAAGAGAAGGGGACAACAGAAGACGAGATGGTTGGGCAGTGTCACCGAAGTGACCAACATGAATTTGACCCAACTCCGGGAGGCAATGGAAGACAGGAGGGCCTGGCATGCTCTGGTCCATGGGGTCACGAAGAGTTGGACACGACGTAACGACTAAACAACAACAATAAATCACAAAACAAAGCAAGATAACTTGAAAACTGGATGTGGTCCATAAAGCTCCTGCTATGATAATCAGACATTGTCAGTGCTTAAAGGCCGCCCGTCCTCTAAGCATTGATTATATCTGTAGTGTATCTGGCCCCTAAGTAGGCAGAAACTGAGGGCAGTATTCAATAAGAGTGTTTATTGCAAGGGCCATGTCTCCCTATATGAGCCTGTCCAGGTTTTAAGATAACCAGGGAAGGTCTTTCTCTCAGTCCCACCACCTTTACTGGCATGTTTGGTCAGGACACAAGAGAGGGCCTTCTCTTTTGCTCCTTCTAGACTCTGGAACTCTCTCCCACTGGAGGCCAGCCTGGCCCCATCTTGGCTGCCCCTCCACAAGCAGACAACCGCCTTTCTCTTCAGGCAGCCTTTCCCCTAATGACCGGCTACATGGGTGGGGTTTTAAATGCTTGGTTGTGCCTTACTGCTTTGAATGTGTTTTTGATGTTGCTTTTTTTTACAGTATTTCAGTGTAACGTTGGTTTGATTCTTTTAAGGATTTGTATACTTGCTGTTTTTAGCTTTTAACTGTTAATACTGTAAGCCACTTTGGGTCCTTTTTAAGAAGAGAGGTGGGGCAAAAATATAGATAGATAGATAGATAGATAGATAGATAGATAGATAGATAGATAGATAGATAGATAGATAGATAGATAGATAGATAGATAGATAGATAGATAGATAGATAGATAGATAGATAGATAGATAGATAGATAGATAGATAGATAGATAGACAAGCAAGCAAGAAAGCAAGCAAGCAGACAATGCTGTTTATTTGATGCAGCCCATTAAAGCACACATTCTTTCCTTTCTCTATTTCTTTGCTATGATTCAACACAACCAACATTTAGGGACATGTATTCTGCTCAGGATTGTAGTCTTACCTGAGAAAAGCACGTTCGTCAGGTACAAAGCAGAAGGATGATTCTCACCTGACACATTGGCACAGATAATGATACACTCTGATGCAATCAACAGTAAAACAGGCAAACTTTTCTCGTCTGTACAAGTTTTAACTTTGCATGCATCACTGGATTATCTCCCTATATGTCTTTTTTAAAAGTTCAACAACAGGGTTTGCCTTTTTGCTGCTACCTCTTCAGAAGACTTAATCTGGAAATGACAAAGTGCTGATTTGATAAACTCCATTATCTATGTGTAGGCCTGGGGAAATTTTCATTAAGAAGTCATTGAATCGTTCAGTTCAGCTAATCTTCAGCTAGAAATGTTTGCAATAATCCACAGCAAAATATTTACTGCAGGTTAGCTGCAAGCAGGCACGAACCTGCTCACAACACACATACCCCATTTAAAGAGATCCCTAACATTAAAACAATGGATTCTGTGACCTCAGGGTTGGGGTCGACTCTGGCTTTTGAGGGCATGCTCGCTTGACATGGCTGGGAAACAGAGCTGGCAGAGAGGCCTTCCTAGGTAAGAACAGCCAGTGTACAACTACAATAGTGTGATGCATCCTGAGTTTAGAGATGGGCACCAACTGGTTCATCCCAGTGCATCCGGGATCAAGAAGGCATTCCCCTCCTCTGGCTCAATCTGTCACTCGCCAGGCCCAGCATGCTAGCTTTCTCCACCTCTGCAACTGATCTTCCAGTCGTGGCAACTCCCACTTGGACAAAAGGGAGGGGCAGAGGAGTCTGTGCTCTTGCCCATAACTGGGAGATTAGCCGAGGAGGTGGGAAAAACACACACAAACTGGGCCTGGTGAGTGGCTGGATCAGCTGATGAGGTGGGGGAGGGGAATAGCAGTCATCCGGTTCTAGTGCTTTTTGCCTGGTGAGCATAAGAAGCGATTTTCGAAAACCAAAATAAATTAAAAAAAACCAAACCAAATCAAATCTTTTTATTTGTTGCAGTTTCAGGTCATGGACGGGTGCTTCAGGTGAAAAAAAAGCCCCCCCAGCTCTGTCAAAGATTTGTATCCTTCTTTTAGAGGGATCCCAGCCTAGATTTTTTTCAAATAGAGGACACCACCTAAAATCTAAGCTAAATTCTCTGGAATAGCTAATTATGTGTTCGAGGGCTTTGTAAATGGGTTATTCCATTTTTATTGCAGAGAAAAGCATGGTGAGATCAGCCTTGTCTCACTCCTTCCATGGGGGGGGGGGATTAGTTTGGATGTTTCTTGAAACAAAACATTTTTACTTACAGTTTGGTCTAGTTTTTTTGTACATGTAGTGTGATGCTGCTTTCCCACAAGTCTCTCTCTGGGGAGCAGAAAAAAATGGAGGAAAGAGGAAGAGCAACTAATGGCAGATGCATCAGGAAGGACTGGATAGAGAAATGTGCAAGATTGCATTTTCCCAACATTGTGCATGGCCAAATTAGAAGAAAAGGAAAAGGGGAAAAAAAGGAAACACATCATTGAAAGGATATATATTTGCATGTGCTAATTTATAGCCACAGATGCAAATTCAGAAAGAATGACTCATTGAAACAGAAATGAAATAAAATACAAATGCAAAAAAAAAAAAAAAAAAGATTGAGAGAGAAAGAGAGAGAGAGAGAGAGGAGATTTTTATTTTTGATGTTTAGTCGTTAAATCATGTCCGACTCTTCGTGACCCCATGGACCAGAGCACGCCAGGCCCTCATGTCTTCCACTGCCTCCCAGAGTTGGGTCAAATTTATGATGGTCACTTCGGTGACACTGTCCACCCATCTCATCTCATTCTGTTGTCCCCTTCTCCTCCTGCCTTCACACTTTCCCAACATCAGGGTTGTTTCCAGAGAATCTTCTCTTCTCGTGAGATGGCCAAAGTATTGGAGCCTCAGCTTCAGGATCTGTCCTTCCAGTGAACATTCAGGGTTGATTTCCTTTAGAATGGACAGGTTTGTTCTCCTTGCAGTCCATGGGACTCTCAAGAGCCTCCTCCAGCACCACAATTCAAAAGCATCAATTCTTCCAGCGGTCAGCCTTCTTTATGGTCCAGCTCTCATTTCCATACATCGCTACTGGAAAAACCATAGCTTTGACTATGTGGACCTTTGTTGGCAAGGTGATGTCTCTGCGTTTTATAAACTTTTATAGACCACTAAAAATCATCATACAATCCATGAGCTTTCATCAGGTTTGTACAAAGTCCAAATGCTCATGGCATAATGGATCTTGCCAGGCTCTTTGCTCTTGGAGGTAAAGTCCAAAAAATTCTTGGCAAGCTGGAAATAGCCAGGCACGTCCTGAGACTGGTTGCAGTTTTATGGTTACAGCTTCGGCATTTGTGGCTTCATTTTCACAACCCAGTGCTCCGAACAAAGCAGTGCCAGCCATGTGAGTAGCATTATGAGGAAAGCTGCAATGAACACAACTGTATTTCGGTTGCTGTTTAGATGCTAACTTTAGATGCCAAGGTCAATGCCTCTGCGCTCTCCGCTTCTAATTTTCTGTCTTTGTACAACAGTACCATGATATCTGTGGGATCAGTATCTGTGGTTTCAGTTATCTACTACCTGAAACATTAAATCACCCTCCTTGAAGTATGCACTTCCAAGGTGTGTTATCAGGACCGGCCACTAGGGGGAACCAAAGACTGCTATACCCTGTTTCCCTTAAAATAAGACCTAACCTGAAAATAAGACCTAGTATGATTTTTCAGGATATAAGCCCTACCCCCAAAATAATCCCCAATTAAGTGAAGACCCACCCTCTATCATTGTGCAGCATTGTGCAGCAAACGGAAGATGACATGACTGTATAGATTGTTCTACATGAAAAAAAAAATTAAAAATCCCCTGAAAATAAGCCCTAATTCGTTTTTTGGAGCAAAAATTAGTATAAGACCCTGTCTTATTTTCGGGGACACACGGTATATACAGGGTTTGCCCATTCACAGTTTTCTGCATCCCCTGAGGGGGGCATGGAATTGATCCCCCGCATAGACAGCATTCCTTCTGTACCTCCTTTGCTTGAAGTTGGTTCAGCGTCGCCTCCAAGCAGCTGACTATCTCTGTCCATCTTAAATACTGGAGACACCCACTACCAAGCTGGCCACCTTTCCATCCTTCCTTCCCAAGTTCAGATGTAAATCTGGAAGTTGAGTCATGGCAACTGGGCTACTTTCTAGTTAGGTTGAAACATTTTGCTACTCATCCAAGTAGCTTCTTCAGTCTGAAGAGAGTTGGTAGGAGATACTTGATATTTCCTCCACATTGGTTTCCCTTCCCCCTAGTCAGAATAGGCTCATTAGATGGACAAAGGACTGGGGGTGAGGGATAATTCCACTTCTGCTGTCCTTCTAACAAGCTTATTCAGACCAGGGGAAAGTGAAATCAACGAGGGGGATATACCAGGGGTCTCTTACCAACTCTCCTCAGACTGAAGAAGTTACTTGGATGAGGAGCGAAACATTTCAACCTAACGAGACAGAAGCCCAGTTGCCATGACTCCAGATAACCTCTCCTGCATGACTGGGAATCTTCACAGATTCAGATGTAAATGTTCTACCAAGCTGGCCACCTTTCCAGGGCTGCTTCCTAGGATCAGATGTAAGTGTTCTTGGGGAGAAAAGCAAGAAATAAAAAAGAATGTTTAGAGAATCAGAATCCCAACATGAGGTCGTACGTCTCCTCCTACCATATATCTATCTGATGAAGCAAATCCCACTCCAATTCTTAGTAAAGCCAAAGCTTTAAAAAGTTCCTTTTGGAGTTACAACTGCAACAATCCGCTAGCTAGGGCCATGCTGGCTGGGGGATTCAGTGAGCCAAAGTCCCAAATGAGTAGCTTTTCTAGGTAAAGGTTCCCCTTGACATTTAGTCCAATCGTGTCCGACTCAAGGGGGCAGTGCTCATCCCATTTCCAAGCCGTAGAGCCAGCGTTTGTCCATAGACCATTTCCGTGGTCACGTGGCCAGTGTGACTAGACATGGAATGCCGTGACCTTCCCACCGAGGTGGTCTCTATTTATCAACTCTCATTTACATGCTTTTGAACTGCTAGACTGGCAGGCGTTGGGACAAGTGACAGGGTCTCACACCGTTGCATGGATTCGATCTTATGATGGCTGGTCTTCTGACCCTGCAGCACAGAGGCTTCTGCGGTTTAACCTGCAGCGCCACCACGTCCTTTAGCTTTTCTAAGGGGCAGCTAAATTGTATGAACAGGAGTGGAACAAGAGGAAATTGCTACTGGTGGAGGAAAACAATTCTGAAAAAGGAAATAACACGTAATTTATTTCCCATTATGTTCTCTTTTCTGCTTCTATAGTTGCTGATCAGGAAGCCAAATGGATGGGTTACATGACAAAAAAAAAGTGATCTGAAATAATACCCGTGTTTTAAGTTCGTATCCAACCCAACCAAACGCAAAACAACAGTGAATTACCCCACAGCACTGGATCACCTTTTGAAACCTTTGCTTCCCCTCGGATTTAACCCTGCAAACACCAGTTTTTCCAAGCCAAAAGCAGGCACTTTTGGCATCATCATACTTCCCCCATATTTTTAGTGGTCTGCGTGGCAGGAAATTAATTCCATGTCCCACCAACATTTGCCACCTGCAATTTAAATCAAGGCAGGGACATCAGTCATTGGAATTAACGAGGCATATTTTGGGAACTAGCATTTGCATTTCAACTCTAATCTGTGGGAACACACTCTTTTATCCATCTCCATGAATTAAGATAGATCATTCATGTTATAGACCAAAAGTAATTTTTAGCATTATTTGCTTAAAACAGAACTGGTTATTATACCCAATGGATGTCAACAGCCACTGCCTCCAGGAACATAGGCATCCTTCAGTCTCGAGAGACTATGGTAACATGCTCTGAATCAAGGAGTGTCCTCTCCAGAGCATGAAGCCCGGGTAAGGTAATATGGAGGATAGGCTGTTACCCAAGCAGCAGATCCCCCCTCTCCACATTGCTGAAATGGTCCAATGGAAAGGCAAGAGCCAATACAACTGGTTCCAGCAATGTCACAGGAATTGGCAGAATGACACATGCTGCCTTCGGGACTCCAGCTCCGGATTTTGCCTCAAAGTTAACTCCTGAAGCCTTTTCCATGAGTGGATATAGCCACAAGGCAGTGGAGGTTTGAAATTGGAACATATGGTGGGGGTTTAGGGAAACATATGGTGGGGGTTTAGGGAAAGCCCTAAAGTTTGCAGAAGTTTTCGGGGAGTGGGTGATAAACCAGTGAAGGAATGAAGGCTGACAGTGAAGGAATGACGTATAAATAAGGCTTGAGCAAGCTGAAAGCCAAAAGGGTAGTGGATCCTAACTGGGAATTGTGGGGAAAGTGGGAAACTGAGCAGTCCCACACCAGTCCAGAATGCTTGGTTTTGCTAATTGCATGCTAGAAATTGCTCATTAATTCCTCGTCTGACATTTGGCATAGAAGCAGGTCAATTTACTCTCCTCTCATTTAACCTGTTGATGGGGCCCCTTAAAAATTTTGTGTGTGTGTGTGTGTGTGTGTGTGTGTGTGTATTTGTGTATTTAGTGTGTGTGATATAAATTATATATTGCATTATTTTTAAAATTCAGCTCCTAATTGCTCTATCCTGCTTGAAAGTTATTGTTTGCATTTCATGGTGGTTGGAATGATTTCACACAGAATCACACACTGGAACTCTCTGCACAATGTGATTTGCTAGGGGCTAATTTTCAGTGAGAGGGTAAGCCACTTCAGTCTGAAGGCTGCCATTTATGTGATTGAGTGCTTTGGTAAACCAACTAAAAGAAAACAAGTCTGCTGTTCTTCAACATTTCTATTAATGGCTTGGACGAGGGGATGTAGGAAAAGCTTATCAAACTTGTAGATGATACAAAATTGGGTGGAAGAATCAATACCCTGGAAGCCAAAAACTAAATTTGATCTTGATAGGATCAAGATCTTGATAGGATCAAGCCCTGAGCTGAAAACAAAAGAATAAAATTTAAGAAGGATGAGTACAAGTTCTGCATCTAGGGTGGGGGAGGGGAAACACAGTTACAAGAAGAGGAATATTTGGCTCAATAATACTGTGAGCAATAAGTGTCTTGGAATTATTGTAGAACACAAGCTGAATACGAGCCAACAAGTGTGATGTGGCTGCAAAAAAGGCCAATGCTATTTTAGGCTATATTAACAGAAATATACTCTCCAAATCCTGAAAAGTACAAGTTTCCCTCTAATCGGCAGAATATTGTGTCCAGAATATTGTGTCCAGTTCTGGACACCAGACTTTAAGAAGGATGCTGACAAACAAATTCAGAGGAGGGCAAGAAGGATGATCAGGGGATTGGAAACCAAACCCTATGAGGAAAGATTGAAAGAATTGGATGTTTAGCCTTGTGAAAAGAAGACTGGGGGTGGGCGGGGAGAGATATGATAGCACTTTTTAAATATCCGTATTTTTCCATGTATAAGACA
Source organism: Pogona vitticeps (assembly GCF_051106095.1). Lineage (NCBI taxonomy): Eukaryota > Metazoa > Chordata > Lepidosauria > Squamata > Agamidae > Pogona > Pogona vitticeps. The sequence goes on from NC_135786.1 coordinate 230,760,451, forward strand.
ACTTGATGTATAAGAGGATCCCCACTTTTCCAACCCTAAATAAGAAAATTTGATCACCGCTTTCCCCTTTCACTTTCTAAGCCCCGTGAAAGCAGGATCAAAGTCTTTGAAAGTAAGGGGGGGAAGGGATCAAAGGATTGCAGGATCGCAGCCCTTTGGTCCTGCATCCCTTTCATGCTGCTTTACTCACTTCCTAAGCCCCGTGGGCTGCACAATCAAAGGGCTGCAATCCCGCAGCCCTTTCATTGCTGCTTTACTTCGGGTGAAAGGGCTGCAGGATCAAAGGGCTGCGATCCTGCAGGTCTTTGATCCCTTCCCCCCTTACTTCCGTGTACAAGACGACCCTCAATTTTTAATCTAACTATTTTAGGAAAAAGCATTGTCTTATACATGGAAAAATACAGTCCTTGGGAGGTAGTCATACAGAGGAAGGACAGGATCTGTCCCCAATCAACCTAGAGTGCAAGACACGCAACAATGGGCTCAAGTTACAGGAAGCTAAATTTAGGCTGAATATCAGATTAAAAAAAATCTTCTTAACTTCCATGTATAAGACAATGCTTTTTCCTAAAATAGTTAGATTAAAATTTGAGGGTCGTCTTGTACACGGAAGTAAGGGGGAAGGGATCAGTATGGCAATGGAACCAATTACCTTGGGAGACGGTGAGCTCTCCAACTCTAGAGACATTGAAGATAAAGTGAGACAACCCTCTGTCAAATCTGCTTTGATTTGGATTCTTGTCTTGAGCAGGGCCCTGGACTTGGCCTCATAGGCCCCTTCCAACTCTATTATTCTATGATTCTATGAAATGATTGCGAATAGATAATACTATGCTAGCATACGCTGAAGTTTTAGTCATAGTCTTGCCCATGGTATGCTAGTCTTATGTATGCTTTATCATTTGTTTGAATGTTTGAAAAGTACCTTTTTCTCCCTAATGCAAAAAACACTAGACAGAAATTGACCATCACTTGAGTATTGACACCATTTGGTGAGACCTAGAGAAGCCAAATGTGGCGTAACTGAAGGCAAGCAGCATAAAGCCACTCATTTTTTGCTCCAAGATTCAGCTTATCTAGCCACAGTCTTCCTCTTTGAATTGCACTATTTCTCTTCAAATGAGAAGAATCATCTCTGAGGATACTTATAGATTTATGTATAGATTAACGCATCCACAGGTTATGCCAAACTATGGATAGTAAAGAAAGCTGAGAAGAGGGGGAAATGATCCGTTTGAGTTGTGGGTGCCGGTCTGCTAGAAAGACAACCCAATCAAGCCTGAACTCTCTGTGGAGACAAAAATGTTGAAACTGAGGTTGTCCTACTTTGGGCACCTCATGAGAAAGCAGGATTCTATGGAAAAGACAATAATGCTGGGCAAAGTGGAAGCCAGCAGGAAAAGAGGAAGACCCCAATACAAGATGGACTGGCCCCCTAAAGGAAGCCATAGGGTGCTGAGCAGGGTTGTTGAGGAGAGGATGTTTTGGGGATTGCTTATCTGGACTACTAGATAGCTCAGGGCTAAGAGTTTGGGAGTTTGATTCCCCCCTGTGTCTCCTTATTTATTTATTGTTATTTATTTATTTATTTTATTTATATCCCGCCTATCTGGTCGGGTGAGGACCACTCTAGGCGGCTAGACAGGGGTTGGACTCTATGATGCATAGGGTCACTTCCAGCTCTGCAGTTTTGGAATGATGATGATTCATGGGTCACCATAAGTTGGGTGTGACTTGATAGCGCATAACAAAATCTTTTTGGGGGGATTTTTCCTTCTTTTTCTTTTTCTGTTTCTTTCGTCTTAATTTTTCTTGCTGCTCATGTCTAAATGGTTGAGCAATACTACAAAAACACACAGGCACAACGTAATTCCAATATAACTCATCGGTTGAATCCCAGAACTGGAAATCAAATACTTTGCTAAAGAAAACTTTCTGAGCCTCTGATGTCCCCACCACCACCACCTTTCAAAAGGAAATACTCTTTGTGCAAAATGGAATCCGTGAATGAAAAAAAAACAACAACGAATGACTGCAAAAGCAGGTGTATTTATTTTCTTCACCAGGAGGTTACTTATTAAAAAAAAAGATAAGGAAAACAGCCCAGCTTTGCAAGATAGGAGCACGTGGCTTAGAGCAGATGATAAGGATCTGAGTTACCGATTAACTCAGCTCTGCCTGTTTCTGAAACTGGTAGGATGATTAATCTGAAATGGAGTCCAAAACAGAGTTCTGTGCCAAAAAAAGGGTTCAGAAGTTTATACTAAGAAGTTGTGTTTGTTAAATGCTTCAGAGAGCGTGGTGTATTGTGGGTGGGTGGCACGCTGCCCTCCATAGAAATGCTGGCCTGTGTCATAATACTTGCTAGTTTAAGGCCAACGACTTGAATTTCAACCTCTGCTTCATTTAAGACCTTCTAGTATGAGCGAAGGAAGATGCTAGGTGGGATCTGTTGGTATGGCAGGCGCCAGGACTTCTGACGTAGGCATTCTGGAGAGGATCTGTGGATCCTCTCTCTTAGGATTGAAACAGCCACTACAGGATATTTTCTGGCACAGAGGAAATTTCTTAACTGCTGAAAAGCATCTGAGTGCAAATCAAGCACTCTTGTTTATGAGCTTGCCTTTATAAAAAAATTGGACTTAAGCCTGGGATCCCTTTGAAATCAGATTTTTCCAAGACAGAAGGACCACCTCCATTACGTCTCTCCAACATTTTGTTTCTGGCCTTAGGGAGAAGTTCCCAGGCTGAAGGTGACAGCACAACAGCATCTCCTCTGTTATGGTACTACTGTTTCTTAAACCAATCTGTCCGTGAGATCTCAGAAACGGATGTCTTTGGTCCACCTATATCCTGACTTGCATCTCCTCCTAAAATGAAGGGAGAGTACAATATACAAACATTCTGTTAAACTAAAAATACAGCAAAGTGAGCCTTAGGTCGTTCAGACTCAGACAATGTGATTAAGGTCACCTAGTGATTTCATGGCCAGGAGACATTGAAACAGGGACCTCCTGAGTCCTACCACACTGGCTGGGTCTGTGCTTTCCTGTGCAGACAATTATCAGAGGACAAGGCACTCTTTGAAAAGGTCCTCTGTTTGAAGGACTTCCAAGTCTGAATGAAGTTAAAAGAGAAAGATCCATAAGGACTTTCTCAGAGCAGGTAGACAGCCTTCCCTGCTATGCCAAGAGATGTATGGCCGTTCAACTATGGCCATTATTTTTAAACTGACACCTACATACATAGACTAGCATGGGCAAAGTTTTAGGAGATCTACGTTTCTTCTGTGGTGACGTGTACGTGGCCACGGGTTTTACAAAACTGATGCTTGAGGATGGCCTCCTCTGTCATGGGTGAAAAGTCTAGCCAGTTGATCATCTCTTTTAAGGTTGCAAATCTGTGACTTCATATCATCCGCTGCTCACTCTTTGGATGCCAGCCTGCTTGCTCGGTGCCTCTTGTTGATTTTTGGGGAGATGTTTGTGCGAAGGGGCATGCCTCCAATGGAAGAACCGCAAGCAGATGCCTCTTTGGAAATCAGAAGGCAATAAGATGCTTTCCCTCCGGTAATTGCTTGGTCAACCAAAAGCCATGCTCTTGATGAGCAATCACAAGATTAAAAAAAAACACATTAATTTGCCATTTGCAGGACTGAAAAATATCACCTAAATTATAAAGCCATGCCGTTAACCTCCCAGTGATCTCCCTTTCTGATGACATGCTAAGCGAATCATGTCTTTTGACCCTTGGTTTCGTCCTGGCCCGTTCTTGCCTGGGTGGCCTCTCCAGACAAAAGTTATATCCTCTGAGTAACCAGCATCATTGTTGGTGACATCAAAGGGGAAACAGGAAAAAGAAGTGAGGAAAAGACGCCACATCCTGGAATCCATCCTGTTGTTACAGGTGTGTTGGGAGGATTTGAATTTAGTATGCTCATTGGATACAGGGAGATTATTTATTTAAACTATTTTCTGCCTTTCTCCTTAAAACGACCCAACACAGCTTGCAACATTTAAAGGACAACAGAGGACAACGATTCAAGGAAAAGTCTATCTTTGCGTGCTTGTAGAAGGACAGCAAAGATGGGGCCAGCCTGGCCTCCAGTGGGAGGGAGTTCCAAAGTCTGGGAGCAGCAACAGAGAAGGCCTTTTCCTGTGTCCCTACCAAGCATGTGAGGATGGCGGGACAGAGAGAAAGGCCTCTCCTGATGATCTTAACACCTGAGCTAACTTATAGTGGGAGATGTAGTCTTTGAGATAGCTTGGACCCAACCCATTTAGGGCTTTATAGGTTTAAACCAGCACTTATCACTGTGCCTGAAGATGGATTGGAATTCAGTGGAGTTGCAGTAATTGGGGGGGGGGTGTTATATCATCCCTGTGCCCAGCCCCATATATATTTTTATTGATATATATTTTTATTGGCATCATGATGATGCTTCTGGATCATCTCCAAAATACTGCAGCCAGATTGCAAACTGGGGGAATACATATATATACAAATATATATATTTTAAAAATCTTGCTGGCTGGGGTGGGATGCAGGAAATTGTAATCTAAAGAATGTTTCCCCAAACTCTGACAAGAAGCCACTGCTCACCACACAGCATAGCTGAAGTCAGTGTCCAGTCTCTATCTAGAAAACCACTTTTAATTCTTCTCTCAATCACCCACCTTCCGCTTCGTGAAGTCACGATGGCCACTTCTTTCCCATCACCAGGACGGCCAAATTCAGCAAACTGGAACACAGTCCTTGTAAATCATGTTTGTTTTGTACTGGTTCAAAGAGAACAACAACAGCCAATTTGGTGTGATGGGTAGAACTTAGGAGTCTAGAATTTAGGAGACCCGGGTTCCAAATCCCTGCTTCACCAAAGGTAAAGTGGTAAACTCCTCAAAGAACATGCATAGCGCAAAAACCCTGTTAGGGTTGCTGTAATTCAGAAGCGATTTGATGGCACATAACAAGAAAGAGGAAATTGATTGTTCTTTCTTTTTAAAAAAGTAGTAGTAAAGTTTACATCTATGTTGGCTTGGGCATGTTGTGAGAATGGCTGATGGTCGGATTCCAAAATATCTCCTGTATGGAGAATTAGTGCAGAGAATCACTCCAGAGGGAGACCACAGCTGCGATACAAGGAGATCTGCAAGCGGGATCTGAACGCCTTAGGAATGGACCTCAACAGATGGGAAACTTTGACTTCTGAGTGTTCAGCCTGGAGGCAGGCAGTGCAACATGGCCTCTCCCAATTTGAAGAGACACTCGTTCAGCAGGCCAAGGCAAAGAGTCCTGAAACCAGGAAAATCAGGGAGCTGGACAGAGGATAGACTCTATTTGTCTTCAGTGTAGAAGGGATTTTTACTCTCGAATTGGCCTTCTCAGCCACACTAGATGCTGTTCCAAGTCCTCCATACAGAGCAAGTGACCATCGTTTCTCGAGACTGAAGGAGGCCTAATCAATCAAGTAAGGTTTAAGTATGTGCCAGTTTTGGACAGTGGGTGGGGCCTAGATACGTGCCTGTAAACACAAGCAAAATAGGTTGGTATTTGATTTCCATCTGCTCCAGCTGTTCTGGAGTGGATTCTGATGTGGTAACTCTCTCAGCATTCCTGTTTTTCCTGCAAATTTCAGTTACTCTTTCCAAACAGCTGGAAATCAGGGACTCTTGGTGAGAGGATTTAAAGAAATTGCAGTCTTTTCTGCTCAGAGCTCAGTAAGGGCGGCCTGCATTTGAAACACACACTAAATAGTCCAGCCCTTAGAGTAACCATAAGGGTGGAACCTTTTGCTATCACCTAGGGTGCACCAATAGAAGAGAAAGTGGTGAACCCGGGGCGGTGAACTGTTAATACTTTCAACATGCAGGTGGGGAAATCAGATTATTGAAATCTATCCCATACAAGGAAGGAAGGAAGGAAGGAAGGAAGGAAGGAAGGAAGGAAGGAAGGAAGGAAGGAAGGAAGGAAGGAAGGAAGGAGGACCAGATGAAGGAAGGAAGGAAGGAGAAAATGGAGGAAGGAAGGAATTTAGCTTTTTAATCCTTGCCTGTTTCCCACTTGAAACAAGTATCACTCTTCTGATATTGTTGGACTACAAAACCCATCTTCCTTCACTATTCTCTATTCGGGCCAGGGCTGCTGGAAGTTTAGAGATGTTCCAGTTTGAGCAGATGGTGAGCCTTATGTACATTTCACTAAACTAAACAAAAATTAATGGTCCCCATTTTTGTCTCCCCTCCCCTCTCATTCTTTTCTTGCTGTTCTTGACTATAAATAAATAAATAAATAAAAAGGTTTGCAGTTGATTCCAATGCATCACTGCTGTGCTGGAGTGGTACAAGAACATCTGGAGGAGGATGAGTTGCCCACCTCTGAGCAAACAAAGAAACAAACAAACAATGAGTAGGTTGAGCACTGCTGACCTGGAGGAAATCAGAAAGTAAAAGCAACACAGTCAGTCATGGGTCGGTCGCTCATTGGTTCTGAAGGTTGGAGAATGGTCGTTTGCATCGAGGAGGAGGGCCGACCGTGTGGCACATGTATTTTGGTCCTCCCAAAATGGGAATGGGAAAGGGCTCAAGAGGAGGAGCCGGAGGAATGCCCCTTCTTCCTTAAATCTGTTGTTCAAGCCTGTTGGTTCACTCAGCCTAATGGTAGGACCAGCCCTTACCATTATACCTGGGCCCCCACATCCCTCATGTAGGGTTGCAGAACCAGGAGCAGTCCATTCTGAGAAATTTCAAGGCCAAAACTGGAGACATAGACTTTGGCTTTTTGACACCAGGAGCAGGTGTAATTCCTATGAAATATTGGTTGTGCCCAAAGGGGGTGGGATTAAGAAAGAGCAAGACTGCGAGTAAGAGATTTGGATCCGAAAGAACGGGAGCTGTTGTCGCCACTCAGACTGCTAAGACTCTTGCCAACATGGTCAAGATATAATTCCTATATGTTTGAGTGGATTCATGTATATACAATTGAATTGATATTTTATTCTAGGGTTTTGAAGACTCTGCATGTGTAGTGGATACTGAACCCAGTTAAGTTATCTTGGTCTTTTGTCTACATATAGACATTCAAAAGGACACTGACACTTTGAAATTCTACAAGCAACTTTTGTGTTGGTGTGGTTGCCAAGGGCCTGGTTGCAAAATTGTAGCATTTTGTTATAATCGCTCATGTTGTCTGCTGTGCAGCCGTAAGAGACTTCATTTTGTGAAATAGTCTTTACAAGGCTCATCAATAGATATCTAAGTAAACCAGTAACCCCATAGAACTTCAAAAATGTTACAACTGCAGCTTGCAATAACAAAGTTGGGCCAGAAGCACATATGGATTTACTGTACTGCAGATCTCTGGTGCATCTGTAGGAGGACGTCTTGACACTCACGTGTTTTCATGAGAGCTCAACAGTTTAAGCATCTGACTGGGAAGCCAGTGGTTGTAAGTTTTATTCCCACTGGGCCTCCTTGGCAGAGACGGGATTCAATTATCTATAGGGTCCTTTACAGCTCTGCAGTTCTAAGGCTCTTATCATTACTAAATGGAAGCCGCATTCTAATACTTGAGAAGGAACCCCTAAACCTGATTTTCTGGGCCAAACCATGAGATCTAAGGAAAAGATTCCAAAACTTGACTCTTAAGATCAAAGACCGGGCCCTCTCGCTCTTGCATCAGAATGCAGAAGCTGAAAGAGCTGTCACTTTTTTCACCAGTGCAGAATGTTGGCACTTTTGAGGGCTGGAAAAAGCAACTTGACGGAAAAAGAAATGCAGCTTTAGTGGGAAAAGGAAATGCTAACACGCCATAGCCAATCAAGAGCAAAGAAGCACTGTGCCCTCTGGTGGCGTATGCCAGCTAGTTTCCTAGTCATTCAATTAAGCCCACTGTGGTGTTGCTGATAGGAAGTGTGCACCAAATAAGGGTGAAGACCTTTTTAAAGAGAGGATGGAGGACTGAAAAGTAATCTATTCTTAGAAGACTGGGGAGGAAAAAAGTCCCAAAGGCTTCTCCAAGAAATTTCAGCTCAGCGCATGTCATTCTTCAAGGTTCTGCACCTTCTCAGATGAAACTGTGGAATCGATCGGTTATACAGTGGTGCCTCGCTTGACGAGGATAATTCGTTCCGTTCAAATCGCTGTTAAGCGAAATCCTCATCAAGCGAAACAAAAAAGCCCATTGAAATGCATTGAAAACCGGTTCAATGTGTTCCAATGGGCTAAATACCTCATCGTAAAGCGAAGATCCTCCATAGGGTGACCATTTTCCGGTGCCTGTATAGCGAGGAATCCGTCCTAAAGCACAACAGGGAGCCATTTTGCACAGCGGGTGGCCATTTTAGAGCCACCAGTCAGCTGTTTTAAAATCGTCGTCTAGCAAAAAATCGGTTCCCAAAGCAGGGAACCGATCATAGTGAAGCTAATTTTTCCTATTAGAACATCGTTTTGCGATCGCAAAAGCGATCACAAAAACCTCATCAACAAACAGTTTCATCGTTTAATGAGGTAATCGCTAAGTGAGGCACTACTGTACGTGGAAGACACAAAACAAGAAATTAAAGAAAAGCATTATGACACCTCAAAGACCAATTGCTATATTTTAATGTGAGCTTTCGTGGAAGATGGTCCACTTCTTCAGACATAGGAGTGAGAATACAGAGATGACGTGGCCAAACATTTACACATGGCTCTAAGATAAAGAGGCCATGTTGGGTTATCAATTGTGTGAACCACTGTGGCATTTCATGATTCCACTGAGACTGTTCTTATTTCCAGAGTGGTGTAGCGATTTAGAGGGATGGAGTAAGACTTTGAAGACTTGAGTCCAAATCCCCATTTGACTATGGACCCCACTGGGTGCCACAGACCAGTAACACTCAGCCTAAACTACCTCACAGTGTTGTTGTGAGGATACAGGCGTACCAGTGTAACAGACAAGCAAATATTTTTTTTTAATATAAGCTAAATATCTGGCCCAGATAAATGGGCACTAAGGACATGCTTAGGAAATGGGCAGTTCTAGGGTTACCAGTTTTCACACAAAATTCATGGTAACCAGTTTTCACACAAAATTAAAAATAGACCACGTGATGTAAAACAGCAATACAGATGCAGAAGCAGGTGATACAGAGACAAATTCTAAGATGCTGTTTAATGCTCGTTGAGGGGAATTTCCACCCACTTACCCCACAAGCTGTTTACATGCTGCTCAAGAGTGCTTACCTGGCATGTATTACAACAACCATAGCCAACAAACTTTTGAAACTGCCTGAGGAAGATGGGATATATTATTACCATCAAAAGCTTACAACAATCTACTTGATTTTTCCAGTGGTTCAATAAAGGGATCACCTGCTTTTGCATTTATAACAGTTTTCACAAGTGATGCTCACCTCAAGGTGCTCTTGCTACTAGGAATGTGCCTGTAGTTCTCAGAATTCCCCATTTTGGGAGTTCCAGCTGATAGACTGCCACCTACAGACATCTAAATTTCACTCACCCAGGGAAATAGCTAGCTCAAAGGTTTCATGGCCCAGCTCCAGCCTAGCTTCCTGTTAAAAAAGAAAGCTGTCCTAGTACTTATCTCCAAACTAGTATGATGGCAGCTTCCATTTTTAACTGCAATCTAGGCTGGAACTAGGCCTTGGGGCTTTTGAGCTAGGCCGTTCTCCAGGTGAGCAAAAAGTAGGTGTGGGCCTTTCAGATGGAATTCCTAGACTGGAGAATTCTGGGTTCTGGAGTCCAAAAAAATCTAAATAGTATGTATCTAATTGCCATCTTAAGATGCTCTTTCTCTGGTATGCAAGATCGAAAGCAGGAGTGGACAATCTCAAGAAATCAAGGATCTGCTTACGGTCATTCCTTGATCGTGGAGGGCCGTGGCTGATGCCCTCCACAAGCAAGATCTCATTAACTCATGCAATAAAAAAGACACCCACCAAGCGACTTGTTACTGTAATACAAAAATTTTAATTTTAAAATCATTTGTATCATATTGAAAATATGAGCAATAAATAAGATGTCATTTAAAAAGTGTTCCTTCATTTGAAAAGAGTGATCATAAAAACAGGAATATGAGATTCATTTTTAAGAAGAAGAAGGAAAAGAAAAAGAGAACATTTCCAGAGACAAATGATCAGCAAATTTTGGAATAATGTACTTTTTGGGCTACGATTTCCAGAATACCTCAGCTGGGCTTGGGGCGGGGGGGAGATGTTGGGAACTGTATTCCCCAAAAGCAACATTTCTAAGGTCTGAAAAAAAAAAAAAACCCATCCACACTCACGGCCATCATTTGCATTGGTAAGAAAGACAGGTCAAGAGTATGAAGCTTAATTTTATATTAATTAAAATGAAAAATAAAACAAAGTAATATAAGTCCCAGAAGGAACATAGACATCAACGTATCTAGCTCAGTATTATATATAGTAATTGGAAGTGATCAGAGCCTTAATCAGGGGATTTCGCTCACAATACTGAAATGTATGGGACCAAAAATTAATATTAATACTAATACTAACAATAATAATGCTGGAAGAATGTGAACATGCCCATCCATATTTCCTTCTTGAAGGGTGTGAACCCACTTCCCTGAGCACAGATACTGCCTCCTATCACTCCTCCCCAGACAGAACGAAGCACTGCCCCCCCCTCAATGTGGAACCAATATGGCCATTGAGTGCTCAGACACTGGTGCCCCCTCTCCCCTTCTCCATTCTCTCCCCAGATACTCCAGTCTCCCAGGACCCCAAATGTAACCAATAGGACGGTGACGTCCAACGTACCAAGTCACAGGTTGAACCCGGGATGCTTGGAATGCAACATTTTATGTTTCAGGATGCTGAGCTATGATAGCCAACCATCAAGGCTTGAAGCTTTTTCCACAGCTGTGGTTCAATGTTTTAAAAACACATGAGCTTTAGCATGTCAGGGTCAAGGATGATGGGAACTGGAGTCCAAGTAAACCTAGAAGGTCACAACCTCCCCTGTGTTAAAAGAATGTGGTCTAGAAGTAAACGGCTTTTGGGTTCATGAGCAGTGAAAGGTCTTTGTTTACATGGACTCTTGAAACGCCACAAGGACGGGAGAAAACTCATAAAGCAAACTGGCCTCATCCAGCCAAATGCCCATCAGGTATCTTAGACTACAGTTCCCATCACCTCCAGCCAGCACCAGGACCAGAGACGATGGGAACCATTATCCCGTCCCTCTGGAAGGAGACATGTTTTTGGAGCCTGTCAGAGGATTGCACTATTTTTATTTAAAAAAAAAAGGAAAGAGGGACAAAGAGGGGAAAATATCCACAGTTAATAACCCTTCTTTGATTTCTGAAAATGACACTGTTTAATTTTCTTACAAAAATACTACCACAGATTCCCACTCCTCACCACATCCAGAAAGCCAGGGAAACAGCTATTTTAGAATGTACTTCAGAACTCTTATTGATGGGGGGACGAAAGGGAAGTTAATTCACCAAAGGAAAGTTTAAAATTGCCATCCTTTCCTGACAGGGCTGTTCTACCCTGACTGAAAGACGTCATCCGGGATCGCGCCCGATGGCAAAGGAAAGCCTGGCTCTCTTCCTAGATTTTTTGATTGGCATGAAACAAATAAAGATCTCCACTTGATCTCCACTCAACTAAATACTGCAGAATCTGCTGCTGGCAATACAATTTTTTTAAAACAAAAGGAAGAAGTTTTTCATTTTTGCTTCATTTTTTAAAACGGCTAACTGTTTTGGCTAAAGAAACCTTGGATTTATGTGAGAATGGGCCAGACAGTAACGGGTTCTTTGGGAATTGCATTCTACGGTCAGAATCTGTGCCTTGAACAGCATTTCCCCCATAACTGACCTCATTTTCTTTTTGACTGACCTCATTTTCTTTTTGACTGAATTTATGCACAGCATAAATTCAATGCTTGCAGGTGCCTTGAGGCTTAGGGTCCTTCCCCCCCTTTCCGTTGTCCTTCTCAGTGGTGCCAAAAACCTGCTTGAGAGAATTTCTCTCCAAAAGCAGGTTTTTAGGTCCTAAAAGGAACTCCTGGTGGGAGGGAGAACCGTCCTCCTTTCCTGCCAGCTGAGCTACATGACTGGACAATGGTTAAATTTCTTTGCTGAGAGCAAAATTAGGCTCGTTTTCAAAACTGTTATCTATTTCCACTTGTGGTTCACTTTTCAAGAAATGGTGTTTCAAAAATCCAGACCATTATTTCACAGAACCCAGTTCCTCCTGGTTCCAGCGGTTGAAGAAGATCTTTAGAAACCATTTTTTTGCTCTGGAACTCCTAGCTTCTCCTCTTGCACGCAACTTGATCAAGCATTTCAGCTTTTAGCTGCAGTTCTTCTAGTTTCAGGTTGATTTATTAAGACTTTTATTCTTGACCTACAACACGGGTTCTCAACTTTGGGTCCTGAGATGTTGTTGGACTAAAACACCCCGAAGCCTTTTCACCACTAGCTGTGCTGGCAAGGATTTCTGGGAGTTGTAGTCCAAGAACATCTGAGGAGCCAATGTTGTAAAGCACTGCCAAGGATTAAAGTTTCAGGTTAAAAAAATAAATAAAAATACTGACCCGGTCTTGTGCTTTTAATGGGAGCGTGATCTGCTGAAACTCATTTCTAATGTTGAAAAATAAATCTTCAGTTATTTGCATTTTTGTTTGTTTTTCATATTTTGGGGTGGGGGATGTGAAACTAATTTTTGTGTGCAAAAAGCTTGTATTTTGTGTCAAAAACATGTTGTTTTCTGCAAAATGCAACCTTTTCTATGGAGAAGACTGCAATTTTTTTTGGTTCAGTGGGGAAAATGCTAAACTTTTTATTCTTCAGGGGAGAAAAATATGACATCTTTTGTCATTTGTTTTTGGTATTCCAAACTGGCAATACAGCCTTTCTTTTCAGGGGCAAGAATGAATATTTGTTACCCATTAATTCTACAGAAATAGTTGATGTTCAAGGCACAAGCGTGGAGATGAGCAAAAAAGCTGGCAAACCAACCACAGAACCTAAACAATTCCAGTGCTGACAATATTGTTGCTGAAACACTGAAAGACAGCTTGAATTATGTCTATGCCACAAAATATATGAAGACGTAACTTACTGGTAGCCTGGCCAGCGTGAGCCTAGATGCCATTGTTTTTAATATATACAACAGGACCCTTGTATTCACGGAATCAGTATCTGCTGATTCACTTTTCCAGTCTGAAACCATTAAATATATTAAAAGAAAAATCCTAGAAATATGTATTTCTAAAGATGAAGTTACCAGAACTGACCTGTAGAGGGAGCCAGAGGCCTTGAAAAATATATATCTATGATGTAATTACCAGAGCAGGCCACTAGGGGGAGCCAGAGACCATGTTATATATAATATTGATTGTTAAAATAGTGTTTGCTATAATTTGCGTATTTCAGTATTCACGGATGTGGGAGTCCTAATTGATATGGTAACTGCCCCTTCTGTTCTGAAGAAAAAAAGCAACTAGAGGAGCCTGATGGAGAACAACTAATTTGGGGTGCAGCCCAATTTATAGTCTGATTGGGGAAAAAATAGGAAGTTTAAGCAGGCCAGTCTGAACAACACATTTATCATATTGGCCAAAATCCTGCCACTCAGTATAGGGAATCACATTAGAGGAGGTTGATGCAGTGAATGGAGATTGGGCGGTGGGGGGGGGAATTCCTCTGCCAGCTCCATCAATTCAAATGGGTCTACTCTAACTGCAACTTACTTTAGCTATTTGAATCAACAGAAAGTACAGAGGAGTTGATCCATTGATTCAATCCGCCTATTCAAGTGGAATTCATTATGCTAAACAACTGGAATCTCGGCCAGGATGTAGTTTGATCCTGAAAAGGAGACATTATCGAAAGAAATTTTTCAAAGAAAATTTTCTGGTAAGATTTCCAGAAAGCTTTCTTTTTCTTTTCTTATCCTCCTCCTCCTATATTTGTATATTTTATAATTCTTTTAAAAAACACACACACACACATGACACAGTCATCTAAATTCCAGGAAGAACGTTTCTGAAGAAAGACTCCCATCTCATGTTGTTCGTTTCCCCCCTCAGGGTATACTGTGTCAGAAGGTCTTATGCCGCGTATCATGAGGTAATTTGAAAATGGTTCTGTTCACACAATCGTCCTCTTAATGTTATCATGATTAATTCTTCTTGGATTGCCTTCCCAAGAACCATCTCCTCCACTTTGCCTACCACAAGATAATATTTTCCAGAGTGCCGTAGTCTTCTCTTTTTGCAGTCAAGACCTCCCCTGATGCCACGGCGCCTTGAAGACTGTTCATTATCTCGTGTTCTTTAGATGGCTAACGAGAGTGCTCTTATAGACGTCATCCAGTCCAGTGGGACTTTCTCCTGCCCTCAATCAATACGGAACTCCATCTTGAATCCAGGTGTCAACATTAATATACCATCCCAGAATTCTACACATGCTCTGCATCCAGAGCATCGTCAATGCCTCCCCCCAAACACACAACCTTTCCTTCTGCACCAACACCATCACAATGGTCAACCACAGCTGTAAAAACAGAGGAGGGGAGGAGGGAAGAAGCCAAAACCCCACCTTTAAAAAAATTAAATGTTCTTCAAAATAAAGCAAACTTGTTTACCTCTCTTTAAAAAAGGAAAGAAAACGGAAACCGACACACTGGTTCACAGTTTGAGAACATTTCAAGTAGACAGAAGAAAGGTGTGGATACAGCATGAGGTGATAGAGCAGAACTGGACTTTGGTCAGTTTACTTCCTATAAAAGAAGTTGAAGTAGGGGCTTCCGTTTCTGAGGGAGTCAGACTGACAAATTACCCTCTCCTTTCAAGGTCCAGATATTTTGTAAAGGCACATGTCAGTGACAGGCATGTGTGTGTGTGTGTGGAGAGAGAGAAAGATAAATATAAAAATAGCTCAGTCAAACCTTCTGTATTAGAAGAGAAATCAGAGATTAAGCAGCAGTCGGAAGGATATTTCAAGAAGGTAAACAATATCGACTAATTTACTCCATGATCGTCGTTTACAAACCCTTCCTGCTTTTCATCCTTGTTTATGGCTATGATGATTAATAATAATATGCTTTGCACAAAAATAATATCTGAAAATGAAAGAGTTTTGTACAAATTTTCCAGATGCCGGCAAGTGCGTGCTGGTGCCAAGGCGCCCACCAGAGAAAAATTTACAATTGGATGGCATACAAAATGGGCGCCAGCAAGCCACGCCACAGATGCTCTTGAGAGAAGATCAAGAACAAAATAAGCCCCTTTGAGGTAATCTTGAATCGAGAAAATATTTCACATCCACTGACGTCAGGATGGAAACCTTGCTAGTTTCTTTTCTCTTTCTTTCTTTCTTTCTTTCTTTCTTTCTTTCTTTCTTTCTTTCTTTCTTTCTTTCTTTCTTTCTTTCTTTCTTTCTTTCTTTCGCTTCTCTTTTGCTATGTTTTCCCTCAGAGAAAACCCAAGGTATGTATTCGGACGCTCTTAGAAAAGGAGAGGGGGATCCGCTGGCTTTCTTTATAACTTTCGTGAGGCAAAATTCCAGCTTCAAAATACCTTCCAAGAGAAGGACGGAGCAGGGACGTGTCTTTTCCAGCACCACTTTCAAAGGAGTTTTACCACATCCTTCAATCATCGGTTAAAAACAAAGGAAAATCGAGGCCGATTCATGGTGCTGAGAGACACTGCTTGCTCATTCTGATCCAGCAGTCGGTGGTGGCTTCATCAGCTGAGGCGCAAGATATTGACTGTTCCAAATCCTTGTTTCTTCTCGTAAATTTACCTGTAATCCCTGCAGGTAGAGATCACTGCTTGGCTTGCAACCAGGGTCATCTTCCCTTGAAGAAGTGTATTTTATCAATTGAGGCCAGAGTCAATGTGAGGTTAGATTCAAAGTCCCCATCGTGGACGCCCGTCTGACGAAAAGCCCCTGCCGAGGGATTGTTTTCCCAGTAATGGTGCCAGTTTCCTTTGCTGTCTGCCCCAAAGCCATATAGACTTACCTAGAAAGAGAGAGAGAGAGAGAGAAAGAATCTTTGTTAAATTCTAGCTTTTAAATGTATTTTATTGATTTCAAATATTTTTGTGCCAGCACAGATTGGAAGTCGTCATGGCGACAAAGCCATGCTACCCGTTGCTTTTGCATGAGGGGGGACATGAATGGTTCCAAATTGTCCCCAACAATACATTCTTTAATTCGTACGTAACCTCTCTTTCTACCAGCCTCAAACAAAGCATAAGCCATTTGCTTTTCGATTTTATGTCAGGCCATTTGCTCTTTTTGATTTTATTATGTTTTTCATTGTGGTTGAGTGTGTTTTGCATTTTCAGGGTTTCAGAGACCCACGGTGACTTGTGGGGACAGAAATCTGGACCCCGTACTGACAACACTCGGCTACCCCTGGTATAAAATCAAGTCTTGCACAGATTTTTGTCAAGGGTTGCCATCCCTTGACTTCAATCCAAAATACGGGATATGTGCATTTTGTAAAGAAATATTTTTAAAATGAACTGAGTGGTGGTCTATGGCTCCAGTTCCTGGTGTGTCGGGAATCCACTCCAGATGTTAGTCTGTAATTTACAGGAGGTATGTATGGTGTAGAACCTATTTGAGCAATAAGGGTTCAACACTTTGGATAAGTTCTGTAAAGTGAAGATTGAAACTCAGGGTGAATTTCTAACATCCCCAAAAGTCAAGTCACTGCAACATATACAGTATAAGATGCCCTTAATATATAGAACTAATATTCTATGCATGCATTAAAAATCACAAGCCACTTGCAAGAAAAAAAATGTGGCAGACCTCCATTAGCATGATTTATAGGGATTCACTTTCAAGATTAAAGTGCTCAAAGCCCTGAAATTCTTTCCGTTACAAGTACATTTTTGGATATTGAAATATTTTATGTAAAAATTTGAATCTGTTTCAGTTTAAAAAACGGAAACAAAACTCTCTGGCATCTGTAGTCTAGAGCAGTGTTCCCCAACCTTGGGCCTCCAGATGTTCTTGGACTTCAGCTCCCAGAATTCCTGGATAGCAAAAGTGGTGGTGAAGACTTCTGGGAGTTGTAGTCCAAGAACATCTGGAGGCCCAAGGTTGGGGACCACTGGTCTAGAGAATGAAGCTTAGCTTTGCACGCACCTCATCGCAGACATGAAGGGCAAATATGACGGACAGAAAGCCTGTTGATGGGTATCTTCCATGGTGTTGTAACCAGCTGTCATACACGTATTTTATAAAGACGGGATGATAAACCAGGATCTGCTTAGAAAGAAGTGAGATGACTTGTTAGTTTCATTGCAAATATTCAAAGATTGTGAAACAGTCATTGTTTTGAACTAGAGTTTAGAAGAAGATACCTGGCCCATCACAGAGGGTTCAAGAAAACATTTTTTTTCAACTTCTGGATGCAATCCCAAATGCAAAAGAAACTACAGTGGTGCTTTGCTTTATGATTGCCCCGTTTAACAATGAAACCGCATTACGATGAACTTTTTGCGATCCCTTTTGCGATTGCAAAACGATGCTTCCTATGGGGGAATTTCGCTTTGCAATGATCGGTTCCCTGCTTCAGGAACTGATTCTTCGCAAAACGACAATTTTCCAACAGCTGATCGGTGGTTTCAAAATGGCCACCGGGTAAACAAAATGGCCCCCCGCTGTTTTCTGGGACGGATTTCTCACTGCATAGGCAGTGAAAATGGGTGCCCTATGGAGGATCCTCGCTGGACGGTGAGTTTACAGCCCTTTGGAACGCATTAAATGGGTTTTAATGCGTTTCAATGGATTTTTTCTTTTCGTATTACATTTTCGTTCTACAGCGATTTCGCTGGAACAAATTATCGTTGTAATGCAAGGCACCACTGTATTAAAAAGATATTTGGAAGTAGATGAACTTCCCTGGATTCGAGATCACTGAACTCAAATTCATTAGTGCAGTACAATGGGACCCCTGAGGCTGTCCTTAGAACAACAGTTCTGTCTTTGTGTATTCTTCTTGCTAACCTAAAAGCTGGAATAGGCATGGCTATCGGGGCCCCATCTTCCCTCATTATGGTGATAAATCAGTGGTAAGCAGCTAGTAATTGGAAGCAAAATCAGAAGCTTCTGCCCAGTGAGTTTCCACGCATCTGAACCCAGATCTCTATGATCCTAGTCCAGCAGTCACCCCTCAAATGTATGTTGGCAAAAAATAACTCCATGTTAAATGAAGGCAAAATTGCACACATTGCTCAGTGCGAGGAGAAAATGAGGGAGGAAGAGAATTACAAGCGACACTTTGAACAAATCAATAGCAACATGTTGTTGAGCAAATCACCAGAGGTACAGTTCTCACAGCTGCCATTAGGTGGAGCTAGAGCTGCACCTTGACCTCAACTTGATCAAATTCAGCTTGCAAACTTTCCTTTGAATAAAACTTTTAACAGCTTTAGATTCAAATGGCTGGACTTGATTTAGCTTATCCTGTCTGAAATTTCACCAATATGGGACAGGAGGTGGGAAAAGTTACTTTTTTCTGGACTACAGCTGCTAAGCTTTTGATCCACTGCACCCATTGTTATGCTTGCAGGAGAATTCTGGAAGTTAAGAGTCCAAAAAGTTTTCCAGTATCTGCATGGGGCTGTGAAGGGGCAGGAACTAAGCTTCCTTCCTTCCTTCCTTCCTTCCTTCCTTCCTTCCTTCCTTCCTTCCTTCCTTCCTTCCTTCCTTCCTTCCTTCCTTCATCAGCTCCTTCCTTCCTTCCTTCCTTCCTTCCTTCCTTCCTTCCTTCCTTCCTTCCTTCCTTCCTTCCTTCCTTCCTTCCTTCCTTCATCAGCTCCTTCCTTCCTTCCTTCCTTCCTTCCTTCCTTCCTTCCTTCCTTCCTTCCTTCCTTCCTTCATCAGCTCCTTCCTTCCTTCCTTCCTTCCTTCCTTCCTTCCTTCCTTCCTTCCTTCCTTCCTTCCTTCCTTCCTTCCTTCCTTCCTTCATCAGCTCCTTCCTTCCTTCCTTCCTTCCTTCCTTCCTTCCTTCCTTCCTTCCTTCCTTCCTTCCTTGACAGATGGAGTAATTGGAAAACAGGGGAGGTTACAAGCGGGAGAAAACCTATAAAATTGAAGGATCAAAGCCTCCTATAGAAGCAATTTAAGACTGCAAGCCTTTGTTAAACCTATGACAGTGCAAAAATGCATAACATCATGGTTTGCAATCTTAGGGGGAACCACCTTAACCATAGTTTTGCTAGGCTGGATGCAAAAACTGGAAGAAAAATGAAAGCATTAAATTAAGTCTCCAGTACAGTGTTGGTACTGGTAGGAAGGAAAAGGAGGAGGAAGAGAGTACAGCCGTACCTTCGTTTATGAATTTAATGCATTCTCTGGGACATTTTGTAATGCGAAAAATACATAAACGGAAAACACAGTTTCCCATAGGGATACATGCATGGGGGCAGTGCTATAAACCTCCCAGGTGCAATGGATTCCGGGGAAACTTTCTTTGTATTGTGAAGAAAAATTGTAAACCGAGGCATTATTTTCAATGGATTTTCATTCGTAAACCGAAAATTATGTTAACCGAGGTGTTTGTAAACTGAGGTATGCTTGTACATGTGAGCAGAGAAGTGGTATATCAACCACCAGAAATTCCAGACTCTAACCAGATCAAAGCAATAACTCACCTTGTCTTTGTTTGCTTTTATTTTACGGGGAACTGGAATATATGTGCTGTTAAAGAAAGACATAGTTGAGTCAATAAAAGCTGAATGATTTGAACAAATAGTAATAAAAACATGCGGTCATTTCTAAGTTCAGGGTTTCAGTAAACATAAACTTTCTAAGTAAGAGATGAAATAAAAATGCAGAGCTGGTTCATTTCGAAGAAAAGGTCTCAACTGCTGGACGGACAGTTTGCCGCCCTGGAACAGCATAGCTGGCGTTTGCCCCAACGTCCTGGATGGGCGCGAGACTGTCCCAGGTCACGTGACTGGTTTGGGTGTGGGAGTGCGGTTATTTAAGCAAGCACTCCCACTTGATCGCCCTCTTTCCTGTTCGGGCACCCGCCCGCCCTCCCTATTTCTAGTGTGCTTTTTATGGTCGCCGGATAGGAATTTTTGACCTTCATCCTGATTGGCTTTTGGATGTGGGGATTTTTCGCCTATCCCACACTGGAAAAGGGTTGTTGGCATTTTTGGTGGTGGTTGATTTGGTCACATTGGCAGGTAATGCGAAAAAACAGCTAGTCTCGGTGTGTCCCGTTTGTAATTCAGGTAAGCCAACAGCGCATCCGACCTCCCGGCTCTGCGGATCGTGCGATTACAGGGCCGGTGTGGGGAAGATGCGCTGGGCCACTTCCGGACCAACAGCCATCAATTAAGGATGTCTTAAGGTCTGGAGGTGTTTATTAGCGGCCGGTCGGGTTCCTGCTGTCTTTAAGACTGCTGGAACCTGTGGCCGGGGACTCGCCCAATGACGGATCAGGGGGTATTTGGATTCCCCTGCCTTCACCTGTTTCCGCACTACAGCAGGCCCCCTCTTTTGATAACGTTTGAAGATATAGATTGATGTGATTTGATTTTATAGAGTGTGGCCCGTATTTAATCCATATCACTGTCTCGCGTCTTTATTCTGGGACGGAGGGGGCAAAGAAAGGAAACCTGGAGAAAAAAAAATTAATGCAACTCTAACAGGTATCTGCAAGTGAGCAATTCACCTTTAACAACTGAGTGAGCTTCTCTGCTGTCATTCAAATGTTTATACACATTGGTTTTAGTATTCTTTCTCAGCCTTTTTATGGTGAGAAACTCTGCACGTCCTGCTTCACAATAGCATTCCTATATTTGCTCAAGAGGACAGGAAAGGGAGAAGCAGGAAAAACGTTTAGGAGACAATCCTGGTGAAATTCACACTTTTTGTTAGGCCCAGAAGTGTCTTTGGCATTCTGGTCTCGATGAAGTCACTGCCAGTTAAAAAACCACCCCTCCACTAAGAGAAACCAGTGCCTCCTTAAACCCTGTCAGGAGTTCTTGAGAAAACCCCAAATCAAATCTTTATTGAATGTTTCAGTTCATGTTTATTACAATCTTTGCCTTGATTTTGTTATATTTTAAATTACTTTGCTTTCTTCAGCCATGGTTCCAGTTCATTATATTTATTTAGATTGCTCCCTTGTCCTGATGATTTTACAGGCAGGAATTTCATGGCAGAGAGTATGGATTCTCCTCTTTTCCTTGCTCCCGCTTTTCCCCCGGCCAGGAAACAAAACACAGTCAGATAATGTGCCATAGGGAGATCAATGTCTATTCCATGCATCCATTGCTATTTACAAAATCATTTTTTCCCCATGTCCCACTTGCATTAACAAGGAAAAGAAGCTGAGCAAAGTGCATTGGGAGAACATCTTTTTGTACTGCAAGGGGAATCCAGCTTAAATGGATTTTTAAAAAAGGGAACCACTGTATAGCTCAGAAGTTTAGGCATCTGATTTTAGAGCCAGAGTTTGGGAGTTCAATTCCCCACTGGGCCTTCTGAACAGGGGCTGGACGTGATGATGCATAGGGTCCCTTCCAGCTCTGCAGTTCTTAGATGACGATGGAAGTGTAATTTAAGTCACAGTTGAAATCACTATTCAGAAAGATTTGGTTTAATTGTGTGATCCCTCCCTCCAGGAAACAGTAACCTTGCTTATGCTACTTATGTCACTTAAGGCTCAGTCACACTGACAACTACTTGAATCAGGTTTTGCTTAAATAAAATCTATTTTAAAAACCTCAGCTACACGGAAGCACATATTTTTTTCTTGCCCAGGAATTGTGGTTTCTTTCTTTCTTTTAAATATCAGAAGTGAGGTATTTTACTGGGCCAACAGAAGGTCATTTATTTTAATGTGGATGTAAAATTGATTAATTTTCCATTTGTTCAGCATACGTGAATGCCTCTGTTGGTATAAACTGTATCTGTTGCCTCATGCTGGCTGCCTCCCACAGGCACTCACTGCTTCTACTATAGGCTCGCTTTTAATATTTTTTTTAAAAAAGGGGAAATTGCAATAGTCTGACATGACAGTGAAAATATGTAAGCCAGGGAAGAGAGGAAGGGTAAAAGCACTCCCTCTTCCTTTGCAAAGCAAAACTGACCAAAGAAATGTACTGTACAATATTGGAAGCCTCTTCACTTTGCTTTCACTTTGTTAAAGACTTGCCTTTTTCTACACAAAACTGCAGAAGGATATTTGCCACACTGAAAGAATCTGCATCGGGTAGGAAATTAAGTATTAGAGGAAATCTTGGATATGCTAATCAGTCCATCAATCAATGTGCCATTATTACTGGAGACACAAACTCAGTTTGAGAGCTGCCCATTTTTCTGATTCTATCCCCCCAAACTGAGTACTAGGTGACACAAAGGGATTAACCTAAATAAACAATACAGAGGACCCCACAAAAATGAGTCTCCTATCTGAGGACTAGTAAGCTATATTTGTACACTGCCACTTTTTAAGAAAAAGATTATCTGAGTGCCTAGTGTCATCACATAAAACTAGAATTTAGAGTTGCTACATTATAGTGAGAACTTTTCAGCTTTAAAATTATCAGCCAATTAAAAAAGCATATTAAGAATTAGGTTCCCTTGACATTTAGCCCAGTCGTGTCTGACTCTAGGGGGCGGTGCTCATCCCCGTTTCCAAGCCACAGAGCCAGCATTTGTCCGAAGACAGTTTCCGTGGTCATGTGGCCAGCGCAACTAGGCACAGAATGCCGTTACCTTCCCACCGAGATGGTCCCTATTTATCTACTTGCACTTTTGCATGCTTTCGAACTGCTAGGTTGGCAGAAGCTGGGACAAGCGACAGGAGCTCACTCTGTCACATGGATTTGATCTTGTGATGGCTAGTCTTCCGACCTTGCAGCACAGAGGCTTCTGCGGTTTAACCCGCAGCGCTACCACGTCCCCTATTAAGAATTAAAAGAGATTAAAATTAAAAAGCTGATTTAGGTTTTACAATCTTTAAATCTTCTTTTTCTTAATTTAACCATTGTTTTTTATCCACTCCGGACTGAGCACATCTCTGTGCGTTCTCTGGACAGATACTCTGATCTCTGTGGCTAGGGAGCCAGGTTTTCTAGTGTCAGAAGAGAAGAACTTTGGACCCATTGCAAGTAAATTCTCCCAAGTAGACAAGTTGTCCATGTCAGGAGCTGCCATTTCCTAAGCTGAGTCCCCCACCAGTGCAACCCTATCACTTCATCTCTGCACCCTACTGCCACCACCGTCGTGCATTGCGTTAGTCAGAGATGTTCAGGCTGGGCTGTGTCTTCTGATGCCATGGACAAATAGTTACATGCTAAAAATATATATATAAACCACTTCTGAGAACTCTGTACTGGGAAAACCTGAAAAAGGGTCTCCATGAGTCAGAATTTTGATGACACATGGTTATTGCTAAGGAAATGTACTACTGTGACTTATTGTTCCTATCATACTTATGGAGGAGAATGGGGACAAAACCAGAATGATCTAGGAGCTGGTTTCTTCACCTACTTTATGCACAGCCTCTATCTTTTGTTTGCTCTGTTTTGGTTGGATTAGCACCTACTCATGAAACTTTCAGAGTACAGTAGTAATGCTGGTTAATAAATTTAGGAGAATCTACAAATCACAATCAGCTGTGCCATTCCCTGTGCGGTCCACGGGTTGAATGATGGTATGCTACTGAATGCCAAGGGTACAAGGATACAATAGGTTTATCTTCTAATGTCTGGCAGGTGCTGCATTTTGAAGGCATCTGACCAGCTTCTACGGGAAACAGTCAATGGGCTGTTGATATAATCTAGGAAGGTTCTTCTCATATTGCTGTGATTTCGCTGCCTGCTTGATTTGTTGAGTTCTTCCATATTAAGTTCATGGCCAGGGAATGTAGAGATTGGTAACACAGGGAGCTGTACATTCCCAAAATATGAGAATATGGAGCTTTCTTCAGTTTTAACTCCAAGAATCCCTGGGGATACAGAGAGCTGTATTCAAAAAAACTAATTTTCCAAGTTCTGGAATTAGATGGCTTACAAGGTGCTATTGGACTGTCATTCTCAGGCTTCTTCACCATTGGCTATGACTCATCATAGGCTTATGGGAGTTCCACTCCAATAACACCCAAAGTACAGTACTCCCCATCTCTTGGCTAGGTTGATTTATTGGGCTGCCAGTGTACAAACCCTTTAATGAGAGTTAAGTTAAAAATAGCCACCCATATCTCATGACTGTACAGATAATAAAAAAGCCCAAAGCTTATATCAAGTGTCTTCCTGGTAACTACAGACAGCTGGTTAGTGTCTTACTTCAACAAAAGAGATGATTCATTTTGCAATAAGAGATCTGACCAATTTTAATCATGAAACTTTCATTTCATTTTTAATCTGGTGACCTAGCATGGCAGGATTGTCAGCAGACTGGAGAATTTCAGCAGGCTGTCCTTAGAAGAACAGTAATGTCTTTATGTATTCTTCTTGCTAACCTAAAAGCTGGAATAGGCATGGCTACCAAGGCCCCATTATGGTGATAAATCAGTGGTAAGCAGCTAGCAATCGGAAGCAAAATCAGGCCACTGGGAGAGCATCAGTTGGCCCACAACTAATGCAATGAGCATCAACTGGTCCGCTTTCATGGCTAAAAGGAGCCCGTTCCCATTTGTCCAGGTTTAGATTTAATAGACACATATTGGTTATGACCTTGGCATCTCTTCCACTTGTGGTCCAGGTCAGCTTCTGGTTTCCCTCCTAGATGTCCTAATGATCATCCACTACAAGGACAGGGCAAGGCACTTCTAAAGCCATTGGCAGTGCCAGCTCCACTGCAGGGGCAACTTGATTCCAAGTTGCAAACCCAAATTGAATTTCCCAAATTCTTTGCTGAATCGTCTCCGTCAGTCAATCCGGCTGCAATGGGTTCTCAAGGAATCTTGAGAGCCGAGGCTGTCAGGGTTAGGAAAGCAGGAAGCCCAAGACCCTGATCTTTGTTTAGTTTGTTGCTATGATATCTCATTTCACTGGAACTAGAAACACCATTTGCTGCTGGGAAAAAGTGCTTCTTAGCCCTGCTTCTAAAAGAGCTCAGCCATGATGATGGAAATGCAATGAGGAATGTGGTTGTGCAAGCCCCATGGCTACTGATTGGACAGCGCCTGTGCCATCCTGGCCATGAATAATGCACATACCCTTCTCTGGGAGTCAAACACCTCATCATACAGCATGGTCAATTTACATTTTTATGTTCTAGTGCCCAGAACCCCAGCTAGCAGGGCCAGTTGCCTTGACGGCTGGTGGATTCTGGGATTTGTAGTTCCAAAATTCACTTTACCAAGCTCTACTTCGGGAGCACTGAAGTCTTTAAGCTCCTCTTCTGCTTATCTAACCTTCCCAATTTGGCTCACTCTTGCAATTGCAGACTGCTAAAATTCTCCTGCTCCCTCTCCATCTGATATCTATTCTTTGGTGCCTCCCTGACCCTTCCGTTTCATTTACTGAGTCTGTAAAACAGCTGTGGTTCTGATCCAGGACGATTCAGACATCAGCATCTGGATGGCGGTCGTCTTCCCATTGCTAAATGAGGGCCTACCAAGCTCCACTCAGGAAATTTACAATGCAAGGAGTACAATGGCAGTCTCAGAGATGCAAACGTGGATTTATGAACCAGGGTTCCTGGAAGTGGAAAGGAGGGATGAGCAGACTCCAGGGGTCAAAGCAGATGTCAAAAACCAGAAGCGGCCAAAACCTACTGCTGGTATTTGAAAGAGAATTTTGCAAATACAATAAAATAATAAAATCATCATCCTTGTAGAGATGCAGAGCTGGAAGATGCTTTATAGAACTGCGCTTGCTGAAGATGCAATTGTTCTGTCTGGGTTGAGTCTGAATTTTTATTTGATGGGCAAATGGGATTTTTTTTGGGGGTGCGGGCTCCGGAGATAGGATATTTGGAGACCTTTGGAGCCTGCTTGCAGCCTCTGGGACATAGGTTCCCATGCCTGGGACAAGGGGAGGAGTCACCACAGTAGACACGTTCTAAATGGGCGGTATAGAAATCTAATAAATAAATAAATAAATAAATAAATAAATAAATAAATAAATAAATAAATAAATAAATAAATAAATAAATAAATAAATAAATAAATAGGGGGATGGTTCCATTTTTGGTCTCAAGTGGGCTAGAAAGGATGTGTTGCCTTCCCCAATCTGGAAGCCCTCTGGATGAGTTGGACTTCAAACCTCCCCCCCCCAATCATCCTGTCCATACAAAGTTGGTAGCTGGGGATGATGGACAATGTTGTCTACCCCATCGTCTGCATGCCAGGTTGGGGAAGGTTATAGGAATACCTATGTGCCCATGATGAGGACTGCTTAAAACAGAAGGCTACCCTCACAGATACTCATCCTTTATCTTCCTGGTGCTTTTTTGGCTATAAGGAGCGAAACCTGGAAAACTGAAATGTCCTTGTAACATACATATAGAAGTTTGAGTTAAAAGGTAGGGTGGGTCTCTTCCTTCTTCTCCACCAAGTGACTCTGAATAACTTTCTGCAAGAGATATCAGCAGGTAGACCACAGAGGTGTCTATGGGATAAGGCTCATGGCAGTTTCCTATCCCATTCTATAAGCTTCTTCTGCTCTTATCTCTGATCAGTGATCAGAGATAGGAAACTATTTAAAGCTGAGGAAGCTGCCGTATGGAACTAAGACCTCTTTTCTTTTGGGACCCATCACGTGTCCTGTTCAAGTTCCCTCCACCTCCTGTTGCGCGTGGGTGGTGGGGAAGGGTGGAGAGTGAAATACCATCGAAGACAAATTATTCAAAGCTTATTTTGAGCTATGTGAATATGGCATGAACAGTGAATGTAAAGCCAACAGCAAAAGACATTTTGTGGTGACCTTACTATGTAGAAAGGTTAATGAAAGGACAGGTGGGTGGCTCCTGTCTTTTGGATGGTTCCGCTTGAGTTCTCGGCTCTCTGCCTGCTCCTCAGATGGACTTACTGGTTGATGGTGCCCGTGGTGAGGGCGCTGGTGACCCAGCGCAAGTCCAGAGTTTTAAAAGGGATAAGGATCATGCTGACGTTCTCCCCCAGGTCTCTGTAGCTCTCTGGGTAGACAAAGTGATGCGTCGTTTTGCTTCCGACGTCCTCCTCAAAACCGACCGTTGGGGCTTTGTTCATTCTGTAGTTGAAAGGGAAGGTGGAGGGAAAGAGAAAAGGGGAAATAGGTCAACCTTAGCAATGCAATGTGGATCTTGAACGGAGATTGGAAAAGTTACTTTATTGGACAACAACCTCCAGAATCCCCCCTGGCAACATAGCCCGTGCCCATGTTGCCTGGGGAATTCTGCAAGCTACAGTACCCCCCAAAAGTAACATTTCTATGCTCTGATTCTGGATTGGTATTATTTTACCACATATGGCTATATTAGCTGAAATCCTGCTGCACAGTTATGCAAACGGCATATAATATTTAGAGGCAAATTGCTGTAAGTTAAGAAACTGGTTGCATTTAGTGCAGCTCTGTACACAACAGATAATGTCTCTGGAGATTTCTTAACTTAACAGTAATTTGCTTCTAAAAGTTGCATCATTTCCGTAACCACACAGCCATCAAATATTAAAAGTCAGAGATGGAACTCTGACTTACAAGTAAGACAGCCACGTTTCTCAAAAGCAGTTTATACTTGATCAAAGCATATACAGGAATAGCTTTCAAGAACAAGAATTTCTTTGTAGAGAAATTCCCTCCGGCCTTCAACTTAGGAACTAGGAATTGCTTAGCTGGTTCTTTTCAGCGGGGTGGAGGGAACTTTCAATTTTGACTAAGCTGCTTCCCAAGCCACCTTGAATTCTAGAATTAGAAAAACAACATTCGAAGTGATTTGAATGTGGTCAAATGGCATCTTGCCTTTTGAGTTCCCAACCACTATTTAAGCTGCTTTGTGTACGACAGGGCATGAGCCGAAGAGAAGGAGAAATTCAACTGGGCAAATGGGAGGAAACCCAGCGCCACGTTACTTAGCCTGATCACCCCATCTTTTTTTATTTTTTAATTCGTAACATAAAGGGACTTGGAATTTTTTAAAAGTGAAAACAGCATGAAAATGCCTAAAATAAATAGTAATCTATCGAAATCAATTCTTTCAGTCAAGGTCGGCCAAACAGAGTTTCCTTGGGGTCGCATTCTGCAAGCCCTCAAACAATAGCGTATTTCGGCTTTGCAGTCTTACTTCCAGTAATAAAGCCTTAGGGTTTGAGAGCTGTGGTAAATTTCCAGAATCAGGGGATGGAGTGGCGAGACCAGAGCAAGGGACACACAAAAAGCTACAAAACTTTCTGGCGATGGCTCCCTGGGGAAGGGTAGAGTGCTAAACTGAGGGGGCCTGACTGAAATCCTGAGAGGACCCACATTTTTTGCCCTGGGAACCAACACTCTCCTCCCTAACAATGCTCCTCCATTTTGAAATGTACTGGAATAGTTAACATTTGCCATCTGTCTGTCCCAGATGATCTATCTCTGGATGCTATTTGATGGCCCTATCCTAGTGCATGGGGGGCATAGGCTATATTCTTTGCCCACCTCCGCCATACACCTTTGCTTTGACAGAGCAATCATGCTGATGAACTCCATGCAGCTACTCACCTGAAGACAAAGTCGTGGCTGTTAATGTCTTGGCCATAATTTGATTGTTTAAGGTTGCCCGAGTTCCCCACTACGGCACATCGCCTGCATTGTGAGCTGCTTCTCTCCAAAAGTTGGTCTCCGTCTCCAGGAATGATCTCAAACAACTCCTGGATGGTCTCGTTGATACCTTTGGGGCTTCTTTCACCTTGCAGTTTCTGTGGAGAAGGATAGAAGAGTCACCTCAACAGCACAAAATCTTTCTCTCGGCAACTCTTGAACTTCAGTAAGCCAGATCAAGTCTCATACCAATCCCTGGTCTCCATCAAAGCTTTTGAGACAAGTCCGTCTTCCAAGCCAGAAGCTCTAGCATTTGCTCACTAGGTTTACTTTATTTATTTATTTATTTATTCACTTTATATCTAGCCTTTTTGCAAGAAATGGGGCTCAAGGTGGGACTACGAGAGATTAGGGTCTCATAAAATCTGATAGCAACATCATTATTTGCTTTTACTTTTAACAGACAATCTTCACTTTTCAACATAATGATCACAACATTGATGATGTATGTGATGCAGTATGAGCAACATTTAATTGTTACTTCAGAAATGTGACTGTTGAAATTGGAAGATTAGGGCCATTTTTAGTGATTTCCTAACAACAACAACAACAACAACAACAACAACAACAACAACAACAATGTTGAGAGTAATTGGTGTGTAATACATTATGCTTCATGTCAGTCATCAGTAACAAGAACCTGTGAAACAGATTACATGTATTTTGCTTTCTTTCTGTTTGCTTTGTTTCAACAATGACTTGTTGCATCATCTTAGGCACTCACCAATACTCCCAAGCTCACCTCCACACCTTCTATATAAGCAAATGGTTGCTATTTACTCCCATCATGATATAGTCATGGCACAGGGCTAAACTGCAGTATTGCAGCTGAAACTCTGCTCACAACTTGGGTTCAATCCCAGATCACTGTCTTGAGGTTCACTCAGCCTTCCATCCTTCTAAGGTCAGTAAATTGTATACCCAGAGGGTAATCTGTAGCCTGCATAGTTAAACTGTAAATCACCCAGAGAGTGCTTTAATCTCTATGAGGCAGTATATAAGCAGTACACTTTTGCATTTTACTGGAGGCACACTTAGTGTCCCCAACACCTTACCATAAAGTTGAACAACTTTGTACCTTTGCTTTCACTCAGAGTTGATCAATTTCCATCTCAGGACCATATGGCTCACCATATCCATGATTGCTACCTCCATGGTGTCCCTGCATTATACAGTACACTGGCAAAACAGGGCAAGCTAAGACATTGTGATACTGTAAACCCTCACCCCTGGACCTCTAAGTGACCATGTTTTGTTTGTCTGCGTCTTCCCTTACAAAATTTGAACATGTATAAACAAGCAACAAAATTTGCTCAGCAGCTGTTCTTTCCTCAAAGTCAATTATAATCAGGAATCCAAAATAAGTCAGTTGGTAAAGCCAGAGGCAGTAAAAACCCAGTCATTGCTTTTAATGGTATTGATTTTTTTAAGGAAGGGGACGGGCTGGCTTCTCGCTGTCAACATGAATTTAATAGGTCCCTTGGATGCCGGGAAAACTACAGGCGTGGAACTTTTCAAGGACGGATTGACACAAAACCAAGATCTGGTGGGGAGACAACATTCCTGTAAAACCAGGCAACTTAACTTTCTGCCTAGTTGTGGTGCGGGTCGGTTTTCTTCTTGCTGAGTTTTCTAGTTTCCAACTTGTGTTTTCACCCTCATCGTCCTTTCTCCGGGAAAGATCTCAAAGATTCCTGATTTAACCTTAGAGCCTCCCAGAATATCCCATACCAAACTTTTGTCTTCAAAAGGGTCTGACCAAGGGTGGAAAGGGGTGGGGGGAGGACTTTAACCCAAGACACCTTCCCAAGAGTGGCCACACGCTATGGAGGAAGCTATGTGCAGGCTGTTTCTGAATGCCCATTGCTGGGAAATAAGGATAGGGTCTTGCCTCCACGTCCTGCTTATACGGCTCTTGGTGGCATCTGGGAGGGGGATTTTAAGACCAGATGTAGGGTTTTGATCTGATCCAGCATGGATCTTCCTTTGTTCATTCCTTCCACGCTTAGGTCCTACACAAGGGTTATGCCCCAAGTGTGGAAATCCAGCAATCCCAAAAATATAACCCTGGGCAGCGCTCACGAATGCCGTCCTCTCACAGCTGCATGACGCATCACTCCTTGACCGAATTTGTCTGTGACAGTACAATTATAGTTTGCTACATCTCGCCTTTTCCCAAATCATTCTAGGAAGTGTATGGGGCACTCCTCTCTTCCTGCTCAAGACAGCAACCCTGAAAGGTAAGCCGGGCTGAGAAGATATGCAATTGGCTCATAGTCAGCCAGTGAGTGTCACGGCTGACTGGGAACTCGAACGGAGGTCTCCAGAGTAGAGATGGGCGTGAATCACTGGTTCAGCAGTTTGTGCTGCTTTGTTGATTGGCTGAACAGCTCTACAAAGCCCCACCTCCTCCAGTGGGCATCCATTTGGAGGCAGCGGTCGGGCCTCCCTGCCCTGTATCCTTCAGATGCTGCCTCTGAGTGAGTGCCCATCAGAGGCGGTGGAGCTTTGAAACACCATACGCCTGTTCGGCCAATAAACAAACTAGCATGACCTACTGAACCAGTGGTTCAGACCCACCTCTACTCCAGAGTCATCGTCCAATACTCTAACCCATTTAAAAAGAACATGGGGGCTGACTAGGTCTTGTGGTTCCCTTTTCTCACATGAAAGAAAACTGGAATTGGGTGTCATGGTAGCTAAATAGCTCTTTATAGGTTTAGTCTCTCCTTTTCTGGACCACCGCTCCCATGGATCTTCAACCAGCCTCCTCCCGCTCCTTCCTGCTTACCAGCCACCACTTATAGCTGTCTTCGGGCATGAAGGCATTCCGGGCGGTCAGTAAAGGTTGCATAGTTTGGTTGAACCTCTCGTCGAACCAGAGCGAGACTCCTTCTTCAGAGACGCACGTGCTGCAACCGCACGGCCTCCAGGAGTAATTCATGAGTTTTTTAAACTGCTCCGAAATTTGGTACACAAAGTGTTTGGGGTCCCAGGTGACCGTGAGGGCATTGTTCGTGTAGTTGAGCAAGAAGGAGGTGATGGTGAGGACGAAAAGTAAGGCAAATGTGAAGACTTTGAGGCTCCTCTTTCGAACGGCGAGCATCTTGTGAGGCTCTTTTTTGCCTTGGGTCAGCAACTGAGGTCAGCCAAAGCAGACGGCACTGTGCTATTTCTGCACAATCATCTTTGGCTACCAGTAGCTGTCCTAATTACTTTTAGTGTTCAAAGGAATCAATGTCATTGTTGGGCCACTGAACAACTGAAGACTCAAACATGGGTGGTCTATTTTCTCCCCTTGTGACAATAATAATATTATTATTAATAATAAGCCAACTTCAGGTATATTTTTCTTCTGCTCTTCTTGAACAGCTGCTAATTTCTCCTCTACACATTTAAACAAAACAAGCGACGGTGATTTTTCTGTTTGCCGCCCAAGGAGACAGAGAGGAAATGATCAGCAGTGTGAAATATACTTTCTCCTCTTGTTAGGTGAACTTCAAAAGAATAAGCCCTGGGTAAGGAAACACTACTTTTTTCCCCCTTGAAAATGGATTCATTAAAGACCCTCTGATGAGTTCAAATCAAGTGCGTAGAGTCCAGAACAGATGGCAGTCAAGAGTCATGGAAGGTACTGGAATGCTTCCCTTTTTCCACCTAGAAATACAAAACAGAAGGAAGAATTTCACCACAAAGTTTCGTGGGTCTTTTACGCGACACTCGTCATTGATTCAAACAAAGGGACATTACATATTTATGCAGTCCCTAACAAAGAGTCCTTACCATTTTCCCCAAAGAGTATTTATAATGCAATAAATGTCACGGATTTGGCGACAGTAGAAATACGCAGAGTTATTGAAGACACAAGTTTTTCTTTTGTTGCAAGACGGTTGTATTTACAAGAATTTACAGATATTTACAGGCAGGCATCTCAACAGCATGGCAGGAGCTCTTTATACAAACGGGCATAATGCATTGCAGCAAGTGGTAGAGGAGGAAGAGAAAGACACAAAGACACTGTCTACTTATATACATGTACATGGCATGTTTAGTCCAATCAGAAGACAGATGACTTCATCCTTTGCACCTGGTCTTCTTCTTGTTTCAAGACATTGCATCATCTCCAGAGTGATTCAGCATTCTCACATCTGTGCACAATGGCAGCTCGTTAATGAAACACTTATACATGTTCAGGCCTATAAAATTTCTATATTCTGACAATAAATACCAGAGGAATTGAAACCGATGGCCAACTGGATTCTCTGTTACACAACTGGGACACAACGTACATCCTTTTAAGTCACAGCCTACAAGCTATAACGTGTTGGCCATTATCAGCAGACAGGCCTGGGGATCCCATGATGATGGAACCTGGGAGGGCAACCGGGTCTATACCGAATATTCAAAATGTCCACTGCTTTAACTGGATTAAACACAGGGGAACAGCCACAGCTCCTTTCCAGATGCTCCACAAAACAGGTAGCCATGGATGGCTGTTGTTGAGCTGTCCTGGTTAGCATGAGCTTCTTGGGTTGGTGCTAAGTCTCTCATGAGCCAAGGGCAGCATCCTCCAGCCAAATCACCCTGCCCCTTAAACGATCCAAGCAATACTCTTCACCCTTTAGCATTGGGACCTTGTGGCTTTTGAAACCATAGTAATCTATAGTAATAAAAGAAGATGTGTTTGTGGCTGAGTTACAGCTGCAAGGCTATGAAACCCAGACAGATTCAACATGCATGCCAAGGAGACCCTGGAACTGCCCCCCTGGGGGATATTTGAGTTTTAAAATAGAACAATTTATTTATTTTATTTATTTATTTTATTTATATCCCGCCTATCTGATCAACAGACCACTCTAGGCGGCTAAATTCACACATTCTGGAGGATATACTCTAAAACAACTAGAGGACACTGAGTTCTCTATCTCTCTCTGCAGAGAAACAAGACAGAAATAGCTAAACTGTTGACCCCCAGCTACACAAAACCTTATATGAGAGAAGTAGGGTTATAAACATCCAGAATGACCAGATACAGCCTTTTCCAAGGCTGTGTAAACGTGTGTATGTTGTCCACTCTGTTCTGATGGGATTATAAACCAGTGAGGTCAATGAAAGCCACCCTCGCTCCCTCCTTACAGTCCTGCCTTTGCTCATTTTGTACTAATATAGCCAAGGTTTAAGGTCTTCCAGTTCAGAATTACTGCTCAAGCTCAAGCAACTTTCCACTCCTTCGGTGCCTTTAGGACTTCCGCTTCCCTCACACCGGAAAGCGTTTCCTTGATTTAATTCAGCTGTCCAAAGATTTTTGATTGGTTTGTTTTTAAAGAAAGGCTCACACAGGACAGAACGTGGTCCCCGTCTGAGCCTAAGCATGAAAAATGTGCAACCCATTTCATGACAAGAGAGCCAAACAGTATCTGAAAAGACTTGGAAATGGTACTCTGGCGGTTTTGGCGTCATCATATATCATTGGCAAAGGCTGAAGGTAAGGACAGCTCATAAATCTAAGCTGGGCTGCCCATTTAGCTCTGCCTGTCCCAAACCTTGAATGTCTGATACGCCCTACAGAGCGAAAACCGGCACATTCAGGCTCAGTTTAGAATTTACCAGTGTCCATTCCAAAAAAAGAAAGACCTTCACTAAATCATTGTTGTCACACTGACAATAGTGCAGGTGAAACAGAAGAGTAGCCAACGGGCTTTTCTACAGAAACCGAGATGGGTTGTGGGGAGGGCAACAGCATCAAATGAAAGGATTTATCATTGAAATTGCAGGCCAACGGTATCACACTCGCTATAATTATATAAAAGACAATTCCCAAGGTTCTGTTAGACTTGAGGGCAGGAGTGGGCAAAGTGTGGCCACAAAGGGACACCCCAAGATCCCTGAAAAGTTTTGTCTTCATATCTTAGATGCTTTCCAGGGCCATTCAGGAAAATATTTCTGCATATTTGGCCCCTCGAACCAGCTTTTCTCCCAGATGGGCCTTTTCTTCAAATCTACAAGTAGCATCACGGAAAGTTGGGCACAAAGATGTTGACAGACATGGGACTGGGTTGAAACCAACAGAATGAAATTTAATAGAGATAAGTGCAAAGTTCTTCATCTAGAGGGGAGGGGGACCAAACCAGCTAAGCACAGAAGTGAGGAGGAAGCCTGAAAGGAGGGAGGGATATGATGCCATTGTCCCGGAAAACCAAAACATCATGGCAGTTCAATGTTGCAATGGTGGGTTGCACTGGAAACAGAGAACAGCGGATGAGCCCAGGAGCACCAGAGAACACGCTGAACTAAGGTGAAGGCCAAGCCTTCCCTCCACCTTTGAGGGCAGCTGTATTGTGAGGGATTTCACAAGGGGCCTCTTGTTTAGTGTAGCCCTTCCCTTTGCATACACACTGTCATGCCACAGTGACGGCAAAAGACGGAGAGCATATGTGCAGAAGGTAACTTTCCCGCATCTGAAAAACTAACACTGTAAAGCAGGCACCTGATATCTTTTTTTATGGACAGATTAATTAGTTTACATAGACAGAAAGACTACACAAACGGACACCACTAAATATTTGAGAGATCCGGTATCTTGAGGATTAGAGCCCTGGTAAACATCTCGTCCCATTTTTATTTTCATTCTTTGTTGCCACCCTTTTGCCTGAAGGTCAGTGTAGTGATAAAGAACGGAAAAGGCAGGAACAATGAGATATAGGCAGGGAGGGTCTGGGGAAGGTACAGCATGTTGTTTATAAACCTGTCTATAAACCTTCATCATTCTTTGCAAGGATCCACCTCGTTCTGCATCCTGTTTCATTCACACTTGTATGAGACGCGACAGGCAGGAATGTGTATTTTCAGCAAAATTTTGCATTGGAGAAATCTCACAGCCCCCTATCGGGAGAGAGATCCTAGCACTTAACAGAGCACAGGACTTGTTCCCTGCCAAATCCAGTTACAAAATGGCAAATGATGGGAAAACACAACCTCAGCCTAGGACTCTCAGACAGTGACAGACAACATAGTTAGGGTACTGAAATAGTCCCTTAAAATAATAGTAGGAACCACTACATTCAGTCTGCAAGATAGACCCAGAAGACAAAATAACAGAACACTGCTAGTTGTCACCTACAGTCCACAACTGAGACCACTCACACACATCTCCAGTCCATCCTTGACAAGAACATTTAATTCTTCGAAGCTCTTGGTGGAAGACTAATAATTGTTTACAGACAACCTCCCAACCGTAAGCAAATACTAAGACACAATGGAACACAAAACAGCTACACACACAGGGGACTAAACACTGCCACAGACCCATATGCTAACTCTTACCGCACATCTATTCTGGCAATAGGACCTAACAATGCTACACGCAATATCAAAGGCACCTTCAGTTGTTCCTCAGCTAATGTGATCTATGCCGTCTTTTGCCAACAACGCCTCTCTGCACTCTACATAGGACAAACAGGACAATCCTTACAGAAACGGATGAATGGTTGCAAATCGGACATCAGAAACCACAATACACAGAAACCTGTCTCCAACCGTTTCAATCTACCAGGACACTCTGTAAAAGATGTGAAAGTCACTATTTTAGAAGAGAATCATTACAAATCAAGAATACAGAGGGAAACAGCTCAGATAATACGCACGATGAACATCCATAAAAAGGGATTGAATATAAGCCTAGGTTTCTTAAGTCATTACTAAAGTTCATACTTATACTATGATCTATTGTTATTTTCTTCACAACTACCAAGCCCATCTCTCATCACAAGGTTCAAAGGTAAAAACTGTCAGTATTGTCTACATTAACACGTGGTTCCTGTGCCATGTTATTTTCCTTTTATACATACTTTTAACTGATATCTTTATCCCTGTCAGTTTTTATCCCCCCTTTCCCCCCTCTTTTTTGCTCCTGCCTGGTATTTGTTTTCTGTCTCCTGCAGAAATGTTTATAATAGAACCCAACATCAAGCATAGGCTATAAATTACTGCATGTGAGATGTAACCACACATTCAAGACTCTTAGAGCCAATGAAATAGTTAGAACATTTTACTTGTGAAATTGGTATTTCATTCAGTATTTCATTTCCCCCCCATAGATTTGAAGAAGTGGACAGGTCCATGAAAGCTCACATTAAAATATAATGGTTAGGTTTTAAGGTGCTACATGTTTTTGTTTTGTTTTTTTTCTTCCCATTGGGCTTTAACATAGCTCCCTCTTTTTAAAATATTCAGCGAATAGTTGCTAAGAGGAACAATTTATGGCGAACACTTATAGGGAAGTGGCAATTTTTGCTCAATTGCTATAATAAGAGTTACTTATTATTAAAAGTTGATTTGTTTCGACAGCATCCGTTTCATCCAAGAAGCTTGGATATTTCTATATATGAAAAGTTAGTATAATGAGATGTTTAAGGTATATATAACAGAACAGTAGGATGATGTTCTGGAGCTCTAAGCTATTTATAATGGAAAAGGAGTAGGATGATGTTCTGGAGCTCTAAGCTATTTATATCGTAAAGGAACAGGAGGATGTTCTGGAGTTCAGAACTTCATACTACCACACAAAACATCATCCTATCAATTCTCAGTTGCATTTATTCCTCTGAAAATTAGCACATCATTGGCTAACTCTAGGGTTTAGTTTTTAGTCCAGCTAGAGGGCTAGAGAACTGGATGCTAGTTGGATAGTTCAGTGGTTTATGTATCCAGCTGCAGAGGTCGGGGGTTCGATTCCCTGCTATGCATCCCACAAGAGAAAACTGAGAAATTAACTGTCATCAATGTTTAAAATCAAAAATATTTGACTAATCAATTTGGCATTATCAACCTGTTAATTTAAATATTTGTTTAATGGCCTCTCTGTAAAGAGTCCTACCCTGAAAAAAGAAAACAGCTTATTCTTCTCTTTAGAAACATGGTTTATAATTGATAGCATTATCCTGGAACTATACATGTAATTAGAACACAAGATGCTGAAGTCTTAGAGAAAACAATTACCAATCTTGGCTTCTGAAAATTAAGACCATCAAGGAAGCCCAAGGATGGAAACCACAGATGTATAAAGGGCTAATTAGCAATTCCCAGGATATTTGCATACCACAGCATTATAAGTTCTGCCAGAGAATACAGCCCTCATCGGGCCATGTTTTAGGGACCTGCTGACCT
The DNA here is from genome assembly GCF_051106095.1 of Pogona vitticeps. Taxonomy (NCBI): domain Eukaryota; kingdom Metazoa; phylum Chordata; class Lepidosauria; order Squamata; family Agamidae; genus Pogona; species Pogona vitticeps. The sequence continues at coordinate 230,798,361 of NC_135786.1, forward strand.
ATGTGATGCCAGGCATTTATCAACACTGTGTAGACACCATTCTTATCACACCCAAATCAGGTCAACTGCACTGACCCACAAATGGGGGGGGGGGAGAGGGAGGAAGTGGCCACAGTCTCCCGTGGATAACATTTATAAAATAATGTTATTAGCGCAAAGCCACAGTCCAGGAACCTCTGTCCAAGATGACGCTGTGATGATTTGCATGGCCCCTTGCTTATAGCTCTCCATACAGAGGAAAGGCAGATTCACATTCTGGTGAAATACTGTATACTCTTATATCTGCAAATGTGCTTGTCTGAACCGAACCAAAGAAGAAGCCATCATTTTGTGAACAAGAAAAAGAAAAAAAAATAACAAGAGCTTGTTTTCTTACTGTTGAGGCTATATTGCTGAACTGACAATAAAACAACAAAGTTGTGACATTTTGAATCCCGTTCTTTCTAGCTATTCCACAGTTGGCTGCAGAAAAACATCGTGTTCTCCCAGAAACCCAGAGAATAGCATAGACTCTTGGCTATGTTAAAGAAAGATTTGTGTTTATATATTATAAAGTATACTAGGCTGCATAGTATAGATCTGGTCTCAAAGGGAAAGATACACCCTTTTCATTTTCAGAGGAATAATACCGGCTGCCTTCCACAGACAGCGCATGCAACGAAACTTTCTGACAAGTAAAACTCCTCTTAATGTGACTTTTCTAACGCTATTTTTAAACATTTGGTTTTGAGAGCCTTTTTTTCTAGCGCTTCTCTGAAAAATCCTATTCATAACCATTCTGTCGGGGGGAGCTCTCTGTGACTCTCAAATGGTCTCCCTTTTGTGAGTTTGGGAAGCCGGGGATTGTCCTGATGAGAAAAACAAGCCGACAAGCAGGATTTACACATGGGCAAGGAGCTACTGCACACCCTTGTGTAACTGGAGCATTTTCAAAACCATGTGCACAATAGGGCCACTGCGCACATGGAGTAAAGCAACAGTAAAGCAACAGAATTCCGGTCGTTAACACGTTCATTTCAACACATTATTTCCAAGGTCCGGTTGAATCTCAGACATGTCCACCTCCAAGTTCAATGGGACTTACTCCCAAGCAAGCTATGCTTGATTCAGTAGCTCATTCTCCCTAGTAAGCACGATTAGGATCACAAACTTCAAGAACATTCTGCTTCAGACAAGGAAACCATAAAGGTCCTATCTGGAGTGTGGTTTTCAGCAGTAGATGCAAGCTGACGTCACATGCTTTAAAAGCCAGCTGGGTCTTCAGTTTTATTTCCCTGTTTTGTTTAGAAAAGGTAGAGTCTAAAAAAAGAGAAACCGATGTTGACCTTTTGCTGAAGGCTTTTAATACAATTCCTGTTTCTAGAAAGGACGTGGCACTGGATCTATATCTCAAGTTACTCAGTCGTAAATTTAAATACAACTGGAAATATATTTATTTCCAGTTGGCAAAACAGCCAGGCTGTTCATGTAAACAAACATTAGTGGCCTGAAATAGCAATATGTCTCTTTCTTTATCTAACAGAGCATACTAACCGGCATACCCCTACCTTGTCTGTAGTTCTTAAGCTACACTTTTTAGAAAATTGGTCAGATTTTTTTTTTAAAAAATTAAAAATAAATTTAAAAACAAAAGGCTAAAGAGCCTGCTGCCCCCCCCCCCCAAAAAAAAAGATTGGTACTGGTGGCAGAATTCCTTAAACTCTAAGAAGTAAAAATAAAAATAAAAGTATACATCTCTAAGGAGCAATTATGCAACATAAATTGGATCAATTTATGGAAGAACAGAAAATGTACTGAAAATGGTAATCCATAGCAACTAAGGTGTGGTGCATTTCCCTACAACTGAGAAAAGACTTTACATGTTTTTTTGGGGGGGAGGGGGATTTAAGATTAGTAAAATATTTGGTTGGGTTTGGGAAACGGCCTAGAACATTCAATCCTTGATTTTTGTCAACCTGATTTGGAGATAAGACTGGTCAGAGGAACTAAACCCTTCAAGTTGCCTTATGGAACTCAATCACAAGCATATGTTGCAAAAGTTACATTTTTCACCAGCCACGTCCAGAATCCCTCTTAGCTCAGGTAACCAGTAGTTCCGGAGGCTAGGGGATTCTTAGGAGCCGTATTCCCACCCAAGTAACTTTTTAAAGTTGTGCTTGTGGGTTATAGCCACTAGATACATAGTGTCTGAAACCCAGTAATAAGCCATCACTAGAGTAGAAGCACGGAATCAATAGAAACAGAGGAGCTGATTGACCAAATTCTCCTGATTCAGTGGGCCTACTCTAGTTGCAACTTACTACTGGATTTCACATACAAAGAATTTATTAAGCTCAGAGACCATTTTAGCATCTACAAAGAGAAATTACACAAGATAGCTACAGAGGAGTAGTAGTAGTAATGATAATGATGATGATATCTTTTTCCTCCCCATCATCATCTTAGAATGACAGAGCCGGTAGGTCAAGTCCAGGTCCTGTCAAGAAGGCACAGTGGGGAATTGAACTCCCAGCCTCTGGCTCTGCAGCCGGATACCTAAACCATCTTAAGAAAAATAAAGCCTCATGTTAGTAACAACAGGGAAATCTTCCTTGAATGCACACGGTTTACATTTTACTTCCTGAAGAACTGTCCACATGGCATGGTTTTCAAAACTAGATTTAAAAACATGACGACCTTCTGGGTAACTTTGATGTTACATCGTTCCATATATGCTAACAGCAACAAATGGAACGGCCTTCAATTGGTGTCAGGATTAGATTTCCCTTCAACCTCTTGGGAAAGCTTACAGTCCAGAAACGCATGTGTCAATATCCCCTACAGGCACGGAATCGTGAGGCAACAGGAGTCCCTTGGCAGCCTTCAAATGCCTCTTGAAAAAAGACATGTTTCCAGAAGCTTCTTTAAACTGGAGAGGGAGGGAGCCAGAGGTCGCTCCACTGGGAGGCAATTCCAGAGGGATGGTGCAACTACCGAGAAGGCCCAACCTCTTCTTGAGGGCTTTTTGGCCTCCTTTAGAGTTGTCACCTGGAGGAACATAGCCTGGGAGGATCTGATGATGTGGGAAGATGACATTGGGGAGAGACGTTTTGACAGGTAATGCAGTCCCAAGCCATGGAGGGCCAAGTATTAATAGCTCAGGCTGGCCTTTCATCTGTTGGAGCTTCTAGTGAAAACTGATATTCTGGACTCATGCTCCATGGCAGCTCTATGAGAAGATCAGATGGGGCCCCACCCTAGTTTTGAGTGATGTTTAGGACATTCTTTCAGACCAGCGAACTGGCACTTTCGTCTGGAGATCAAGGCACCATGACTCAGTTTGTGTGTTTGTGTTAACACCCTTGTCCAGATTACGAAATGGGCGAGAAGTTTGCTCCATCAAATGTTCTTTAAAAGCAGACTTAGCATTTTTCAACTGCCTTTTAAAAAATGCCATTTAATTTCCTCTTCCTGGAACTGAACAAAAAAAGCAAGTGTCATTTGTGATGAGACATGGGGAGCATCAATTGTAAATGTGCCTGTATCCATTAACGCTGACCACTTCCTCCAGTCAACCAGCTAAAGCCCCCCTGTGGTCCTCCTCCTTCACATAGCTAGCTAAGAACCAAAGTCAAGGATAGGTTAGAAAACTTCACATCTATCTTGAAAAGCTGTCAGTACACAGTTTAGCATTGTGCCGGCAGTTCATTTTCTATACATCTGATTAAACAGAATACAATGGTCATTGTGTTGCCTGGAAACCCAGTTCTTTTCAATTTGACAACTTAATTAGAGTCAAAAGAAGAATTTGTTTGCAACAGATGGGTTTATAGCTCCCTTCCTTCTTCTCCTTGTCTGCCTTTCTGAAGTTTCAGACTTACCACCCACCCAGAACTACACAATCGCACTCCCCCACTAGCTTGCTTTCCTCTTTCCCTGGAGAAGAGGTTCTTCAGCTGATCCTGCCCCATTCTAATCCACCTCTTCCTTAATCAGATTATGCCTGATTTCTTTTCAAAGAAAAATTTAAACTGTTCCTTTTTAAAGTACCCTAATGTTAACAGAATTAGGTTCTTTAGACAGAGACAGAGGAAATGTCCTCAGAAGGGGTCGGGCTGGAATAGGTTCTTCAAGTATCAAAGATATGGAAAGATTTAAAACTGATTTGAAAGAGCATGCAGCTCATCATGTTTGAATGGTAGCCTAAATCTCTCTCTCTCTCTCTCTCTCTCTCACACACACACACACACACACACACACACACACACACACAGAGAGAGAGAGAGAGAGAGAGAGAGAGAGAGAGAGAAGGTTTGCCTTGGCAATAAGAGTCAGGATGCAATACTGGCCAACACTTGAGCTAATTAAAAGGTTCAGGAAGCAGAAAATGGAAGAAAAGTTGTCCACAGAGAACCTGAGGAATGCATGCCAGTCAGAGCACTGAGTTAGATGCATAAATAGGATAAAACAGCTGGCTGGACAGCTCAGTGAATTAAGTATGTGGCTGCAGAGCCAAAAGTTAGAAATCTGATTTCCCATTGTGACTCCCGGGAGGAGAGCCAGCCTGTGTGGCCTTGGGCAAGCTGTACAGTCCCAGGACATGCCCCAGAAGGAGTACACTTCTGAGTACTCTCTACCTAGAAGACCCTAGAAAAAGTCCCCGTAAGTCAGCATTGATTTTACAGCATGTTAGTTAGTTAGGCATCCTTCAGTCTCGAAAGACTATGGTAACATGCTCTGTATGGAGGACTTGGAACAGGGTCTAGTGTGGCTCAGGAGGCCAATTCGAGAGTGACAATCCCTTCCACAGTGAAGACAAATCCAATCTGTCCCCTGTCCAGCTTCCTGGTTTTGCTGCTTTTGTGACTTCCTCTTTGCCTCGGCCTGCTGGACAAGGGTCTCTTCAAATTGGGAGAGGCCGCGATGCACCGCCTGCCTCCAGGCTCAACGCTCAGATGTCAGGGTTTCCCATCTGTTGAGGTCTATTCCTAAGGCCTTCAGATCTCACTTGCAGACGTCCTTGTATCGCAGCTGTGGTCTCCCTCTGGGGCGATTTCCCTGCACTAATTCTCCATACAGGAGATCCTTTGGAATCCGAACATCAGCCATTCTCACGACGTGCCCAAGCCAACGTAGACATCGCTGTTTCAGTAATGTATTCATGCTGAAAATTCCAGCTTGTTCTAGGACTACTCTGTTTGGGACCTTGTCCTGCCAGGCGATACCAAAAATCCGTCGGAGGCAACGCATATGGAACGTGTTCAGCTTCCTCTCCTGCTGTGCACAAAGGGTCCAGGACTCACTGCAGTACAGGAGTGTGCTTAGGACACAGGCTCTGTAGACCTGGATCTTTGTATGTGTCGTCAGCTTCTTATTGAGCCATACTCTCTTTGTGAGTCTAGAGCAGTGGTTCTTAACCTGGGCGATAATGCCCCCCAGGGGGCGATTTCATTTTTCAGGGGGGCGGTAGAACGAAAAGGGGCGGCGTGGGGGCGCTGGAGCAGAAGGGGGCGGTAGGGGGCGCTGGAGCAAGCCAAACCTGTGAAGTTGGCTGCAGCCTTTTTACAATGTGCATGAATATATATTTTCCTCCTATCTTAATTTAGTTTCAGAGTTTTCGTCTTGAAATTTTTAGTTCCTGCATTTTATGCCCTTTTTATATTTCTTTTTGAGTCTTAAAATTCGCTTGCAACTAAATCATTAAATGTTACTTTTTGGGGGCATTTCATTTTCTTGGAATTGAATTTTGTTTTCAGGGGTCATTGGATTTAAGTGTCTTAAATAAACAAACAAACAAACAAACAAACAAACAAATAAGATATAATAAGAAATAAGATGATAACTTCCTCAATGGCTCAAGGGGGCGTTTCTTTCTAGAGAACATGGTGGCTGCTTTGCCAATGCGTTTATCCAGCTCGACATCCAGAGAGAGGGTGTCAGAGATAGTTGAGCCAAGGTACACAAAGTCATGAACAACGTCCAATTCTTGTGTAGAGATGGTAATAGAAGGAGGTGAGTCCATGCCCTGGCCCATGACTTGTGTTTTCTTCAGGCTGATTGTTAGTCCAAAGTCTTGGCAGGCCTTGCTGAAACAATTCATGAGTTGTTGGAGGTCTTCAGCAGAGTGGGCAACGATTAGTATAAAACAGCTTTCTGAGCCACACGACTGTAGGGAAAAGGGCAGTGAAGCTATGGGGTGCCTCAGAGGGGGTCTTTCTTTACTCATATCAGAGTATTGCACAATTTAAAATTATGGATGTATATGAAATGTGAAGTTCAAACAAATTTGAAATGTTAAAAGCATCAGATTATTTTGGACCAGGAGCGAGCTATTACTTCAATAGCATCATCTTGGCCATTTACTAGATCTTCTTTAGTGCACCTGATGGGGCATAAATTGCATGCACAGAAGCACTGCATTGAACATCTCCATAGTTATAGAACATGTGCTGTGTATTCAAGCAGAACCATTTTACTTGATTATTCTTTGATCTCCTTACTTTGCTTCCAAGTCTATCAAGTGACCTCCAGGTAGTCCAGCCAGAATCTTGTCCCAGTGGGAGACAGTCTTCGGCATTTATCCATTCGGCAAGATAGATTGTTTTCTACCCTTCATAGATTTAGCCTAGCCTTTTCTGGTTAAATAGTTAGAGCTTCAGATATATGCAGAAAACATTTGCTGAAGTTTAGCTGTCATCATTAGGTTGGTGTCCATGAAGTGGATGGGTCTGGTGCAGTATTAACTTATTTTTGTGAAGATTCTCCGTCATCCAGGTGAGGTTATCTGGAAGGTGAGTCATGGCAACTGGACTTCTTTCTTATTAGGTTGAAATGTTTCGCTACTCATCCAAGCAGCTTCTTCAGTCTAAAGAAGAAGAAGACTGAAGAAGCTACTTGCATGAATAGTGAAACGTTTCAACCTAATAAGAAAGAAGTCCAGTTACCATGACTCACCTTCCAGATAATACCTTATTTTGTTCATTGTTTGCTAGCATCTCTTGGCGTCCTTCCAAAGAGGCAATGTCATCAATATAATTTTTTTCATTGGGGGTAAGTTTTAGGCAGCCAGTAATATTCCTGCATGACTCATTAAAAGCTACATCCACTTGTTTGGTATATGCCAATTTATATCATATAGCACTAGCATATTCTACTTTGGAGTAGCACATGGACAAAGCTGTTATTGTTTGTGAGGTTGCACCTTGGTCTGGCCCAGCCAGTTTTCTAAGCATATTACTTCTGGCGGAAAACTTACTGTTTCGCGTTTAGACAATGTTTTTTGTAGATTAGGGTTTGATCCAGAGTGATACCCAAATACTTTGGGGTAGAGTAATGTGCCAAAATCTTGATCCAAACCATGTTTCAAGCAGCCTCAAGAGGATGGGGATCACCTCTTGCAGACATGTGCCGTCAATTTTTGGACTCTCGTCCACATTTTTTTCTGCACAAACAATGTGAAGGGGTTGGGCTCAGACTGATTGAAGTGGGATTCCTCCACGACATCTTACGATTTGTCCTAAAGCGTGCCATTCAGCAGAGCTGTTCTCCGTGGGAGCGGAACCTGTTTGCTTCCCCTTGTTGAGAAACAAGACAAACACCCCCACTTTTTGACCTGTAACAATGTATTAGGGGCAGGAACTGGCAGAGCCTCATTCATCACTATGAAGAGAAAGGAAAGACACTTAGAGCTATGCACTAAAGCATCTGAGATGTTAACCATCAGAGTAAATCAATAGTTATCTCATTTTATCAGTGTACAGACTTTATAAGAGGCTGAGACCTGCTGGCAGGAGAAGAGTCCTTTCCTGCTGGTAATTTAAGCCTAACACCAGAGAGTTGACACGTTCTTATTTCTCATGTATTCAGCAGGACCGCTGCTGTCAGATCAAATAAATGGACACCTTCTATCCTCTCCTGCTCTGAAGCAGGATCTGGAAGAATTTAGATGGAATACAGAAATGTCATGGCCTGAAGAAACAGCCATCAAGTTCTTACTGCCCTCTGGTCTTGCTCACTAAGGAAATGAGCCATAGATGGTATCCATAAATGAAACTATGAAGACAATCAAGAAATTAGTCTACTTCTGTGATGACAGCTGTATGTGGCGTTTTTCAAGGGACCCGCTTAAAGCCACCAGATAGTCTCCATGCCAGACCTCCATCCAAACTAGCAGTTACTGAACAAGATGATGGCAAGTCCAGGAATATGCAGCTTGGGCATGCTTGCCCACTGATTTAGGTATGTCCCATTGTTTGGAAACAGAGCCTGGAAGAGTTAACAGTTTGGGAACTAAAACTGTCTTAATGCCCTGGCCAACGAGACCAACAGAGAAAATTTACAAACTGGGGAGGAAAATTGGATGGTCACCATGAGCATCTGCTTATCAAGAGTCTTGTCTGGAAACCCTCAGAATGATTTGTAGTATAAAAGAGAGGGCAAATTGACAGTATGGATACCCCAGCCATTTCTTTCTAGCCCTTTCCAACCTTGGGTCTCCAAATGTTTTTTAGACTACAACTCCCAGAAGCCTTTGTCACTATTTGTTTATTTATTTAATTCTGTTTCCACCCCACCATTCTAATGGCCAGGCCACTACTCTGGGCAGCTTCCAATAAGAGCATCAACAACATAAACTAAAATTCAATAATAAAGAACTAGTAAACATTAATGGATGTTAAATGATTAAGCGACAACAAACCTAGACTTTGTTTGTTTGTTCAGTCGTTTAGTCGTGTCCGACTCTTCGTGACCCCATGGACCAGAGCATGCCAGGCCCTCCTATCTTCCACCGCCTCCCAGAGTTGTGTCAAATTCATGTTGGTTGCTTCGATGATACTGTCCAACCATCTCATCCTCGGTCGTCCCCTTCTCCTCTTGCCTTCACACTTTCCCAACATCAAAGTCTTTTCCAAGGAGTCTTCTCTTCTCATGAGATGGCCAAAGTACTGGAGCCTCAGCTTCAGGATCTGTCCTTCCAATGAGCACTCGGGGTTGATTTCCTTTAGAATTGATAGGTTTGTTCTCTTTGCAGTCTAGGGAACTCTCAAGAGTCTCCTCCAGCACCACAATTCAAAGGCATCAATTCTTCGGCGGTCAGCTTTCTTTATGGTCCAGCTCTCACTTCCATACAACACTACAGGAAAAACCATAGCTTTGACTATTCGGACTTTTGTTGGCAAGGTGATGTCTCTGCTTTTTAAGATGCTGTCAAGGTTTGTCATTGCTTTCCTCCCAAGAAGCAGGCGTCTTTTAATTTTGGGGCTGCTGTCTCCATCTGCAGTGATCATGGAGCCCAAGAAAGTAAAATCTGTCACTGCCTCCATATCTTCCCCTTCTATTTCCCACTGATGGGACCAGTGGCCATGATCTTAGTTTTTTTGATGTTGAGTTTCAGACTGTTTTTTGCACTCTCGTCTTTCACCCTCATTACAAGGTTCTTTAGTTCCTCCTCACTTTCCGCCATCAGAGTGGTATCATCTGCATATTGGAGGTTGTTGATATTTCTTCCTGCAATCTTAATTCCAGCTTGGGATTCCTCCAGTCCAGCCTTCCGCATGATGTATTCTGCATATAAGTTAAATAAGCAGGGTGACAATATACAGCCTTGTCGTACTCCTTTCCCAATTTTGAATCAATCCGTTGTTCCATATCCAGTTCTAACTGTTGCTTCCTGTCCCACATATAGGTTTCTCAGGAGATGGATAAGGTGGTCAGGCACGCCCATTTCTTTTAGGACTTGCCATAGTTTGCTGTGGTCCACACAGTCAAAGGCTTTTGCATAGTCAATGAAGCAGAAGTAGATGTTTTTCTGGAACTCTCTGGCTTTCTCCATAATCCAGCGCATGTTGGCAATTTGGTCTCGAGTTCCTCTGCCCCTTCGGAATCCCGCTTGTACTTCTGGGAGAGACATCACCTTGCCGACAAAGGTCCGCATAGTCAAAGCTATGGTTTTTCCAGAAGTGATGTATGGAAGTGAGAGCTGGACCATAAAGAAGGCTGACCGCTGAAGAATTGATGCTTTTGAATTGTGGTCCTGGAGGAGAGTCTTGAGAATTCCGTGGACTGCAAGAAAAAACCTATCTATTTTGAAATAAATCAACCATGAGTGCTCACTGGAAGGACAGATCCTGAAGCTGAGGCTCCAATATTTTGACCATCTCATGTGAAGAGAAGACTTCCTAGAAAAGATCCTGATGTTGGGAAAGTGTGAAGGCAAGAGGAGAAGGGGACGACAGAGGACGAGATGGTTGGACAGTGTCATCAAAGCGACCAACATGAATTTGACCCAACTTCGGGAGGCAGTGGAGGACAGGAGGGCCTGGCGTGCTCTGGTCTATGGGGTCACAAAGAGTCGGACATGACTTAACGATGAAGCAACAACAAGAAACCTTAAACAAGAGAGCAAACAAACCTCAACTTAAATAAATAAAATCTATACTAAGATACAGGATGCTGGCCAGGATTTCTGGGAGCTGTTGTCCAGGAGCCTCTGGGTATTTTTTGAGAAAAGCGTACAGGTGGGTGGCATCTGGGAGAGGATGGCAAAACAGCTGCAGAAGCCAGAAACTTTGTCCAACCCTACTATCTTACTTAGGGTCCCCTTGGGCCTGGATTGTCTTCAGCTCGGGCTACAACATTTGTGGGTGCTGCCAACCCAGATTGCCAAGAAAGGAAATCTTACTCACATCTGGTAATTCCCTCGAATTCTAATATAGAATTCTAAATAGACTCCTAAGCCAACCTTGCCAGCTGTGGCTTTCCCTCTGCTTAGAGGTATTAAAGGAAAACAAAGTGACGCGCATTCCCACCCACAGCTTCCGTCGGCGCATCTTCAGTTCAGGACCATCTGTTTGCTGGAGTGCCAGTCTCTCATAAGCCTTAATATTGCATGTTATCTGCTCCAGAGTTCCCTCACCACCCATGAGATTAAAAAGAGAGAGAGATTGAGGAAATGCATTAGCATGAGCTGTTAGAAAATTCAGATTTTTTTAAAAAAAAAATCATGCTGAGCACTTTGAGAACATGTTGCTTTGGTAGCAATATCCTTGGGGCAGTTTCAAGTTGAGAAAGAAAGAATGGTTCTGATTTGCCTTTAAAGAAACAACAACAACAACATGTGAAATCTGTCCATTTAGTGCAGGGTGGAGAAGTTTGGGGCCTCTATATGTTTTGGTCTAAGTAGTTTCCTTTTTTAAAAATAGAAAGTTTGAGAAAAATGCTCTCTGGTTCTCTCTAGTGGGCGATTTTGACATTGCACCTTCAAAATACACACACACACACACACACACACACACACAGAGAGAGAGAGAGAGAGAGAGAGAGAGAGAGAGAGAGAGAGAGAGAGAGAGAGATGAAAGACCTTTAAGAAGAACTTTTGAAAGTAACTACATATTGTTACACTTACGCAACAGGTGTAACTCATTACACTTTTAAAATTTCAGAACTACTAGCTGCTCGTTATAAACAGAACTCGTTACATGTAACTAACTGAAATCTTGTTGCTTTGCTATCATGTGGAAGGCAACCAGTATAACATTCACTCATGTTTAGCCAGCAATGAATGAATTACTACTGGGATCTGCAGGGGTGCACACACATGCTTTCTTGGTGCGTGCTCAAGAATTGCAGCGGGGACTTGTTAATTGCCATCTACAAGCATGAGACCGCTCTGGTGTTTGCTTTCCACGTGCAACAGGATTTCAGATACCACATTACTTCTAATCAGTAACTTCCAAACTCCGTTTCTCAACAAGCTGTGCCCAAATAGCCCACCTGGAATGTGCCTCCCTTCCAGATGCATACTTTGCTTGTCCAAATCTGGCTACACTGAGCACTAATATCTTCTGAGATTTTTTATTAATTTGTAGCCCCAAGTTTCTCATCAGCGCAGACAGATTGCCAAGTGACTCGAGATGCAAATGAATACTCTCTGTGATTAGCAGTCCATCGGGGAGAGAAAGGCTCATCTAAGCCTCCTACTAAGTTATTCATTCCTCTCCACCTTCTCTTCTGTGAGAAGACTCTTGCTATCTGATCGCTTCTCACATTCCTGAGTCCATGAACCTCTTTCTAAAGTTTCACTGGAAAACTCTCCATCCACCTGTGACCTCAATATCGACAGCGTATCCTCCTGAACCACGATGGCGTTGCACTCCATTTGAGAGGCAGGGAAGGGATCTGTGGAGCACTTAGCCAATTCTCCGGCAATCTTTGTTACGTTTAGAGACTCTGTGTAAGCAGAAATGTTTTCTGGTGCAGACACGTCACTTTCCAGGTATGCAATGAGATGCAGAAAGAAAAAGCTGCAGTTTTCTAAGCATCCCGAGGTAAAAACAGAATACTTTTAAGCACACAAGGGCTTATGGGGGGGGGGGGGCGAAATTACTATCTAACGCCTCTGCAGGAGGCTGATGCTTTCTCAATCTTGTATCATGGTCTATTTATATGCCAGCCCAGGGGGGCAAAAACTTGAGGAAAAAGTGGAATGGAATGGAATCACATTTTATTACAGGGATATGGGACTTAGGGCATACAGGAACGTGTCAGAGAGATGGACTGCAGTGTACCTCAGACTTCCTCACACACATTTCAGGAAGGAATTTGGCTTGGGCATGTTGTGATAATGGCTGATGGTCAGATTTCAAAAGATCTCCTCTATGGCCCCAGAGGGAGACCACAGCTGCGATACAAGGAGATCTGCAAGTGGGATCTGAAGGGTTGAAACCTTGACTTCTGAGCGTTCAGCCTGGAGGCAGGCGGTGCATCATGGCCTCTCCCAATTTGAAGAGATCCTTGTCCAGCAGGCCGGGGCAAAGAGGCTGTCCCAAAAGCAGCAAAACCAGGGAGCTGGACAGGGGACAGGTTGGATTTGTCTTCAGTGTGAAAGGGATTGTCGCTCTCAAATTGGCCTTCTCAGCCTCACTAGACGCTGTTCCAAGTCCTCCATACAGAGCACATTACCATAGTCTCTCGAGACTGAAGGATGCCTAATCCTATTATCATAATGCCTCTCCTCATTTGGAAGTACCAGACCATTGATAAACATACCGGGGACCTTTCAGCGCTGCCCACCACTTAGTTTAAGAACAACAGGCATAAACTCTGATTTCTGTTTCTGCGGAACCTGGTAAAAGCAGCTGCTTATAAAGACATTTGGTTTCCAGTCGGGAAGGGTATCAAGAGTTGTATTATACACCAACAGCTGAGGCTACAGTACTCTCAAATCCCTTTATTTGAAATGTCTGGGACAGGGAGACAGCCTAGGGGGTCCCTCAACCAAGTGTCTACCCCCCCCCCCTTTAGTCTGGTCTGAATCTATTGTTCACCAGTATCTCTGAAGTTTGGCAGGAGGGAGGGAGGAAACCTTCTGTCGTCTCCCTTCCTTTATTCTTCACAGTGTAAACAAAAACTAAAAGAAATGATCAACCTACAAACCAATGTACTCTTGTGGTTTTAGAGATAGTTCAGTATACTGGTTAGAGTAGTGACTAAGACCCTGCGTGCATGGGTTAAATCCTCACTTGTCCTTGCAACTCACCGGGTAGCCTCAGGCCACTCCCACACTCTCAGCATGCTCTACACCACAGGGTTGTCGTGAAGATAAAGGGAGGAGGGAAAGAACTATCTATGCTGCCTTCCACTCACTGCATTCAAGACAGGAAGAAAATAAATAGATAGGTGGGCAGGCGGATGGACAGAGAGACAGATTGATTGATGAATAGAGTGATCATTGATTTATTGCTAAACCAGATGGAAAAATCTGAGGGGTGGTGGTGTCCGTGTATGATCAGACTGAGTCCCGTTTGACTTCTTCCCAGGCTGTGTTCTTGCTCTACACGTGGGAAGCACTTAAAAGGAACAAGTTTAGAATATGTTAGCAAAAAGAAAGGCTCAGCATTATCTGAAACACACAGACACACACACACACACACACACACACACACACAGAATGACATTCAAAAGGGATTTGCACACTACAAAGCCCTATATGTGGATTCTCAGCCAGGAAACCTTTAAAGCATCAAAAATATTAATAGTGAATTAGGGGGAGGATAAGAACTGAAGGTTCGAAGGGTGGAAGCACAGACAAAGCAAAAGGAGGGTAAGCATGAAAAGTCGTGTGCTGTGGGTGCAAGCTGACAGTTGTGACAGACAGTGATTTGTTTTTCCTTTTAAAAACATGAGACGTGAAGGTCTTCCATCTGGAGCATTCACTCTCCCTTGTTTTTCTTCTCCCTTAAATTCCCGACCAAGCTCAAACGGAATTTCAAAGGCTCTAGCATCCGTATGTGCACAGATTAGCGGAGAGAAGACCTTAATTAAAATGTTGCACAGAATGCTTTCCAGAGGAATAATGCTAAGAAAGTGTCTTAAACCAACGTGCCGCTTCTGATTGCGGATGCAGGAGACGAAAAACGGAGCGCCTTGTCAAAATCAGACCCATCAACCTCAACAAGTGACGGTGCAGAAGTCCTCGGCTTAACATACCTGGAACACTCAAGGGGGCAGTGGGCATATCTCAGAAAAGCTACAGCCCCCAGCTCTCTGCAACCAGCATGGCTACCATATCAACTATGTAAGAGAAGTCAATGTGGTTTTTTTCCCCATTTTTATTTATGCAAAAGAAAACGGACATAAGTCTGTAATAGAGATAAGCATGAACCAGTTTGTCCCAGTTTGTAAATGCAGCAGTACAAACCTCCCTCGCCTGTCCAGCCGATCCCCAGGCCCAGCTTGCTTTCTTTTCCCCACCTCTTTGGCGAATCTCCCAGTCATGAGCAAGAGCCCAGACTTCTCTGCCCCGCCCTTTTGTCTGATTGGAAGAGCAAGCAGGGGGGCGGGGCAGAGAACCCCGACCTGCTGCCAGGACTGGAAGATCAGTGGAAGAGGTGCTGCTGCCTTTACGAACCAGAACGAACCAGTTCGTGCCCATGGCTAGTCTATATCAAACAAAGTACGCATATAGAATTATAAAAAAAGAAAGTATCTTCTCTAGCAATGCTAATTGAGAACAGTCCATCCGACTCTAGCACAATATGTTTCAACCTTTTTCTAACCCATGATTCTTTCTGGTCAGTATAAAAGCTACATGCCTCTCCTTCAAGCCTGTGTCTGCCGATAATTTTATGTGAAAAAGTATAACTCGGATTAGGAGACGAAATGCAGAAAGGTGAGAGAGCATTTTGCTCTCCCTGAACTTAAATCTAGGACTGCCATGGAGGGAAAGGACTGGGCGATGGGAGGGGGTGAGTAAGGGGCATGAAATAATAATAGTTTTGATTGGCTGGGGGTGAAACTAGATAAGGAGGGAGGGAGAGTGCATTAGGGGGCTAATCCTGAGTCTGATACAGGGCAATCTGGGGTGGAGAGTGTGACAAACCCAGACCTACTGGGATATGTCACACAGTTACACTAAGCTGCCACCAACCATTCCCTTTAAGAAGTCACACAGACCAGGGATGGATTTTTAAACAATAAAAAGAATAAGGTTTATTTTAAATACACACAGGGAAAAATAAACAATCAGGTGAATAACATAAAGTAACGTGGCTTATTCTCACTCATACATACACACAGTTTGGTTCACCCAGAACCCTTAACTTGAAGCACAGACCCTGAACCTATCAGTTCTGGCTAACCAACAGACACCTGAACCTATCAGGTTGGTACTCTGACACACAGTAGTACCCTGTCTGACACACTGACTCCCACAACAGCTTCTTCTTCCCAGCTGCTGCTTCGTCACAACCCAGTGTCTCTCAGCATCTCATCCAGTGTGTCTCTCAGCGTCTCCCTTCACCACACAGGCATCACATATTTATACAGTACAGCCCCTCCTCCTGATGTCCCGCCTTCCACTCCCCATAGGATGGAACTTTCCCTCCAAACCCATGACAGACAGGTAACATCAGTGCTGTATGTAACACCTCCCCTCTTTAAAAGTTGTTTTGTAGGGGGAAAGCTAACGTGCTTTTCACCAAAAAACAACCTGAATAAAACATACAAAAACAGTTATACATACCATATAAGACTTACTTATCCTTACATTCTAAGTTAACCATAGCAATTAGGCATTTAAACATTTAACATATACATTACATCAATTTACCTTTATTCATACAAACCAATTCAAAACCAGGTACATTTTACTTTGTGTCATCATTATATACACATAGTCCATGTTTCTTTCGCCGTCTTCATTCTTCAGGTCTTCTTGATAAGGCGTCAGCAACACAGTTCACTGACCCTCTGACCACCTTCACTTCAAAGTCATAGTCCTGTAGGTTTAAAGCCCACCTCATAAGTTTGCTATTGTGGGTTTTCATTGTCTTTAACCATTGCAATGGTGAATGGTCAGTACACAGAATAAAATGTCTTCCCCAGATGTAAGGCTTGGCCTTCTGGATCGCGTAGACTATGGCCAAACACTCCTTCTCCACGGTTGCCAAATGTCTCTCACCTTTTTGAAGTTTCCTACTCAGGTAGGACACTGGATGCTGGTCACCATTCTCATCCTCCTGGCACAGAACTGCTCCTACCCCGCTGTTAGACGCATCGGTGTAGATGATGAACTCCCGGTCGAAGTCTGGAGCCCGCAGGACTGGACAGTTGATGAGCGCCTGCTTCAACCTCTGGAACGCCTCCTCACAGTCGCTGGTCCACGGGATGCGGTCATCAGCCTTCTTCCTCGTCAGATCGGTCAGCGGAGCCGCAATCTCGCTAAACCTCGGGATGAACTTTCTGTAGTAGCCCACCAACCCAAGAAATGATTTGACTTTTTTCTTGGTGTTGGGTCTAGGCCAATCACGAACAGCTTCTATTTTGGCCTCTAGGGGTTTTATCATTCCTCCCCCTACCATGTGACCTAAGTATTTTATTTCTGGGCTACCCAGCTGACACTTGCTGGCCTTTACTGTTAGCCCTGCTGCACTTAACCTCTGCAGCACTAACTCCAGGTGTATCAGGTGATCTTCCCAGGTATTACTGAAGATCCCTATGTCGTCAATGTAGGCCACTGTAAAGTCACTGAGCCCTGCCAAGGTCTGGTCCATCAGCCTTTGGAATGTGGCTGGTGCATTTCTGAGACCAAAGCTCAGGACTCGAAACTCGTAGAGACCAAAAGGGCTGCAAAAGGCAGTCTTTTCTTGATCCCTGGGATCAATTCTTAATTGCCAATATCCCTTTACCAGGTCCAATGATGAGATGAACCGACAACCCCCTATGGTTTCAATCAGGTTGTCTAGCCTGGGCATTGGGTAGGCATCAGGAGTGGTTACACGGTTTAATTTCCTGTAATCAACACAAAACCTAATGCTCCCATCAGGCTTGTCCACAAGGACTATCGGAGAGGACCAAGGACTAGAAGAGGGGACGATTATGTTCTCCCTCAGCATCTCGTCCAGCTCCTTCCGCACCTTGTCCCTATAGGGTCCCGTTACTCGGTATGGGGATACTGCCTGCGGGGGTGCATCCCCTGTGTGGATCCGATGCATCACTCCCTTCACTATCCCCGGCTTGTTGGAAAACACCTGTTGATATTTACTAAGCAGCATTTTTAGTTCTTGCTGCTGGTCTTGGGTGAGTGCAGGACTAATCTTTACCTCCTCTGGGTTGTATTTTACTTCCCCTCTACCCTCCCAGAAGGGTAATTCAGCTTCCTCACTCTCAGCTGCTTTTATCGCGAACAAAACCCTCTGTTCCCCTCTGTAGTAGGGTTTTAGGGCATTCACATGAACCACCCTCCTTGCTTGGTTCTCCTCCTGCTCTATTAGGTAGTTCAGGTCTGACATTTTGGAAATGACCCTATATGGTCCTGCCCATTTGAGCTGCAGCTTATTCTCTCTGCAGGGCCTAAGCCAAAGCACTTCCTCCCCTGGGTCAAAGTGTCTCTCTCTAGCTTTGTGGTCATACCATGTTTTCTGTCTGACCTTCTGAGCTTGCAGGTTTTCTGCTGCCAGCTCTAGATTTCGCTTTAGGTCATTCATCAAGGTGTCTATGTAAGTCACAACGTCTTGTGGGTCATCCTGGGTGATCTGCTCCCAATCTTGCTTGATCAAATCAAGGGGCCCTTTCACCCTTCTTCCAAATAAAAGTTCAAATGGACTGAACCCAGTGCTGGCTTGTGGCACTGATCGATAAGCAAACAAAAGGGATTGCAGCTTCTGGTCCCAATTGTTTGGATTCTCTGCCAAGTAAGCCCTAATCATGCGCATTAGAGTCCCATTGAACTTCTCAGTTAACCCATTACTTTCAGGATGATAGGCAGTGGTTTCCTTGTGCTTAATTCCACAGATTTGCCATAAGCGTTTCATGAGCTTTGATGTGAACGATGCGCCCAAATCTGTGATTATCTCTGAGGCAAATCCCATCCTGGACATGTACCCCACCAAAGCATCGGCCACTGTGTTAGTTTCAATGTTAGTCAAGGGTATGGCTTCAGGATATCTTGTGGCATGGTCCACAATTGTTAGAATGAACCTGTTCCCCCTCTTTGTGGCCTTGGGCAAAGGTCCCACAATATCCACCCCTATGCATTTGAACGGAGTGTCAATCACAGGCAAAGGGCACAACTTTGCTTTGGTCCTGTCGCGGTTATTCCCCTGCCTTTGACACACATCACATTGTTTACAGAACTCCCTGATCTGCTTCCCTATGTCAGGCCAGTAGAAATTCTGTGTGATTCTCTGCTGTGTTTTGTTCACTCCTAAGTGTGCAGCAAACATGTCAGAGTGACCCCTTTGTAAGATCATGGGGCGATACTTTTCAGGTACCACCAGCTGACTTCTGATCCCATCTCCCCCTTTTGAGATATTCCTCAGGGTTTCTCTATATAAAATCCCCTTTTTCTCCAGAAATCTCACTGGGGTTTCAGGTGTTAGCTGGGCGTCAGTCACCTGTTCAAAACACTTTTGGAGAGTGGCGTCTGCCTTTTGCTCCTGTCCAAATCTGCTGTCTGTGGTTAAGGTTTCCACCACAGCTTCTGAACTCCCCTCTGCTTCCGTCTCTGGCTCATCATTACCCCCCTGAACTGTCCCTGTGGTGGCTTGTGAGCGTGTAATCACTAGCACCCGTTTCACATGTTCAGCCAGGTCATTTCCCACGAGCACGGCTGCTGGCAGAGTAGATGAAATCGCTAGCCGCCAAACGCCCCTCCAGCCTTGAAAGTTGACAGGTACCTCAGCTACTGGCAGAGAGATTACCTGCCCCTCAATCCCTGCCACCTTTATGCTCTCATTTGGGATTATAAACTCCCGAGGAATAATATCTGGATGGCACAGGGTTACCTGGGAACAAGTGTCCCGCAGCCCCCTATATTGACGGTCAAGTATTCCTACGTCCACCCCGGCTGTCTCAAACAACTGAGAATCTGTTTTTATCAGCAAGCAGCGCTTTACCTCCACAAGAGGACCATTTTCCTCAGCCTGATCAGCAGAGGTAGCTGTTCCAGACTGAGTAGTCATGGCAACAGGCTCCCTCTGTGACACTGAGCCTTGCTCTTTCTGGACACAGAACACAGCTTTTGGCTTGGTCCCACTAGAATTCTGAGGCACCATTCCTTTTAGCTGCTTCAATTTCTCACACTCTGAGATTAGATGACCCTTTCCCTGACAGAAATAGCATTTTCTGGTGTATTTTGATTCTCTTTCATCTTGTTTTGGTTTTCCCTCCAAAATCTGAGGTCTTAATTTCATGTCTGAGGGCTTCCCTTCACCATGGGCCCCTCCCCCTTGCTGGCTTTTCCCTGGTCCCTGAGAGTACTTGCTGTAGGTTTCTTTGGGTTTACCCACAGACTTCCCCTCACCCAAGGGCTTTCTTATTTGGGAAATAAAATCCGCAATCTCTGCGGCTTGGGCCACAGATTTTGGTTTCCTTTCCCTCACCTGGAATTTCAATTCCCCATGCAGGACTGAATAGAACTGTTCCAGTGCTATCAAATCTTTAAGCTGCTCATAGGTCTCTGTTCCTTCCTGCGATAGCCATTTCTCAAGCAGCCTCACCAATTGGGCCCCCACTTGGGTAAAAGTCTGTTCTGGTTTTTTTGTGAGGGACCTGAATCTTTGTCTCAGCTGCTCTGCATTTATCCCATGTCTGGCAAACACCAGTTTTTTAAACTCTGCAAAATCTTTCATCAGTTCCTCAGGCATCTCGGCATAAACCTCAGCCAGGCTACCACTGATTAAAGATCGCATGATGGTCATCTTCTCAGTTTCCCTCACTGAGAAGTCCACAAACGCTCTTTCCACTAAGGAAAAGAACACCTCAGGACAATCTCCCTTGTGGTACACAGGGAATTTCTTCAGGTCAGCCTTAGACAATTGGCCTCCCTCAGAATCCCTATTGTTATTATTGTTCTGGTTCATCAGTTCCAGTTTTTTTAATTCAAAGGCCATTCTTTCTTTTTCCAGAGCAATTTTCTCTCTCTCTCTCTCTAATTCAAATTGCCGCTGTTTCTCCCTTTCCTCCCTTCTTTCTCTCTCTAATCTTTCTTCTCTTTCCCTTTCCTCCATTTCATATTGCCTCATCCTCAGTTCATGCTGTTGGGCTATGAGCAATTTTCTGAGTTCTGGGTTCTGCTCTCCTGTGCTGTCACCTTGCACTGAGCCAAATTCATCCTCAGAAC
The DNA here is from genome assembly GCF_051106095.1 of Pogona vitticeps. Classification (NCBI taxonomy): domain Eukaryota; kingdom Metazoa; phylum Chordata; class Lepidosauria; order Squamata; family Agamidae; genus Pogona; species Pogona vitticeps. The sequence continues at coordinate 230,818,960 of NC_135786.1, forward strand.
CTTGGTCAATCTGGGGGTCTTTCACATCACTCATTTCTGCCATCTGGCTTCGAGTCAAGGGCATAATCCCCCCTCAGAACAGGCTGCTTTAAAAGTCAAGCCTCAAAATAAAACGACCACTTTTTTCCTTCTTGCCTCAGAACCAGCTCTCCCTAGAGATTGCTGCTGTTCTTCAGCACTAACTTGCAACAGTATCGAGTCAGAGCCTACCCCCCTCTGCTGGGCCTCTCAGCTGGCAAACTAGCTCACTGTTACTACGCAGTTTTGCCTCAGCTTTTTCCCGCCAAAACCAGGCTGCCTCAGAGCACCTTAATCTAAGTCTCCCCAGTTGGCACGTTCTTCCACTAGTGCACCTCCCCGTGAGGTACACCTAGAAGATTACCTACGCGCCTCAGACTGTCCCTGACTAGACCCCCCTTGCTCTGGGCACACCTGCCAAGGCTTTGCTGGACCGCTGGACAACTGGACCAGTCGTATCCCACACGCTGGACACCAATCAATGTGACAAACCCAGACCTACTGGGATATGTCACACAGTTACACTAAGCTGCCACCAACCATTCCCTTTAAGAAGTCACACAGACCAGGGATGGATTTTTAAACAATAAAAAGAATAAGGTTTATTTTAAATACACACAGGGAAAAATAAACAATCAGGTGAATAACATAAAGTAACGTGGCTTATTCTCACTCATACATACACACAGTTTGGTTCACCCAGAACCCTTAACTTGAAGCACAGACCCTGAACCTATCAGTTCTGGCTAACCAACAGACACCTGAACCTATCAGGTTGGTACTCTGACACACAGTAGTACCCTGTCTGACACACTGACTCCCACAACAGCTTCTTCTTCCCAGCTGCTGCTTCGTCACAACCCAGTGTCTCTCAGCATCTCATCCAGTGTGTCTCTCAGCGTCTCCCTTCACCACACAGGCATCACATATTTATACAGTACAGCCCCTCCTCCTGATGTCCCGCCTTCCACTCCCCATAGGATGGAACTTTCCCTCCAAACCCATGACAGACAGGTAACATCAGTGCTGTATGTAACAGAGAGATCGGGAAGAGGGTGGTTTTAGAATCTGGGGGTCTGAGAGAGAGGTGAGGACGAGGGATCATAGAGTGAAGGGTTGTGTCAAATAAATTTAAAGCCAAGGAATAAACAAGGAATTTAACACAGCAATTTTAATAAAACCTTAATTGTTCTATTTAGGCTAAGTGGTGCTGAGTTCAATAGCTGAGGGCTGGCTACATGAAGGGTGTTAGGAGGGCCTCGGTGAAGGGTTAAATGGACCCATACACAGGGACATCTAAAGTTAGGTAACAGTGAGAGAGGAAGAGAGGAAACAAGATTATTAAAGAAAACATGTTTATTCCTGTCATGATTTAAAAGGGCCATTTCCTCAATAGTTGAGTGAGAAGACAAAGGGGCGTTTGACATTGGCGTCACAGGGAAGGGGTGTGAACAAGACACAATCGCCCGGTTGAGAATCCCCGCTGTAGTATGACTGACCAAATCCTTAAGACGGGAAGCCAAAGGATTGAGAACTGTCAGAGATACAGTGAAGAACACAGGAGTTTGGTGGAATTCAGCCAGGCTCTCAAGAACATAAGAGCCTGGATGAATCACATCCAAACTTCTATCTAGGCCAGTATCTTCATCCTCTACCTGGTCAGATGACTTCAGAAGAAAACTAAGTTTTCTCCCACCACCTGTAACGACAAGCGTACCACTTCTGCATAGAGCGGCTCTATCCAGCTATCCTGTACGGCATAGGAAAATCCATGAGCTACCAAAGCATTCCAGAGCCCATGAAAAACCAAAGTGAGGCAAAGCACAGCAAAGCTGGCTGAACAGCTCAGTGGCTTAGGCATCTGGCTGCAGAACTAGAGGCTGGGAGTTCGATTCCCCAGTGTGGGAAAGAACCAGCCTCGGTAGCCTTGGGGAAGCAGTAGGGTCCTAGGGCTCCACCAGGAGAAGTAAATGACTCTGAGAAGGGTCTCCATAAGTCAGAACTGACTTGATGGCACACAATTATAAAAAAACTGCTGGATAGTCCAGTGGTTCCGGCCTCTGGCTCCAGAGCCGTAGGTTGAGAGTTTGATCCCTCATCGTGCACACTCTTTGACAGGGGCTGGAGTCGATAATCCATAGGGTCCCTTCCAGCTTTGCAGTCCGAAAATGATGATTATAAAAGAAAAAGGGGAATAAATTCAACAAAAATAACAGCTTCTGTTCCTGGAGGCCTTCACAATCTCTGCGCCGTTGCTATTGTCGCCGTTTCTTTTGGTTATTTTGCTGTATGAGTGGGCAAACAACATTGGAAACAGCCATCCAGTTAGGTTTTGCTTTACAATTGGTGGCCGGTTCCAACCTTTTTTTTTCAGACCTGGGGACAGCCTGCAGTGGATTCTGGAATACACCAAAAGACACCGGAGGCCTTTCAATGTGGCCCACCCCTCCCCCGCTTGCTAGAAGAAAAGGAAGCCAGGGTTGGACCCTAAACGGCTCAACGAGGAGCAGACACACTCAGCAACCACATGATGTTGGCTGACCATTTAAGGTCAAGAGGAAACTGGGGCAGGGAGGTGAGTGAGGAGGGAATAGAATGGAATATTCTGGAAAACAAAGATGGTTGGCTGGAGCCTTGAACAAGAACATGCTTTGCTGCAACTTTCTGTTGCAGCACTCCCTGGCCTTGAATAATGCCCATTGTTACACCTATCCTGCAGAGATGGGGACTTGAGACTTGCTGTCAAGTTGGCAACTTGACTCATTCCCCCCCCCCCCCAAAGGATTCAAACTCAACTTGCAACTTGGAGCCCAACTATCTTTCCCTTTATTCTGGGGGGTAGGGCAGATAGCTTGTTTTTCATAGGGACTTGGACTTGGTACCGAAGATTCGAAGCTGGACTTGGGACTTGGTACCAAAGGCTTGGATTCAGACCTGGGATTCGGACCTCAACATCCCTGCTATCCTTCCCCTTTTAAAGCCTTGTCAGAGTGAGCTGCTGGTGTCACAAAAGCCAAGTCTGTATTCTTAGACACTTCCTTTCTCTTGCCTTTCTGCAGTCTCTACCCAGGAGGAGGAAGGCTCTTTTGACATTCAACAGCTCCCCAGCTCTCTCTCTCTCTCTTTCTCTCCCCCTCCCCTTTCCGACGGGAGAAAATTCAGGAAGGAAGGCTCCATTACCTAGCCTGTGTCCAACTTTGCCTTGTGAGAGCACAAAGCGACCCATTTACCTTGCCAGCCTCTTTCACTCGGCCGCTTTGCAGAACACTGGGCGCTCTGTTGATGGATTTTCTCCCCTCACAAAAGGTCACTCCTTCTTCCCCTTGTTTTCGCTGAAGCCGCGCTCCGGCTTTCTTTAATTCTCCAACCGAACAGCGGCTCCTCAGCAGAGAGGATGTATGTAGGCACAAAATCACGGTCTTCTTTTAACCCTGAGGGAAAGAAGTAGAGGGCTTTATTGGATCCAGAAGCTGGCAGCTTCACCACCTCAATCCAGGAAGAGCCCAATGAAGAATCAACGGTTTGGATCAGAACGCCCATCATCCTTTCACGGCTGATCCTGTTAGCCTGGGCTAATGGGGTGGGAACAGATATCTGGGAGGTATCAAACTGAAGGAGTTTTCCTTCCCCTAAAATGTGTTATTGGGAAAAGGCTTAGGTGCAGCATGGATGTACAGAGGGAAACAACAAGTTATCCCCTTAACACTTTTCTACTTGAAACAACTATTCCTACCTAGGTTTCTTTTCCCATAGAGGATGATGTGTGGTGTAGTTATTGGAGTGTTGAAGGGTTCTGGACCCCAAGAGGCTAAGAAACATATGGGTTGACCTTGATGTTGGTTATGTCACCTCATTTCTACCCACACCGCACAGCTGTTGCCAAGATCAAGAGAGGAGAAGGACAAGCAGGTATATCGCCTTAAGTTAACCTGCAAAAAAAGTGGGATACCCACGTCACTGCTACACACCTGGCCAAACAAATCACAGGTGTAACACACAGGGATCCATCTCCCATTACTGCAGTGTCTCTTCTCGCTGCTCAACAGCACTTGCCCGTTGCTTCTGGCAGCTCTTTCGCACTATCGGTGGACAGGGCTCAGCCCCGACCCCACGAGGGTTCAGTCGGCAGGCACATCATCTCTTGTGACAAATGACCAGGAAATGGGGAGAGGCAGCATCTCCACGCCCGGATGAATCCCTCCGTTAGTTGGTTGGTGTGTTGATGTGCCGCCTGCCACTCCCAAGGTGATTCACAGTAATTAAGGCCATACAATAGCATACAAAACTCTACATTAACAACCTATGAAATGATGACAAGGGGGAAATAGCAAATTTTGAAACGTTTTCAAAAGCTTTTTAAAATATCTCAATTTCATAACTGGAACACTCCCTAGGATTGCTTGCTTAAAAGCTGACCTGAAAAGGGAGGTCTTTGCCTGATGAGAGATGGGTTAAAGTTAGAGATGGCCATGCATCTTTGGTTCGCCAGTTCGTTTAGCAACTTTCCAACCCCACCTCTATTGGCAGACACCCACTCAGAGACAGGAGCCAGGCTTCCGTGCCCCGCCTCCTTTGAATGCTGCCTCTGAGTGGGCACCCAGCAGAGGAGGCGGGGCCTGGAAGCGCCAAACACCTGCTAGGCTGCTAAACGAACCAGCAGTTCATGCCCATCTCTAGATTCGAATATAAAGCAGCTGTGATCCTGTTTCATGTACTGGATAGAGCAGTAGTTTCACAGAGTCAGGGCTTGCAGGATCAAAGTCTCCAGCCCTTCTGAATAGCACGGAGCGTGACATCATTAACTGGACTGCTCCGGCTAATCTGTTTCCTCCAGCTTAGCTAAAATCCTCACAGTAGCTGGGTGAGAAACAGTTTTTTTCTCCAAAACAGCATATTCTTGCAAGCTACCGCGATCATAATGCAAATCGGTGGCTTGCTCTCAAATTAGCAGTTAAAAGCCATTAGCTTTGCAAAAGCCTTCTCTTTATTTTATTTTTTTTCATATGAGCTAATTTGCAGAGTCCTGAGGACTGTAACAATGAGCCTCTGCAGTTGCAAATGTCCAAGTCCATCACTGGGCACGAGAAATGCCTCTGGGAAGCTTACGAACCAGAGGTAGAAGCAAGGCTGCAAGCCCTTTGGCTGGGCTGTTTCCATTGTCTGGTGTTTGACACATTTTCATTGAGCGGGGATTGCTCTCTGCTACTGGTAGGCTACTTGTGACCATCCCAGACATTCTGAGTGCTTTTCAACTTGCCATTTAGAGGATACTCTAGGGTCGGGGGGGGGGAGGCCTGTTTTATGTCTGAAAGGACTTGTTTTCAGTTCTGCAAACTGTTTTCAAAAACTACCTGTTTTCTGGTTTCAGGGGTGACAGCTTGTAGAGATCCAGAGCGTGTGTCAACCGGAGGTGGCCATGGCCCCTCTTAGTAGTTTCCCCACCCCTGCATTGAGCATTTTCATTAATCGTGATCTGGGCTCTGCTTTGGTTCTCTCCTTTTTTCAAAACCTTACAAAAACAAACTTGCAGCAGAGTTCAGCAATGTTACTCCTTTTTTGGAGGACGCAGACGGAAGATGGGACTAGAACCATGGATTTCATTCCCTATAAAGCGACTTCCTATTTCAGGTAGGATGGTTAATCCAACCAACACCATCCTAATCCTGCTTGAGCCCCCAGCATGGAGGCTGTGGTTGAAAGGGAAAACAGATGAGTCCAGGGCATTCACTCGTGAGCCTCAGAGCCTTACAGCTGTGGTCCCCAACCTTGGGCCTCCAGCTATTCTTGGACTTCAACTCCTAGAAATCCTGGCCAGCAGAGGTGGTGGTGAAGGCTTCTGGGAGTTGTAGTCCAAGAACATCTGGAGGCCCAAGGTTGGGGATCACTGCCTTACAGCACTGTGGCTTTTGGGAGTATTAAACACGATGCCAATCTCCCAGTGGCCCTCTGATAAACAGTGTTGCCCATAACAGCCGTACAGACAGAAGGAACCCAACTGCACGTCATCCTTTTGACCCACCTCTTCTGCCTTGCATTAGAAACATTCATTTTCATAACCTCCCAGGGCTGACGGAGGGAAACTACTTCCTCTAAAGAGATTAGAACAGTCTCCCCTTGCTCTGTCCTCCCGCCTCGCCATGTCTCTGCCTTTTCTTTTATATCCACTGTCAGAAAGCTCTTTGCTTTTGTAGACCGAAGAGCAGAAGTCTCCGCTTGTGCTGCGGTTGGGCCGGTGGTGGCACGTCTGTTTGCCAACGGAGAAGGCTGCCGGTTGCCTGTTGCCAAGTATGCTGGTGTCAGCACAGCAAACAAATAAACAAACAAAAATCTCTTGGCACTGAGAGAAGAAGAACAGCGTGGTAGCAGGGCGCTCGTGCTGGCAGGAGAGAGAGAGAGAGAGAATCTGCTGAAAAGCAACTGGGCTGCGATCCGTGAACCATCAACAGTCAGAGACCAATTGGGTTATATTTTCTGCATCTGATGGATAGGTGCATGAATGTGCGTGCATGAATGAGAGACAGCACATTGTTTTAAAAAAGTATTCAGAAAACTTTGGTGCGTGCTTTTTCTTTTGATGATGACTTGAGCTCCCTTTGGTGCAGAAGGATGATCCTTGTGTGTTTTAATATTTAAATAATGGTCTCAGTAATCTTCACGATACTCTTGTAAAGTACATCAGCCACACCAGCCCATATCACAGGTTATCTATATTCAGAGAGCAAGAGCAAACCCCCCATGAAGCAGGGGAGAATTTCACCCTGAACTTGGAACAATCATTTTTTTCTCTTTCTGTGTTTCAGTGCCTATCGTCCCCCACTGCTGAGTGGGAGAATCTGGGAGTTGTTGTCCAAAATGAAAGTTTCTCAAGCTTTGTGCTCTCTCAGGCAGTGTGGGATATCCTGCACAGTCCTGGGAAAGGTTCACAAAAACCATAAACGTACTGGCGAATATTTCGTGAACAATTCCAAAGCACTAAACGTAGTGACAGGCTTTGTGTGATGATTCCAGTTGTTAGACCTTAAGGGATCTGGGGCAGGGGGTTGGGATGAGATAACATGTCAGCAAACATGGCTGACCATCCTCCCAATACAATGTTGTCACTGCATGCTGATAGTTTGCTTCCTTTTGAAAGGATGCTTCGAAGCATCCAAAAACATCAATCATGGAAAAGGCAATTAATTCAACTGAAGCAATTGAAGTGAACTTGTTTCTGTGCATCACCTCAACAAGAAGGCAGCAGAAACATGTTAGCAAGGCAAGTGCAGAAGGAGACACAACCCCATGTTCCACCCGCACCACAAAGCCCATGCCCAAGTTCTCCAATACATTCAGAACTGTCTTTCTCTGCCTCTCACCTGGACCACCTTATGCCTTAGTTCTCAGCTACAGCTTCTTCTCTTTTGGACTGCTTATTCTTCCACCAGAAATCCCCCAAAGCACCAGCCGTTCGTATTTCTTCCCACAACTCATGCCAGGTGGACTGACAGGACTTTCTAGCAGCGGGAACAGCTTTTGTAGCCAGGATCCCACCCTCCCAAGAGATGTGGGCAGGCGGTGAGAGAAGGAGGGTGCTAGATCTTGCAGGGCTCATATTACACAAGTGTTTTCTTCATGTAATGCAAAGCTAATAACTACAGTGCTGAAAATTTTCTTTTTCTTTTTCTTTTTCTTTTCTTTCTTTCTTTCTTTCTTTCTTTCTTTCTTTCTTTCTTTCTTTCTTCTTTCTTTCTATCTTTTCCTTCCTTCCTTCCTTCCTTCCTTCCTTCCTTCCTTCCTTCCTTCCTTCCTTCCTTCCTTCCTTCCTTCCTTCCTTCCTTCTTCCGTCCTTCCCTTTCCTCCCTCCCTGCCTCCCTTCTGGGTTTATAGCTCTCAGAATCTTCAGCCAGCATGAAAATTAGACATTATAGTCCAGAAAAGAAAGAACAAGCAGCCGTTGTTATTTCCCAAGTTTTGTCCTAGAGAAAAAGAGTTCGGGTTTCCCAAAGACACAGGGTAATTTTTCCCTATCTACTGTCAAGCTAGTGTGTGTGCTGTTAAGTTACTTTCCAGGGTGGTTTACCCTTCCCTTCCTCTTTGGATGCTCTGGGACTCTGCAGCTCGCCCAAGGCCACTTAGGCTGGCTTTTCTCCTGGCAGGCACAGTGGAGAATCAAACTCCCAATCTCTAACTTAAACCACTGAGCTATCCAGAAAATTAATTCTGGAGGATGGCCTTAGAAAGAAACCTTTCCCCCAGCATTCTTGTTCTCATCAAAATTGTACCAGACTCTCCCCACATCACAACTGGAAGGAAGGCAGGAAGGCAGGAAGGCAGGAAGGCAGGAAGGCAGGAAGGCAGGAAGGCAGGAAGGAAGGAAGGAAGGAAGGAAGGAAGGAAGGAAGGAAGGAAGGAAGGAAGGAAGGAGAATATGGAGGAAGGAAAAACCATATATTGAAAAAAACATTTTGGGAATAAGATTACTTAAGTAATTTGAACTGGTTTCTTAATTTTCCCATTAGGGCAATATGCCACATTCTGTTTCTCCAAACATGTAAAAATAAATTACAAGTTCCCTTCCAGTTTGTGCCAATTTCCAAATGCGCCACTGACATCATAAGAAGGCAGGCTTCTTTGGAAAAGACAACAATGCTGGGAAAGGTGGAAGGCAGCAGGAAAAGAGGAAGATCAAATACGAGATGGATTGAGTCCCCAAAGGAAGTCACAAGGTTGAGTTTGCAAAAGTTAAGGAGGGCTGTTGAGGAGAGGACTTTTTGGAGATCGCGCATTTCACAGTAAGTTGGAGGTGACTTGAAAGCACACAACAACAACCAAACAGAAAATGATATCTAACTGTTTACGAAGTAGCTGTTCTTGGCTGCCTGAAAATAAGGACCATCCTCCAAGCAGCCAGCATGCAGAGATAAGGAACCAAGCGGAGACCTCGTGGAACAGAGAGTGACAAGAGGAGTCATGCGTCGGGCCAGCATTGTCTTGCAACAGCCGGTCTCTTCACAAAGCACGAGGAAACAATTTCTCCTTGAGATCATTAGCCATGCATTCAGCAGTTGCCTGGAAGTGAGGCAGGAGGACAGAGGTGGGGCAGAAGACGAAGGACTGAGGGAAGCTGAGGAGATGAAGGCAAACAAGAAGGGAGGAGGGGAGAAATAGAGGAAAGGATTGTTTTTCGAAACCTCGCAGGTGTGGCTGGTCCAAGACACTTTGGTGCCAGAGATTATGGGCCTCACAATGATTCCAGAAACGGCAGCTGACTGGACTGCCAACTGAAATGTAATCTAAAGCAACGATGAGAGTGTGGAGGTCATCTGGAGTTTTGGGGTGCATTGCCATCCGTACGTTGACCACTCCGTCTCTCCTCTATTGCCTTGGCAGTGGATCCTGTCCACTTGAGCACTGCCCTGCCTTGGTTCTGGAATGGCGGAGGCTAACACACTGAACCCAGATAAGATGGAGATCCTTCTTCTGGGAGAGAGGTCCTTCTGAGAGGTTGAAGGACTGTCTCCCTAAACTGGATGGTGTAACCCTTCCACTTAGGGACCTAGTTCGGAATATGTGCATGGACTTGGCTCTCTCATGGGATTCCCAGATTGCAGCTGTGTGCAGGCTGGCCTTCAGCCAACTGAGGCTAATCATTCAGCTCTGCTCCTACCTCAAGACAAGGCAGCCCTAAGTACATCGGTTGCAGGCTCTGGTGACCTCCAAGATGGACTGATGGAACACTCTCTATGAGGGGCTTCCCTTGAAGCTGACTGGGAAGCTTCAGCAGCTCCAGAATGAGGCTGCCGGGCTGATGTTGAGCCCTGTGGAGCAACAGTTGAACTGCTGTACTGCAGCCAAAACTGTGCTCATGATCTGAGGTTCAATTCCAGGTAGCTGGCTCAAGGTTGACTCAGCCTTCTATCCTTCCGAGGTCGGCAAAAGGAGCACCCAGCTTGCTGGGGGGGGGGCAATGCGCAGTCTACGTAATTAATTTGCAAACCGCCCAGAGAATATTTGAAGCGCTATGGGGCGGTATATAAGAAGCACACTTTTTCTATTTCTTTTTGCTTTGGTGTGAGCAAGTCTGACCACATTTCTCCAATCTTGGCTCAGCTGCACTGGCAACCTGTTAAGTTCTGGGCCAGATTCAAGGTTTTGGCTCTTGCCGACAAAGCCCTTCATAATTTGGGCCCTTGTGACTTGTTGGGAGCGAACCTCTACCTGCGTCACCAGATCTTTGCAGGCAATACTCCCAGGGATTGCCACGCTGAGGGAAGCGAGAAAGACACCGACCCGAAATCATGTCTTCTCAGTGGTGGCACCAGCCCTTTGGGATGGGCTCCCAGTTGAGCTGCATCAGGCCCCCTCCGTCCCTCCCTCCTCTCTTGAAGAGATTGCTTAAAACACGATTTTTTAAAAAGACGTTTCCCGTGACATCCTCTAAGGAAGAGGTTTGTAATTAATATGGTTGCTGTTATTTCTAATTTATGCAGCGGACCCTCGACTTACAGACCACTTGACTTACAGACTTTTTGAGTTACAGACTTCTCTGGCTGCAAAATTTAGGTTCGACTTGCAGCCTGAGAATCGACCTACAGAGCAGAAAAAAACCAAAATGGAACAAAAATGGAACACAAATGGCCGGTTACAGCATTAATTGGTTTTCAATGCATTGTAGGTCAATGGAGACTCGACCTACAGACTTTTTGACCTGCAGCCACCGTTCCAATATGGATTAATTCCGTAAGTAGAGGGTCCACTGTATGTTGTAACTGTAAATAGATAGCCCAATAATATACTGAAAAAAAATGGAGTAATAAGGTGAGCAGACCGTGTAGATATATTTGCACTTGTAACTCAAAAAATAACAACAAATTCAAGTAAATATATCACAGAAGACTCAGAAGAACACATTCATTGAACACCGCTCAAAGAACTGAGATGTTTACTTATATATACACCAGTTCAGAACTTGAATTTACAACACTTGTATGTTCGTGAAGCAAAGGAGAGTCAAAGCTGAGTCTGTGGGTGACGTACCATCAACCATGTGTGACATAGTGGTGTGTTTGAAACATATTGTTCAGGAAGGGGCTCCCACTATTTGCCAAAACACACTCACACACAAATAAAGCAAGGGAACAGAGCTTTTTCTTGCAAAGAAAACCCAACCTCCAAGTTATCATAACATTTAATTAATTTCACAATTTTTACTTGTATCTTGGCTTCCACTGTTGACGTATGTGCTTTATTCCTTTTCTCCCCACATGCCCCTAAATGTCCTGGTTTGTATCTTTGGGGGTACAGGTTGGGGATCACTGCTTAAGGACTTGCCAAATTTGTCTTCTCAGTTGACTATTTTTGTTGCCCTTGGAGTGTTTACTTTCTGCTGTTTTATTGATAGTTCTGTTTGCATTCTTTGATTATTATTTACTCTTTTCGTGTTATTATTGCATTTATTTGTTGTCAACTACCCAGAGTAGCACTCCAAGCTAACTGAGCAGTATAAAAGAGAAACGAATGAACAAACTAACGAACGAACGAACGAATGAGAGAACAAACGAATGAATCCTTCATCATATCTGGGGCAGCGGAGCAGTTTCATGAATGATGACAGCCTCTGTGGTTCCTCATGAGTGAAAAAGCTCCTAGACAATGAGGAATAACAGTTGGGGGCTGTTGCTGCTGCCCCCACAGTTTCTGCCGCCTGAAGCACCCACCTTACTCTGCTTGCAAGGAGGACTGGTCCTGCTTTCCAAGTGCCAAACTTTATTTCAGAGACACGGAACTTGGAAAAGCTATCTTTAAAGATGACAGCTTCCAGGCTGCCTCAACTGCCTAAGTCGTGATTAGAAATGGGGACGAGGTGCCAAAATGGCTCTTCGTCTTGGTTCATGGGTCATCAAACTTGAGGGCTCAGGAACTACAAATTGTCCCCCAGTGGCCCGACAAACCACGAATCAATTTGTTGGTTCGTTGGGTCATTTCTTTTTAGACAGCCCATGGGGTTATCTTTTTTAAAAAAAGCCCCCAAATGCTTGGGTCCCCATTCCCTCCTCTTCCTCTGCCTGCGCAGGCACAGGAAGATGGGAGAAGCCTGATAGATGAAGGGACGAATATAAAAGGATTGTATTTGTTTCTTCGTATTCATCAGGGTCTCTGTACCTCAAGAATATGAAGCAACAAATATCTGCTGAATCAGCAACATTTATTCAATATCACGATTAGTTTTTATATTCATCATTATTGGTTGTTGTGGGTTTTTCGGGCTCTTTGGCCGTGTTCTGAAGTTTGTTCTTCCTGATGTTTCGCCAGTCTCTGTGGTCAACATCTTCAGAGGAACAGGAGTAGGTACTCTGTCCATGCTCTGTACTCCTGTTCCTCCGAAGATGCCGGCCACAGAGACTGGCGAAACAGCAGGAAGAACAACCTTCAGAACATGGCCAAAGAGCCCGAAAAATCCACAACAACCATCAGATCCCGGCCGTGAAAGCCTTCGAGAATACAGTGTTATTGTTCCCTCTTTTTTCTTCCCTTCTTGTATATCTCTGTCATGCTTTCTCAAACTTTCTTTCTTTTTTAACAAGTAACATCTGCAGATTTTGCAACGCTCCGGAGCAAATCAGACAAAAAAGGTGAAGATGGGGAAGAAACAGTTTCAAAACACATTTTAAACATATATACCAAACTTTTCAATTCAACTGAATCCCATCCATCTCCTCCCTCTAATCTTCTGTACTACTCTCAGTGGCATCCTGGCTCTTTCTAGTTATTTGAATAGTGTAACACAGTGGTTATAACCTTGGGTCTCCAGATGTTCTTGGACTAAAACTCCCAGAAACCTTCATCACTAGCTATGCTGGCCGGGATTTCTGGGAGTTGTAGTCCAAGAACACCATCTGGGGACCACTGTGCTAGGCTTTAACCTAAGGTCCGTCAGCCCCGCCCCTCCTTCCAGGCCTTTTGCAAGTGAGGTAAGACAGAGTTTTCAAAGAAGCCTTCAGTGTAGCGTCCTTTCTCTTTGACAGTTTTTTGGTGGCCCTCGGTTGTATCATCCATCTCTGTTGTCGCCATGTGGCTTTACTGTTGCTGTCCTCATTATTTTGTTGTCATCTTATAGTTTACAATTACTGTAGTGGGATGGCTGTGTTTTTAGCGTTTGTTGTAAATCTCCCAGCGCAATGTCCTTCCACTAGATGAATGGTAGGTAGGTAGGTAGGTAGGTAGGTAGGTAGGTAGGTAGGTAGGTAGGTAGGTAGGTAGGTAGGTAGGTAGGTAGGTAGGTAGGTAGGTAGGTAGGAATGAATGAATGAATGAATGAATGAATGAATAAATAAAATAAGCAAGCTGCTCTGTTGTCATAACTATGCTGATGTTTATTCCATGATTATGATCTCATAGGATCTGATTTCACCTGGCTTTCTTCAAGATCTGTGGAACAAATTACCAAAGGGAAATGCTCTGGGTGTTGAGATATATATTCAAAATTTATATTTTCTCCTTCCATAGATAACCTTATCGCTAGGGGGAGGATTTCTATGAAATTTCCCACTTTCTCTACAACCTCTACTTGAACCCACAAGCAAGTTTAAACGTGTTTATGAGTAATCTTCTTGCCAGATTACTCATAGATATTTCAAATTCACTGATAAAAACACATTAGCACTTCACTAGGGTTGTATAAGAAAAGGCAGAGGTGAAGTAGCCAGTAACCTGATGCATATCTGCACACTATTTCAACATTGTTTCCTTCCAACCTCAGAAAGAAGACCCAATTAAAGGCTGAGTCAACACACATGAAAGCAAGAGGTAAATGTTTGAGAACGTCAATCAAGACTGAAGGTGAGAGAAATGTTTCAGCCTGCATTTCAAGTCTCTTCTCCTCCTCCCCATTTCATCTTCACATCAAATGGAAGGGGAGAACATATCAGCACCTAATTATACCTGAATACACCAAACAGCTGTTCAAGTCCAAGAAATCCTGCTGGTTCTTATCTTTAAGTGGAGTTGGAAAACAAGGAATGAACAGATCTTCCCTTGGCTGAATATTTCAGGGGGCAGCGGCTAAGTTAGGGAGAGGAAGGAGGCGGAGGATAGGCTGTGGGGGGCTGCCTATTGGCCCATCGATTAGCTGATTGGCGGGCCATAGGAAGGGGCTAGCCTTCCTTCTCTTCGTATGGGGGACAAATAAATATGGGGAAATATTCATCCCTTCGTATTTGTTGGGGTCTCGAACCCACAAATGTGAAGGGATGAATATTTAACAAATCAGCAATTTCTGATGAATATCACAATCCATTTTTTATTCATTCCCATGTCTAGTAAAGATGATGAATGCCCTTACAAGACAGCAATTGGACTGAGCTGATATCAACTATGGTCTGCACAACTTACTTTTCCAAACTGGAAGATGGAACAGAATGTAGATAAGAAGACAATTCCTTCCCTGAAGACAGATTTGGTGTCAAAGAATTTGTATTCTGGCCTGTTTCTATTTCCTCCATAAATGGAATATCTGAATGTTTTGCAATACTTGATTTATGACATTTCTCAGAGAGGAGGAACGTGTTCTTAATTCCATTACATGGTTAGCTTGGAAAAATAATTTCTGCTGGCTGAGGGGTTCTGAAAGCCACAGCGCTAGTTTTGCCAGAGTCACTTATAGGACAATGTCCCCTTCCTGGGAAAAGGGGGTGTCGGCCCAAAAACCCAGTAGGAAGAGTTCCAGCCCGTTTCTCCTCATGTTAAAGAGATGTGCCGAGAATTAGATTTTAATCAATCCGGTGCTACCTCAGCCTTGACAAGATGATCTATCACCTGAGCTTAGAGTGATACTGTGTGGAAAGAATAAACCCAGCAGAGAACAATTCATCATCAAAAATTAATCAGGGCATTAATTAAGCACTGTATCCTATTTAAGTACACCCTGGTATGAGGTTTCCAGCTCCGGGGCCGATGACAAAGGAACCGTGTGAGAAAGAGCCATCAGGGAAACAACTCCAAATGGCCAATAACAACTCCAAAGTGATCGACTGGATAATATCCAAGGCACATCTTTAATCGAGGGGGGGGGGAATGGCTTTCTTGTGTTTAGGCTTTCTTGTGTTAATTCCTCCACTGTGGATTTGTTTTAGGTAAGCCTTAAAAAAAAAAACAGAAATGAAAGGGCTCCTTTGGCCTAAAACAGGGCTGGGATATTACATTAAAATAGCAAATTGTCCCCCACTTTCCCACCCCCTCTTGCAAAGCTTCTTGGATGACTATTTTTCTAGCAAGTCAAGGAAGCGCCTGGAACACATGATAAATGCTCTCCCTCACCAACCAAGGAAGCACAAATATGGTTCCTCGACTCTATCTTGCCTCTAAGGATACGGGTGAGGTTCACCGTCTCGGTGTTCTTCTCGAACTCAGGGCTATCAGTGGAATCCCAGGTAGCATCTGTGGTCCCTTCCACTATCTTCCATCTTGGGAGGATGGCCCAGCTCCATCCCCTCCTTGACACCGGGTCCCTCACCATGTTGGTCCATGCATTGGGAGTCTCAAGATTAGACTACTGCAACACTCTCTATGTGGGGCTGCCTATGAGGCTGCTATGGAAACTTCAACGGGTCCAGAATCTGGCCGCCAGACTATTAGGCTGGGATGAACAAATACCACCACATCTCCCCTACTTGGCCACCCTGCACTGACTACCTGTTTGTTTCCGTGCCAGCTTCAAGGAAAGGATGTTGACTTACAAAGCCTTAAACTATTTGGGATCTTGATTCCTGGAAGAACACCTCTTTCCAATGAGATCTACATGATCTTCCCAGGCGGAGTGGTTGAGAAAGCTGACCCTAAGAGAGGCCTGGAAAGAGAAGACCAAAGAATAGGCCCTCTCAGTGGTTGCTCCCCATCATTGGAACAATCTCTTACCTGAAATTCACCTGGCCTCTTCACTGGGAAGCTTTAAATGATCACTGAAAAGATGGCTATTCAGGTAGGCTTTTCCAGAGTATTTAAAGCAAAGTGTGCTGCTTATATACCGCCCCATAGTGTTTCAAGCACTCTCTGGGTGGTTTACAAGTTAATTATGCAGGCTACACATTATCCCCCATCCCCAGCGAGCTGGGTACTCATTTTACCGACCTCGGAAGGATAGAAGGCTGAGTCAACCTTGAGCCGCTACCTGGGATCAAACCCCAGGTCATGAGCACAGTTTTGGCTGCAGTACAGCGGTTTAACCACTGCGCCATGAGGCTCCTTAACATCCTAATGCAATGGTTGTTTCACTGTTTTATACTATCTGTTCCACTATCTTGCCACTACAGTGGACCCTTGACTTACAGACAGCTTGACTTACAGACTTTTTGAGTTACAGACTTCTCTGGCCGCAAAATTTAGGTTTGACTTGCAGCCTGAGATTTGACTTACAGACCAGAAAAAACCCAAAATGGAACAAAAACGGCCTGTTACGGGATTAATCGGTTTTCAATGCACTGTAGGTCAATGGAGACTTGACTTACAGACTTTTTGACTTGAGAACCGCCTTCCAATACGGATTAAGTTCTCAAGTCAAGACCCCACTGTAAATCATCCTAATTGGCAGCAGCTATTAAGGTAACAGGGTGTCAGTGGGAGTGGGTAGCTAAGGTAGGGAAAAGAAAGGGGTGTGGGGGTAGGCTGTTGGGGTGGCTGGCTGTGCGTGGGGGATGGCTGCCTACCGGCTTCTGATCAGCTGATCGGTGGCCGGTAAGCAGAATGGGCTTCTGTGCCGTGTGGTAAACTCTCCTGGGGGGGGGTGTCCCAATTTGTGGGTGTATAACTCAGATGTCCGATATCCAATATTCACCAAAGTTGGCAGGCATGTTGGGGAAAGACATAGGAAGCTCCATTGTGATTCTGGAGTCTCTAAGTACCAGGGGGAGAGCTTTCCTGGGGGGTGTACTTTGGAACTATAGAACTCAGGGGTCCGTGGTCCAATGTTCACCAAACTTTCACCACGTTGTAGAAAACCATCTGAGGAAGCTTCCCTACAAATCTGTTGTCTCTAGATCCTTAGGGGCCAGTTCTATAGCAGTTTAAAGTGCAGACAAATCGATGGATCAATCCATCGAAGAATAATCGTATATTCCTATTTGTTCCACTAACTTGACAAATAACGGATCAAAACAAATTGCCTTTTTTTTATTTGCCCCCATCTCTACTGAAGACCCATCTCTTCAGCCAGGATTTTAACAATCATGACTGAATCTCTGAAGACCTTTTTAGAGATAGTTTTTAATGTTTACTGGCTTTTAATTATTCAACTGTATTTTGATCAGTATATAGTTTATTTGTTTTTTAAAAGTTTTTAATTCTATTCTTTTAAAGATTGTGAACAACCTTGGGTCCCCTTATCGGGGAAGGCAGCATATAAATAAAACAAACCAATAAATAAATTTAGGTCTGCCCTATGAAGGGGCAAAACAGGTAAGTCATTAATTGTGAGGATGAAATTAACAATGCCCTTTTCAGAAAATGAATCAATCAAGGGGAAGATGGCAGAGTTGGGAGGGCAAAGCTTAAGCCTTCTTTCCAAATAAAAAAATTTTCATCAGGAGGAAAATGTTTTGCCCACCGCCGGCGATCCCACGGCAGGTCCTCTGTGTCCCCCGTTTTGCCTCTTTAGAAATGAATGTTAATTGTGCCCACACAATTTGTCTTGCATCCAATTTTTAATAAAGCCTTACATGGACCAGAAGCAAAATGCAGTGTTCTAAAATTGGAATTTGAGACAGGTCTCTTCCTCCCAGTCAAGATGAAGCGGAGGAGATGCAAATTAATAAATCTGGCCAGGGTTCAGCAAGATCCCGCTAGGACGTAGATACAAAGAGCTGAGTCAGGATAAGTGTGGTGGTGGAAGGAGGGGGGGGGGGGAGAAAGCCTTTTCCGTCCCTGCCAGATAAAATGAATCTCTTATGAACAGCAACATCATGAGCAACAAAGATGTTCATTTGGAATCCACAGACAAGAATACCCTCTATATTTTAATGGCACTTGACCATTCCCATCAGAAGGGACGGCTGTATTGTGGGCATACAGTTTTCCCTGTTCACACTCTTCCCTCCTCAATGAATATACACAGTCATCAGGGCTTGCCATTCAAGTTGCGGTCCAGACAAATCTAGCACATCGTAAACACCAGAAAGGTTATTACTAGCTGCACACTTGCTATTTTGGCTAAGCAAAAGGAGGCATTGGGGGTAAGAGGCGACTCTTTTGTGGCTTGGTAAAAACGGTACTTTCTTTACACAGTGGTATAGTGGAACCATGAGGAGCAGACAAAAAGTCCTGGATTTTCTAACTACCAGGGTCTGTGACGTCATCTACCACCTCCATAAAACGTATTTGTGATTAACTGCATTCCTGCTAAACTGTAGCTGAGAGAGAAATGAATTTTTCCAGCATCATACAGGGTTGAAAGCTATCCATGATGCAAAGCAAAACATTTGACAGTGATTCGGTCTTGAATGGGTCATCAAGAGCCACTGAATTTACAGAACACCTGTTTTTCATTTGTTGAAATGTACTAATCCATATGTCTGTATTTTTTGACCCCCATGAAGGGGGCTGATTTGTGTGTGTGTGTGTGTGTGTGTGTGTGTGTGTGTGTGTGTGTGTGTGTGTGTGTGTGTGTGTGTGTGATTCTAAGTACTTTCATGTCAAATTTTATTGCTACACTACTGCCTTTGAACAATAAAATGTCAAATTTGGTACGAATACTCAGAACACAGTTACATTTCAAAGTGGAATCAATGGCTTAAAATCTAGTCTGGTTGACAAAAAAAGTGGGAACACAGGCTGTAAAATCCTTCTTGAGCATGAAGGCAGCATGCAGTGTATATGTCCGCAACACCAAACACCCTATTTCTAAAATTCAGGGTTGAATCTTCCTCAAACGGCCACCTTCTGCGTGGAAGCCAGAGATGGTTTTAGGTTTCAGAAAAATCCAAGATTTGTTGTGGACCAAATTTGAGGCGGGGAAACCTGAAAGTTAGAAGGATCCCCAAAATAGCCTCAAGTGGCTAGAGGATGATCAGGTCAGCTTAGCCAGGACAAGAAAAAAAAAAAAACAGGGAAGAATGAAGGAGGGCAATTAAATCCTGAACACTATATACTGCAACACTGTGTTGCAGTTCTTACTTCCTGTTGTGTTTAAATGTCAAATTTCTCTTCTCCCACCAACATATATTCAAAAGGGACAGGAAAGTGACAGTGTGTACTGTTGTGCAATTTTGTCTGTGATATTTCAAGGATGTTGGCTTAGGAAATTCAGCCTCAGTCCTTGTGTCTGTTTGCAAAACAACCGACTGACTATGAAACTCAGGGATAATTGCTACCCGGTGGGTGGAAGTGTCCAGAGATGGCATTTTTACGATTTCTAAAATAATGCTTATTCTTTCTCTTTGGCTGCCAGCTCCTTGCCCCCTTTGTCTGCAGATCTCCAGAGACGCACATGGCAGCCTTGCCAACGTCATTTGAATGGTTTGGGGTTTGTCTGTTGTTCTGGCGGTTGTTTGGGAAATCAGAAGGTTCATGGGAAACTCCACCGCCAGTACAAAACACTCTGGAGTACATTGTGACAGATGCACAACATAACACATACTCTCCAAATCCTACAAGGTCCTCACTCCCTTCTATTCAACTCTGGTTAGGCCTCCTCTTGAGTATTGTGTCCAGTTCTGGACATCACACTTTAAGCAGGATGCCAACAAACTGGAACAAGTTCAGAGGGGGCAAGAAGGATGATCAGAGGACTGGAAACCAAGCCCTAGGAAGAAAGACTGAAAGAACTGGGCACGTTTAGCCTTGAGACCAAATATCTGAAAGGTAGGGGCAGAGTAGGGGCAAGATCTGTTCTCGATCACCCTAGAGTGCAGGATATGTAATAATGGACTCAAGCGACAGGAAGCCAGATTTAGGCCGAATATCTGGAAAAACTTCTCAACTGTTAGAGCAGTACGACAATGGAACCAACGACCTCAGGAGGTGGTGAGCGCTCCAATGTTGGAGGCATTCAAGAGATAACTGGACAACCATTGGTCAGATCTGCTTTCATTTGGATTCCTGCCTTGAGAAAGGGGTTGGACTCGATGGCCTTATAAGCCCCTTCCAACTCCATTATTCTATGATTGTATAAAAGGGCTAGTTGGAATACTGCATGCATACAGAGGGAACCGAGCACTTACAGAGCACACGACCGGGCCCCTTAAATGATTTGGCGCTAATTGAGGAGAAAGACCTCCATCGATGACTCGTTTGCCGGTCATAGATAGAGCAAGCACTCTGAACCAAACTGATGAACACTAAATTCCAAGGAATTGGTGCTAACAATACCTGTCAACTCTGCCAAGAAAAAGATGAAACTGTGTCACACCTCATTGGTGAACATCTGCAGCCTTTCTGCCAGTTTTTTTTTAACTTTTGCGTGCAGGATGTGATCTGCTCCTAGTATTCCAAAGTATTTATACTTTTCATCACTTGATAGTGATTTTATAATACTTCCATTTTTAACTCTATTATGGACAGATCAATTAGTTTACATAGACAGAAAGATTCACAACTGGACACCACCAAATATATGACACATCTGGTATCTTGAGGATTAGAGCCCTGGTAAACACCTAGTCCCATTTTTATTTTCATTCTTTCTCACCACCCTTCTGCCTGTCTAGCCATAAATTGCTAGTTACAGAAAGCCAGATTTCCGTTGATTAGGAAAAACTTCCTAACTGTTAGAGCAGTAAGTCAGTGGACTTAATTACATTGAGAGGCGGGGAGCGCTCCAACGCTGGAAGGACTGAGCAGGAGGCTGGACTAGATGGCCTCATAGGGCCCCTTCCAGCTTCATGATTCTATGATTCTGTCTCTAAGGCCAAACAGAACTGGTCCTGGCCTTTTCAAGGAAGCAGCATACAGGTGTGCCAGAAATGGTATATTTGAATGTATGCATCAAACTTGAGGGAGGTGGGGTTCAGGCAAGGGTAGGTCTGAAATCAAGGGTAGTGCAGTGTTGTAGGTGCAACAGAGAGCCGGTGTGGTTTATTTATTTGTTTATTTATTGAATGTATACCCCGCACCATCTGGCAACCAGGCCACTCTAGGCTGCTAACAACAATATGAGCAATAATATTAAAACATGATAAAAAATTAAATTAATGCATAGCCAAATAAGGTAAATTAAAACAGATGGCAATGAAGGTGGTAAAAAGGGGTGATGGAGAGGATGGCAAAAAGGATGGTAAAAGGGAGGCCGAGATCTTACTGCTCCGGGAAAGCCTGGCAGAAGAGCCAGGTCTTCAGTGCTCTTTTGAACCCATCCAGCGAGGGTGCCAGGCAGATCTCAATGGGCAGGTTGTTCCATAGGCAGGGAGCGACCGCCGATAAAGCTCGATTTCTTGTTCTTTCCCTCTGGGCCTCCTTCAGGATCAAGGCCCTCAACCGCCCTGCCTGTGAATAACGGGTATTATAGACATCTGGCTGGAAGCAGGCGTTGTGATAGATACTGGGGTCCTAAATCGTTTAGGGCTTTGAATGTTATCATCATAACCTTGAAGTTGATGGGGAAAGGAACCGGTAGCCAATGAAGGGCGGCCAGAGTGGGGGAAATGTGCTGGAATTTCTTCACCCGTATTCTGGCTGCCGTATTCTGGACTAGTTGAAGTCACATCAGCCTCAAGGGTAGCCCCACATAGAGAGCACTGCAGTAGTCTATTCTTGAGATTACGAGGGCATGAATCAGTGTTGTGAGTGCCCCTACGTCTAGATAGGGACGCAGCTGGGCAATCCTCCAAAGATGGAAATGGGCTGCCCAGACCACTGACGCCACCTGGGTTTCCATGGTGAGATCCGGGTCCAGGCAGATGCCCAAGCTGTGAACCTCACTCTTTGTGGGAAGAGTCACTCCCCCAAAGGAGTTTTCCAACCCACTGATGTCAGGGCTGCCCATGTGCAAGATTTCCATCTTGTCCAGATTCAACTTCAATCCATTTGCCCTCATCCACTCCAGAACGGTCCCCAAGCAGTGTTCACTCTGGGTTTTCTGCCCACAGTGCCGAACTAAGTGTCTGGAAAACTGGATTCAAATCTCCATTCAGCCATGAAGTTTACAGCATGAACAGTTGGGGAAACCCTGAAGTACTGAGGCTCAGCATATTCTTTTTTAGCCTTATCTCCCTTGCAGGGTTGTTGTGACAAGGAAATTAGGAGGAGGAGAGCGATGCATATCACCTTCAACTTATAGGAGGAAACCCGGGGTATAAATGCGATACGTACTGTATTTCAAACGGACCGTGCAGTATTCACAGGTGGCCATGGCATTTTCTTCTCTTTGAAAGCCGAATTTTCTCTTTTTAATGGGAATGGGGCAAAGCTGGGAAAAGTTATTTTCTTGCATTGTAAATTCCACAGTCCCATAGAGCTTCCCATAATGGCTGGGGGATTCTGGGAGTTGTAATCCAAACCCAGCTTTTCCCAGTTGAGAGTATTTCCATTGTATGTAGTGTGTGTGTGTGTGTGTGTGTGTGTGTGTGTGTGTCTGTCTGTCCACACACACACACACACACACACACACACACACACACACACACACACACACACACAATGGCTGAAGTCATTCCAGGACATTCTGGGAGAATAAAATAGCACCCCCTAGTGGCCTAAACCTCGTAACTGGAACAAACGCATTGTCTTCCTTTGTTTGATCCTGATTTCAGACGATTCCTTTTCATCTTCTTCCATTCAGTTTTTCCTCACAGGTGACTTAGGCTGGTCCTAAAGTTCAACAGAGCGAGGCATCCCACTCAGGGAGCTGATCTGGGGAGCCATGCACAGACGGGGGGAGGGGAAGGCTTTTTATTTAATTCATCAAACTTTTACTCCCAAAGGAGAGAAGAAGAACATTCTAGAGTTTGCCCCGTCTGAGGCCAACATAATTTTGTCACTCAAAAGCACAAAAACATGGTGGGTGGACATAGTGGCGCTGCAGGTTAAACCACAGAAGCCTCTGTGCTGCAGGGTCAGAAGACCAGCAGTCGTAAGATCGGATCCAGACAACGGAGGGAGCTCCCATCGCTTGTCCCAGCTCCCGCCAACCTAGCCATTTGAAAGCATGTAAAAATGCGAGTAGATAAATAGGTGCCACCTCAGTGGGAAGGTCATGGCGTTCTGTGTCTAGTCGCGCTGGCCACGTGACCACGGAGGATTGTCTGCAGACAAACGCTGGCTCTACGGGTTGGAAACGGAGATGAGCACCGCTACCCAGAGTCGGACACGACTGGACTAAATGTCAAGGGGAACCTTTACCTTTTACCTAAGAACAAAGAATCCCATGGCACATTGAAGGGTAACTCATTTATTACACGGCTCTCTTTTGCCTCTTCAGAAGTTGATCAACCTTGATGACCTTGAACTTTGGCGGCGGCGGGGGGGAAAGGGATAGGATCCCCTTGCTTTTTTTGTTTCAGGCAGCAGAATGTCTTGGGATGGTCTTACTCTGTCTCCTTTTGATTTGAAGAAGGCTCCAGTCCTTTCACATAAACAACAGAGAAGCGAAAGCAGCCGCTTCTTCTCTCCAAGCGGAAATTCTTGATGCTATCAAGCTCCCTCTTTTATTCCACCTCAAGGGCCAGGTTTTGAGAAGGGTGGGGGGGTGGGGGGGAGAGAGAGGAAACTAGCTGTCATCCAGGTTGAGTAGAAGTGCCCTTGACAGAAATGGTGACACATTTACAGAGCTGGGAGGTGTTTGTTCTGCAACACCATTCCATTAACCAGGCTTTTATCTCTGGCCCAGGCTAAAGGAACAAAGCCAACACTTCAAGCTTAGCTCTCTCTCTTTTTGTATCACTTCCCGGAGAGAGAAGTAAAAAAAAACGACAAGGGGCTTGAACACCTGGTCAGCTACGCCAACAAGGACATTTTGAGCTTTTTAATCCAGAGTGGGCAAAGTAGAGGCTGCTCACCGTAAACTGGCACACAAAGAGACACAATCTGGTCACTTCTTTATATTTTTTCACCTTTTGAGCCTTTTTGACCATTTCCGAGCCCGAGGCATCCCTCGGAGGTGGGGGGGGGGAGGTTTCCTGGGGGTGAAAATGTAAAACCCCCTCAATGCCAAAGTTATCCACCTTCTGCTTGAAAAAGAGACTGAAGCGCCACAAACGTTGAGGGAGCCCCCCCCATGTGAACTGACAGCATGATCTGGAACATTTCCCAGAATTATCAGCAGGCACGCAGGAGTCTTTGATTGATTGTCACCCACAAATTAACCAGGAAAGGAGTGCCGTGAAAGTAAAGGTTATGTTTTCGTTTCGAATTTTGTTATTTACATGGAGAAGGAGAAGGAAATGCCCTGGCTTATTTATTTATTTCATTTCACTTCTACTGCACTTTTCTCTGAATTCAAGGACCCAAGGTGGCGAGTAAAATATTTAAAATAGACAAGTTCAGGCCGTTGTTTTTTTAAAAATTGCAATATTAAAAAACATTGAAAAGCGAATAAATAAAAACTAGTTCAAGACAATTCAGCTAAAAGGCAATAAAGCAATATTGCCTTTAAAGCAATAAAGCAATTGCAGTCTTTATAAAAAGCAATAAAGACTGCAATCCTCTTTCTTATGCCAGTTTTTACACTAAAAAAACATAAACAACACAAAACACATTCAAAGCAGTAAAACAGTCCGTTTAAAAAAAACCACTCGGCAGCCATTCATTCAGGGAAAGCCTGCCTGAACAGAAAGCTTTTTGCCTGCTTGTGGAAGGACAGCAAAGAGGGCCCCAGTCTGGCCTCTTGTGAGAGGGAGTTCCAATGTCTCAGGACAGCTACAGAACCATCCCTCTCCCATGTCCCCACCAACCACACCTGTGAAGGTGGCTGGACTGACAGAAACACTCAAGCAGGATCATAAAGAGAGATGTGGGCCTTGAGATAGCTTGGGCCCAAGCCATTTAAGACTTTATAGGTTAGAACCATTGCCTTGAATCCTGCCCAGAAACAGATCAGCAGCCAGCGGAGTTGCTGTAATGAAGGAGTTTTGTGATCCCTGTGACCATCCCCAGTTAATGATCTAAATGCTATATTCTGGACCTGCTGAAGTTTCTTGACACTTTCCAGAGGCAGCCCTACGTTGAGTGTGCTATAGTAATCTAGCTAGGATGCAATTACAGTCATGCCTCACAAGACGAATGCCTCACGCAATGAAAAACTCGCAAGGCGAAAGCGTTTTGCAATTTTTTTTGGTGACTCGCAAGACAAATTTTTCTATGGCCATGCTTTGCAAGACGAACAGGAATGCATTAATTAAATTTCAATACATTCCTATGGGAAACCGCGCTTCACAAGATGTAATTTTCGCAATACGAAATGACTCGCGGAACGAATTGTACACCATGTGTATGTGGAAATCTTTACCACCTTTAATATATTCACTCATTCTGCTGACAGACTGAAGTTTTAGTCTCCTCTCCCAAACTTCTTTTTTTTCTTTACTTTTTTTTTTTAAAGAAGGAAGAACAGCAAGAAATAGAGATTAATCCGATTCCACCAGAACACAGAGGGCTTTTTTTCCAGCAAAACAAGCATTTTACTAACAATAAGGGTAAAAAAAGCACCTGGAGAATATCAAAGCCACTCATCAAAGCAACCAACAAGGATTGTGTTGGTTCAGTCTGGTTGAGGGACTCAGTTGTTGCCAACAACAACAACGATGTGCTTTGGAAGAAACAACGTTACAACAACTACAACTACAACAACAACAAACAACAACAAAGGGAGCCATTTTTCCTCTTCAGTTCAAACTAATGCATGTTGTGGTGGGAGGGAGGCCATGAGTCTTAAGCTCCAAAGGATCATTTCCCTGGAAGAAGGGACCATTTCAGGCCGCTGTTTGTTCAGTACAAAAGTGAAAAGGGGGCTTCTATTAGATGCTTGGTGGGGTCTTTAGAACCATCTAGAGCAGTGGTTCCCAACCTTGGGTAATCCAGGCATTCTTCGACTGCAGTTCCCAGAAGCCTTCACTGCCAGCTGTAAAGGCTGAGGGTACTGGGATCCCCGGTACAAGACCATCTTGGTTACCCAAGGTTGGGAACCACTACCGATTTAGTGCTACAGCGCTGCAGTTCAAGAGAACTGCACTAAAGTTCTCAAGCAGAAAGTTTTCAATAACATGGATCTTATGATTCGGGAAGAGGAGGCCATGTCAGTTAAAGTGGTACCCATCCAATCCAGTCCAAAGCACCTGGCCTTTTCTGGTTGATGTTTTGGTGGTGGTGATTTAGATGCTACACTCTCCTTGGCAAGATGTAGATACATTTGTACAATGTCTGGCCGAAGGTGTTTGGAAGCTTCTGTGCAATCTGGAACCAAGCGCGATCCGAGTTCTGGACTGCAGGCTGGCTCCTCAGCAAGCAGAACCAAATGGGCTTAGAAACTCCCCATAGCTTCTTCCCACCAACACAGGTTTTGTGCTCCCACATTGAGCTCAATGAAAGTGCATTTAACAAGGGACGTCACGTTAAGCTGTTTCGGCGGCGGTGTCAGAAACCTTTCAGCTAACCGGGCAGGATGTGACTGAAGCGCTCTGTTTCGAGGGGGGTGGTGAAAACGAGGTAGACAGAATGGGCATAACAGGAAGCTGCTGAGGCGGGCAAAGCCCATCCTGTCAACCGCGGTGTCGTTTCTGGATTCAAACCATAGAGGAAGAACAGAAAAACATATGCTGGGGGGTGGGGGTCCACTTCTAAACGATGAGTCGGCAGCCACAGAGGGCCCTGGGATGACACTCATTCTATTTTCAACCCATTTAGGAAAGGCTATTTTGAAACTTCTTGAGGTTCAAAGGAGCCGCACGGTTTAGTCTTGTGACCCCCAGCAGCCTGCGCCAGCACAGTTTTCTTTCTTTTTACTGCCATTTTGGGGCTGGACGATCGGAGATTCAGACTGCCTCGGAAGTCTGCCGGTGCAGCATGGGATACGGCAGCTGCCACCCCAGATCTATGTATTAAAGAGTGCACAACAGAGTGTGGTAGCGAAACCACCAACACCAGACCCAGAAATCCTCAAAGAACCGGATGCCTCGTACAGAATGGTACATTTCCTGTATAAAGCACATTTTTACACTATTTCATGGCTATCTCCTCACCCGCCTACTGGGAGCCATAAGCACAGAAGGAAACGGTGCAGCGTCTCTTCCATCTTATTTATTATTCATTTTTTAAAAATATTTTTACCCCACCTTTCTCCCAACGAAGGTCCCAAGGCGGTTTGCCTCATTAAAAGACAATACTTAAAAGCTGAAAACAGCAAATATACAAAGGCTAAAAAGGGATCAAACAAATACCACATTAAAAGATGGTAAACAAAAGCAATCCCCCCAAAAAATGCATTCAAAGCAGTAAGGCACAACAAGCCATTTAAAAACCTCACTCCAGCAACCAGTCATTAAGAGAAAGCTTGCTTGAAGAGAAAGGTATCTGCCTGCTTATGGAGGCACAGCAAAGATGAGGCCAGCCTGGCTTCCAGTGGGAAGGAGTTCCAGAGACTGGGAGCAGTGACAGAAAAAAATTCCTCTCCTGTGTCCCCATCAGATACATCTCTGAAGGCGGTGGGGACTGAGAGAAAGGCCTCACCTGAAGATTTTAACACCTGGGCAGGCTCATAAAGGGAGAAGCAGTTCTTGAGATAACTTCCTATGGTTGGCAACAATGGGTTGCAAAAGGAAATGGGGTCACCCTTGCTCCCTATTGGTGGTCAGGGTGACAGGGGAAAAAAATCAGGGATGCATGCAAAGACAAATACTGTTGCAGTGATGTGTGACTTCAACAACCCTTGCATTGACTGGATAAATGCAAGTTGTAGCCATGACAGAGAAGAAGCATGTCTACATATGCATAAGGACCGTGCCCTAGAATGGTCGTGGAATGATCAGAAGGGAGGTCCGCCTAGATTTAATCCTGAACGGTACTCCAGATCTAGTGCGAGATCCAATTGGTGTTCAGCTGGCTAGAAACAGAGACCATTGGGCTATAAAATGTAATAGGCAGGCAAGTAAGAAAGTTCAGAGAAAATCCAATGGTTACCCTCAAAAGAGGAAACTTTTCAAAGATTAGGGAACTGATGGAAAGGAAGTTAAAAGAGAAAGCTGAGAAAGCCAAATTTCCTGAAAAACATTTGGAGAGAACATAAAATCACAGCAAGAGAAGCTCGGCTAAATTGCACACCGGGTCAGGAATGGTGTCATCAGGTCGAACAGGAGAACAGCATAGTTCACAGCGGTCTTAAAGAATCTGCCTGAGTCTCAAACACAGAAGAATAAAACAGAACACAAACGTAAAAAAAACAGAAACGCAAGCCAAGGAAGCAAAAGGTAAATGGGTTCATTAAATTTTTTTAAAGATACATTTAAGCTGTCCTAACAGGATATCATGAAGGAGTTGGCAAAGAAGCAGCATAACTTGTGGTACTGGTCTTTGCTACAGATGCTGGATAGGCACCAGAATACCCCCAGGGCCTCTTCAAGGTGGAGGAATGCACAGTAAAACAATGCATCTGGGCAGCGGGCGTCTGTCCAGCATCTGCAGCACGCTTATACTGGTAAGAAGTTGATCATGTCCAACCAAAAAAGTAATCTTGGGGTGGTGGTGGATCTCTCAAAAATAAAAATGTTGACCCTCTATGTAAAGCTGTAAAAATGCTGAAGTCCATGATTGAGATCATTAGGTAAGGAAGCCAGGAATTCTTCCAATTGGATAATGCCTTTACACCTCTACTACTACTACTTCAAATGCAGAGCTGGAAGGGACCCTATGGATCATGAAGTCTAGCCCCGGTCAAGGGGACACAGTGGGGAATTGAACTCCCAAACTCTGGCACCATAGCCAAATAAATAATGCAGGTACACTTAGCACAGAGGCTTCTGTGGTTTAACCCGCAGCACCACCACATCCCCTTATAGGGCCGAAGGTAAAGGTAAAGGTTCCCCTTGACATTTAGTCCAGTCGTGTCCAACTTTAGGGTGCGGTGCTCATCCCTGTTTCCAAGCCATAGAGCCAGCATTTGTCTGAAGACAGTTTCCGTCGTCACGTGGCTAGCGTGACTAGACACGGAATGCCATGACCTTCCCACCGCGGTGGTACCTATTTATCTACTCACATTTACATGCTTGCGAACTGCTAGGTTGGCAGGAGCTGGGACAAGCAACAGGAGCTCACTCCATCGCGTGGATTCGATCTTACGACTGCTGGTCTTCTGACCTTGCAGCACAGAGGCTTCTGAGGTTTAACCCACGGTGCCAAACCACATGCTAAATTAAACATATACTGCACAGATTCTTATCTGGAATTGTGGCTTGGTGTATGGTCCTTTAGGGGTACCCAAGAGCAATTCTGCACCACCCTGAATAGGTTTGGGACTAGCAGGCCCTTGTGGGGGTGGTTGGTTCCCTGCAGCTTGCTGGTCCCCTGCACCCCAGCTGAGTGCTGTTTTCCATGTCTGTGTTTTAACTGGTCCAGCCTACAGAAGGGTGAAAAAAAGGGGAGAGAAAATTCCATCTATATGGTTAGATTTACAGAAGGATTATTATTCCTAGATTTTCTGGGTGTGTGGGTCTCCTTGCATATCCCTTTTCAAAAACTCTAGCACAGAAATTTGACGACTAGCCTTAGACACTTGGGAAGGGCTGCAAAAACAGTGAGGGGGCATGTTGCCGACTCCAGGAATAATGCGTGTGAATCCGGAGGTCAGATCAGAAGTCAGAGACCTGCATTTGATTTCCCTGTTCAAAACCGCATGTTGTAGAGCGTCAGACAAGTCTTTGCCTCAACGAAGCCCATGGCATGTCCCTTGTAAATATAGGATGGCGGAAGACTAACAAAAAGGCCCAACTCTTTTTTAAAACATCCCCCAACCAGGGGTTCGAGAGAATCGCTTTCGACATACCCATGCACACTGGTTGAAATTCATTAGTAAGTCACAACTAGTGTAGGCCCACAGAATCAGTGGGGATTTGCAGAGTAAACTCCTCCGTGAGCTCCACTGATGCAAATAGGCCTACTCTACCACTGGGCTATTTTATGAATGCTGGTGCAGATGAGAAAATTGATGGTCTTTTCACTCTCAGGCAGGAGTAAAATACCTCACAGCAGTTGCTCATTTTTCAGCCCGGCGTCCCAATCTGTCACATCACCCCTTTTCGCTGAGGGTGACAAAACTGACAAGCACTCCTTACCTCATTATTCTGGCGTCACAGTCTGTGTGGGTCTGCTCTGTAAAAGCAACGTCACCAAGCATGTATATTCAAAAGATCACCTTCTTGCAATAACAACGTGGAACGCCAAGTCGACCATTAAACAACACCCCAAATCCCAATTAAATACAAGAGGAATATCTTTCACAAATCAGCCAAAGGAAAAGAACTGAAAACTTCTATGCCTGATGGTTGCTTGGTTTTTAAATCGGGCAGGGGGCTACGAAAGACGCCTCCCTTCCCTCCCAACAGCCTTTTGCAGCAGCTGGAGGAATCTTGTGATCCCATGTCCTTGTACACACATCTGGGGGAGGGCCGGAGCAGTGATGGTCTTGCAACACCAGCATTGCCTGTGCGCACACCACACAGATATATATGCTGTGTGTGCCAAGCCAGGAGAAAGAAATCATTTTTCTATCTAAGTACATACCTTACAGCATCCAGAAAAGTAGATACAGCCTCTTCACCGTACTCTATTCTTCTCTGTTCAGCTGTGATCTATTATGGAGAGAAAAAAAAGCACACACATATATTTTTAAAAAAACACCCAGATGTTTTAGCATTTGCAATTAAGTCCAGGTACTAAATGTCATGTTTACAAAATTTAATACACTGTTCATGGTTATAAAGGCAGGAGCTCAATTAACAGTTCAGTACAAATAGGATTGCTTTTGTCTGCTTATGTGTTATTGGTAGTTTGCATTTCTATGGGGCTCTTTGGGGCATCTCAAATGGAAGGGTTTCGAGGGAAGGCAGTGGAAGACAGGAGGGCCTGGCGTGCTCTTGTCCATGGGGTCACGAAAAGTCGGACATGACTTAACAATTAAACAAGAACAACAACATGGTAGAGATGTGTGGTAGAGTTTATCTTTTGCACAGAGATGGTACAATGTTCATTTCCCCATAATTCCAGCTGAGGAGGGTAGAAGAAAGGTAGGGGCCGATGGGGAAAGATTTCATCGGATTAAGATCCTCATGAAGGAGCCACTGTCAGATAGAGTAGGGCAGTGGTCCCCAACCTTGGGCCTCCAGATGTTCTTGGACTACAACTCCCAGCAGCCTTCACCACCACCTCTGCTGGCCAGGATTTCTGGGAGTTGAAGTCCAAGAACATCTGGAGGCCCAAGGTTGGGGACCACTGGAGTAGGGAACAGAAGGTTAGAGTCACAAAAACTCCTATCGACAGTTTATGGGCAGCACACAAAAGGAAATGAAAACGTGGAGGGAAGAGGAAAGAAAGCAAATGAGGGTCACCCATTCCAAAAATGAGATAGTTTTTAAAGGCTCAAGAAGGATGGAAGCAGTTGAAGAACGTGATCAGCTACAGATTGCTGGACTCTTTCCACTGTTAGTTGGGGCCTTCTTGTCAACCGGTAGCTTTGGGGTAGCTTGATGAGACAACCGATACCAGGTGACTGCAGAGAGAAGTAAGGCCGAATGACTTTTCAACAGGGTGATGAAATCACCTGCTTCCTACCTGTATCCCTCTCTTCAGAAATGGAAGGGTTTAGAGGGCAAGCCTTCAGACCCTTGAAAAGATACTCAAATTCTGGAGGGAAACCTGCATGTATATATATATATATATATACAGGTCACACTGCCTCTGAATGGGTGCCCATCGGGGGGGGGAGTCTGGGAAGCGCCAAACAAACACCTGTTCAGCCACTAAATGAACCGACACAAACTGCCAAGCCAGTGTTTCAGATCCATCTCTCTATATTTTTTTAATCCTGCCTGCCTCTCAATAAAGGGGGTCCAAGGCAGTGTGCAAAATAATTTAATTTAAAAAAAAAAAAAGGTAACAGCTCACGGTGCAAGATTAAAAAGCAATTAAACAGCACATGAAAAATTTAAAAAAACACCAGCTGAATTCAAGGCACACATCCTCCCAAAGCGATTTGAGCATTCCTTTTTAAAAAAAAACCACAAAATCTCTGCCTCCCCATATACAGAGAGAGATGAGTTCTTTAGGTATTGAAAAACTATTTTGGGATCAGCCAGTGACACTCCACCAGGAAGGATCACCCAGCTGAAGCTGAGGGCAGCTCAAGAGAGCTCCTCGGTGTGCAGACGTAGTATTCCCATTTTAGGTTTTGTATCCAGCCAGTGTGTGGCTGTGTACATGGCAGAGGTATGTACCACTGGAAGAGAAGTGACTCAGTGCCTCGGTTTGAGATGTGTTCCTTCTCGGGAGGGCTTACACATAGACCAGAGCGCATCAGTTTATAGCAGGAAACCTCCGCCAGCTGGATCCATAACAGAGACTCCAGCAGTGGTGAGGACTTGCATCCAGCCCCAGATTAACCATTAAGCAAAATAAGCACAATATGCTCAGGGCATCAACAAGGGAAGCAGGGACCACAGAGGGTTGGTGTCTTTTCTATCCCAGTGCTGGATTTACCATGGACCACCGTGCAAATGGTGCA
This sequence comes from Pogona vitticeps, assembly GCF_051106095.1. NCBI lineage: Eukaryota > Metazoa > Chordata > Lepidosauria > Squamata > Agamidae > Pogona > Pogona vitticeps. The sequence goes on from NC_135786.1 coordinate 230,851,640, forward strand.
CATTCCTTAACAAACCACATCCATCCATCCATCCATCCATCCATCCATCCATCCATCCATCCATCCATCCATCCATCCATCCATCCATCCATCCATCCATCCATCCATCCATCGCCCTTGGTTCTCTCCCTCCCTCAAGAGTCCCAAGAAAACCACCTCTCTGCCTAAACCAACTGAGTATGAACCAGTAAAAATTAAAAAGGATAAAGACTTGCCCGGTGAGCCTCACAGCACATTGGTTAAACTGCAGTACTGCAGCCAAAACTCTGCTCACAACCCAGAGTTCAATCCTAGGTAGCCGGCTCAAAGTTGACTCAGCCTTCCAAGGTTAGTAAAATGAGTACCCAGCTCGTTTGTGGGGTGGGGGCATGTGTAGCCTGCATAATTGTAAACTGCCCAGAGAGTGCTTGAAGCGCTATGGAGCGGTATATATGCAATATGCTTTTGCTTTGCTTTCAGTGAGAAAATTCAATGTTTTGAGCGAAATGATCAATCATCATCATTGCTTGGTTGTGTTTTGTTTTGACTTACTTCTATATTTTGGGAATTTGGGTGAAAATAAGGATAAAAAGGGCTGCTGGTCCTTCTGCAAGCGGAAGAAGCAACAGCCATTGAAAAAAAATGCACCCAAAGAGTTTTTTAAGCTCTTGTTTGAGCTTTGCAGTTTACAGATTCTGACAAAATCTGTCTACACTAATCAAAACATGAAAGCTATGGTTGGAAGCCAGTAATGTGATTGTAGGTATGATTTCGTATACAATATGTCGTTCTTTTCCGCCACATGCTATACAATAAAGTTACCATATTCTCATGCATATAATGTGCATGTTATATGGGCTCTTTCGCACTGTGGGAGCCACTGCATGTTATATTCATAGGGGTCACTATAATCTTTGCAGTGCTTTCCGCCTCTAAAGGTCTTAATCCAGCCCTGCATGGGCCTCATCCTGTCCCTGCCTCCCCAGACGTCTTCTCTATCAAGTCCAGTGTGATCTACTATGGGGAGACAGAAATTTAGCCAGTCAGCCACCTATGCACATGTGCCACCCTTGTCGAAAAGTGGAGGCCTCTGTGTCAACCCCATCATTCCTCATTTGCACAAACAGAACATCACCTACCATCATAAGTTTTTGGAGGCATGACTTGCCTTCTGCATATAATGTTAGCCCCTGCAGCTTTTTTTAAAAGGGCATTTTTTAAAAAGAAAGAAATTATGGGACACTAGCCAGTCATTGCCTGTTTTTAAAAAAAGTCTTCTTCACCTGCTATATAATCTTTTCTTGTTAGGGGTGCCATAAATTGAGTTCTACACTGAAGAAGACTCTTCCTTAGCCACTGAGTACTGTATTCGTTTGAGCACACACAGGCGGCATGCTCTTTCCTCTTCCCGCTCTGTCTAGCTAATGCTGGTTGATGTTCAACTTCATCTCTGCCACTTCTTGCCAGATGGAGCTATTGTTGAAGGGCTCCCCAGAAGCTTACCCACCTGCACGACATACTTTATCTCCTGTCTTCTGCTCTTTCTCTTTTTCAAAAGCCTGGTGTCAGCCTTGGAGAGCCGCTTTTATCCGCCTCTCTTTCCCCTGCCTCTTCAGTGCTTTCGGGTTTTTTTTGATGGCGCAAAGCTTTGTTTGAGCACCGCTTTTCAAATCGAAAACAAGAGCAGGGCAAGTCCAATGTCCGTCACACAAAAAAAGAGAGCACTTTGTGGAATGCATCTGCATCATCCCCAACACACTTTGAACTGGGTGGAGGCGGGGTGGGGGGGTGGGGAGGAAAATGCACCTGGAAGTGTTCTTCTGTGTTATCAGGCAAGCTGCCAAATCCTCTCCTCTCCCCCTCAGGGTAGCTTAGAACTTGATCTGGGAGTATTAGGGCTGATCTACTCTGGGCTTGTGAAAGTTACATCTTTGAACCATTGGATGAGAGACAGAACTGCTGGATAGCTCAGAGGTTTAGGTATGTGGCTGAGGAGCCAGAGGTTGTGAGTTCGATTCCCCACTGGGGCTCCTTGACAGAGGCTGAACTCCATAAGGTCCCTTCCAACTCTGCAGTTCAAAGATTATTATTATTAAGAACCTAAGAAGAGCCGTACTGGATCCAGCCATGGGGCCCATCTAATCCAGTTTCCTGTATCTCACAGTGGCCCCATCAGATGCCTCTGGGAGCACATGGGACAACTAGAGACCTGTCTCCTGATACCCCCTCCCCTGCATCTGGCCTTTGGGGGTACCTTCAAGTCTGGAGATTCTACATCCCCACCATGGCTTGTCATCTGCGATGGACTTTTCCTCTAGAAATCTGTCCCATCCCCTTTTAAAAGCATCTAGGCCAGAGGCCATCACCACATCCTGTGGCAAGGAGTTCCACAGACTAACACACACTGGATCAATAAATCTTTTTTTTTGGTCTCTTCTCTCTCTCCCAACATGCCATTTGGGTGGATGTCCCCTGGGTTATTCTGGGTCACAAAATTAATCAAAAACAGTAACTTCCCCAAGTTTTACAGCTGTAATGGAGTTATGGTTGATGCTGTGGTATCGAGTGTGGGTTGTTCCATTCTGAAAATGGGGGGGGGTGTCATATTGGTTAAACAGTCCTAATTAAAGACATATTATAATTTTTTTAAAAAATGTTACAGTACTCCTTGCAAGTAGAAAACAAGTCATTCAGGGTGTAGGTTGAGCCAGAAATTTACTTCCTGCTTGCTTCTCTTTTTTTTCTTACAGTGTAGGAACTTTTATGTTTGTTTGTTTAAGTTTCAGGAAAGCATTAAAGATCTCATCCTGCATCCACATTCCAGAGTGTCCCCTTCTTTATCCCTTCAAGGTCCTTCCACCTCATTTTGATGCCTGTGAGGAGAGGAAGATCTTATGTAGATCTTATGGGCTCCTCTTGTTCTCCAGATGCCTCTGAAACACAACTTCCAGGAATTTTGACCAACACAATCAAGGATGAAGGATGATGGGCATCAAAACTATAACTGGCCATTTGGGCATCCAGGCTTTGCTGCTCTTTTGATTAAGTTTGGACCCCATGGGATTGGCCTATTTTTGGGGGGGGGGAACTGGGCAAGGGATGAGCATACACATTCCCCATTGAGAACCTCTGTCATGTGTTTCCTTTGGACCAAAGAAGCGCTGTTCGAGTGAACTGCGTGAACTTGAGCAGACAGGTACTCCGTCTTCGAACAGCCAACACCAAGGGGAAATACACACCTTTCCAGCAGACTATTTTTTCACCTTCTAAATTTCAACAATCTAGGTCAAGGTTTCGGCTGCCTTAGCCCACCTACTGCTCTGATGGGAGCTTCACTTTAACAACACCTGAAAGGCCATCTGTTGCCCACTACTCATATGGAACAAAGTAGGAACCATGCTAACTGTAGATACTGTTTTTATTTGCGAATGTCAAAAATTTCCCTGTGCACCACAGCAGAGAGAATAGGTTAATGTCACCTTCTTCCTGAATGGCTAGCTTGCTACATGCAGGGAAGTTGGTTTTTTTTAATATGGAGGCACAATTAGGGAAAAAAAATAAAAGTAAATCACACGCCCATACCCAGAGGGAGCAAGATGATGGAGTGAACAGAGTAGCTGATGAAAAATCCAGGACACCTTGTTCTGTGTAATGGGTTGATGGGTTCATAGTTTACAAATTGCCAGGTATTTTGGAACCCAAGGTACTTGTCCGGGATAATTTGACCCCCAGCTGTCTCGGATGTGGCTGGGATGGGTGTGGAAGAAGAAGAACTAGGCCACAGAAGGTTTTCATTCGGTTAATTCACACACGCCTGGTGCTGACGTTTCTTGTACTGAAGGCTTGATTCTGGAATCTAAGATGTTTCCTCATTCACCAGACGGGTAAACCACCACACACACAGCTTCCTTTTCATTGTTCCACCCACTTCAGCAAGAAGTAGACATGACTAAAATGTGTTTCAGCTGCCACTTGTTGGTACTAAACATGACCAGACCCGTCGTGCAACCTACAGGGATTGCAAGCCAGGTTATGGCACAGAAAAGAATAGCCCCAGTAATGTGCAGCCATGATAAGGTGTGTATGTCTTGAACAGTGCTATGTGGTGTGCGAACAGGGATGCTATCTGCACACAGCTCACAGATGCACACATATCATTTTCATCTGTGAACTACTTGTGATCATCAGCTATGTCCTGAAGCTGGTGCTCCAATCCTGTGGTGCTGGAGGAGGCTCTTGAGAGTCCCCTGGACTGCAAGGAGATCAAACCTATCCATTCTGAAGGAAACCAATCCTGAGTGCACACTGGAAGGACAGATCCTGAAGCTGAGGCTCTAATACTTTAACCATCTCATGAGAAGAGAAGACTCCTTGGAAAAAACCCTGATGTTGGGAAAGTGTGAAGGCAAGAGAAGGGGACGACAGAGGACAAGAGGGTTGGACAGTGTCACCGAAGCTACCAACATGAATTTGACTCAACTTTGGGAGGTAGTGGAAGACAGGAGGGTCTGGCATGCTCTGGTCCATGGGTCACGAAGAATTGGACATGCCTTAATGACTAAAATAACAAAATGTCAAAAGTGGGAAAGCATTTTCAGCCCATGGGCCAAATTCAGTTTCTTAGAAATGTTTGGAGCTGCAGCCAAAAATAACAATGGCTGAAATCCTGTGGCGCAATTATGCAAACTTTTGGACGTGAATTGCCCTAAATTAAGAAATCCCCGTAGACATTCTCTGTCCCACACTGAATTGCAAGACTTGGCTTCAACAGATAAGGTATACAATATGTCAGTGGTTCCATCTTTGGGTCCAGATGTTCTTAGACAAAAACTCCCAGAAGCCTTCACCATGAGCTGTGCAGGCCAGGATTTCTGGGAATTGTAGTCCAAGCACATCTGGGAACCCAAGGCTAGGAACCACACAAGTCTACATAGATATACAACACTTTGTTTCTAGAAGTTTATACCGCTTGCATAACTGCACAACAGGATTTCAGCCACAGTTATTTTTGGCTGCACCAGTGCAATGTGGCCACTCAAAACTCCTGAGAAACTGGATTTGGCCCTTGTGCTGAACGTTCTTGCTCACCTTTGATATAGCAACATGGTTTCACCCAGTGTATCATCACATAAAGTTCTTAACCTTCAAATAAACCTTAGAAGATACATTTCAGCCTTTAGACGGAGAAGGGGGGGGACCCTGTACAAAAGCCATGGGGGGGGGGGAGAAACAAGGACTAGTATCATGGCCATGGGGAACTCCAAGAGACTCACATGTGAACCCAGGACCTGAGGGTTCTCGTCCCTGTGCTTCATTTGTGGCCAGTCGCCATGGAAGAAGCATTAATTCAGTGATAGAGCTGATGTTTTGGACGGTAAAGACAGTCAAGCTATCACTCTCCAGATGTTCTAAAAACTATACTTCCCACAATCCATCACTGCCAGCCATGCTGGTTGGGATGAAGGGGGGTGTCATCCAAAGCTACTGATAACATTTAGACTGACAACACTGTGTTGCAATGGCATTACATGAGGATACAGAAACCAGTGCAGACTAGAGCGAACGAATGCAACATGTAGAAAGAAGAAGAAAAATCTTTCGCGATGTATAGTGGGTAAAATCTGGGCGAATCAGGAGAATCAGTAGTGGTTCGAATCAGGAGAACAAGGGTGGGGAGCCCATCACAGGTAAAAAAGTACAACTCCGTTTTATCTGTGAAGACATTAAAGATTAAGATGAGAAGCGTCCTATCACAGATTTATTCTGGTGCAGATGTCATGGCATAACTTGTGGTGGCAAATGGCTGCTAATTAAGAAGTCGCCACTTGTGTCCCTAGTCACATGCCGGTCACGCGACTTGGTGGCTGACTAGGATTGCAAGCTGCCACTCGTTAATTAATGGCGATTCACTGCCACTATTCACACCTCTGCACTTAAACCAGTATAAATCCGCAGTTGGATTCTGGCCAATGAATCATGGTCTTTAGATGTCGAAGTGGACAAGCATCTCAGTGGCTTTTAAAACAATTGGGGCCTTTCTGCTTCTTTCTTGAGATTTATTTCTGTTCGTGTCAGAGGACTCTTGACTCTAAGGATATGGTAATTAATTCCTCCTACTAGCTCTTGGCTTCTTGTCAAGAGAGACTGCTAGCTGCCTCAAATTATAGTCCACAATTTTGTGATGTGTGTCAGGGGGTCCATTTTCCTCTGAGGCCCCCGCAGAGCTCTTCATTCAAGCCGACTTGACTGAAGAACACATACTTTTCACACCTGCAGAGCCCCCAATAACTTCAAAGTAAAGTCGGTTCTGGCTTGGAATTCAAAATGAACGCTTTCAGTTATTCAGTCAGAAAATTATTTAGAGTGGGAAGATAAATCCCTTCCCGAAAGACATGTTTCCTTATGGGAGACCGGGCTAATCATCTACCTCTTTCCCTTTCTGCCTCACTTCCTCTTCTGCAGAAATAGGAGACAAACCAAGCCGCCTCCTTTTGTGCAAACTCTATGCCAGAAAGGTAATCAGATGCATTTTTTTTCAGGAGCTGATAACATGATAATCCTGGTTGAGCAGAAGAGTCCTTGAATAACACTTGGAATGGGTTGGGGTCCTTTAGAAGAAACTCAATCAGAAAGGAAAAAAAAGGAAAGGAAAGAACAAGCACGGCCCTTGCTGATGATTGCATGCTTGAGTGGCCATTACAGGTGTAAATACCAGAAGCAAAAAAGCACTTTTCATTTCCATTGGAATGCTTTTCATCTTGCATCCCGATGTGAGAAAACACTGAGCAACCAAGAGTTTTTGTTGCAGAGTTTTGAATTTCTGGTTCTACTTTGAATTTTACTATGCAGTAGTAGAAGTCCAGAGATTCACAGAGGTGGATAGCTTCAAATTCCCCAGATAGTCCACCCCTTTCTCATTAACTGACACTTACAGTCACTATAGGATGTGGTGGCGCTGCAGGTTAAACTGCTAAAGCCTGTGGGCTGCAAGGTCGGAAGACCAGCAGTTCTAATCCACGGGACGGAATGAGCTCCTGTCGCTTGTCCCAACTCCTGCCAACCTAGTAGTTCGAAAGCATGTAAAAATGCAAGTAGATAAATAGGTACCACCTCGGCGGGAAGGTAACGGAGTTCCGTGTCTAGTTGCTCTGGCCACATGGCCACGGAAACTGTCTACGGACAAACACTGGCTCTACGGCTTAGAAACGTGGATGAGCACCGCGCCCTAGAGTCGGACACGACTGCACAATTTGTCAAGGGGAACCTTTACCTTACAGTCTCTATAACACACTCTGAGGAGAAAAATAAAAAAATAGTTCATTATTTACAGTGAACAGATTAACAGCAAAATAACTAACAAACAACTGCTTCCAACAGACTAAAGAGAGGGGGAAGGGAACACTCAGTAAAGAGGCAGGGCTGTCTTTGAAATCAGAGCGGGGAGGGAATGATTGGTTAGTGCTGGATAGATTGACAGTCACCGCCAGTTCAGAAAAGTCCATCCCACACATAGGCAGCATACAAGGTTATAAAAATGCCAACAATTTTTTTGCCCTTCTCCAGACAAAGAAAACGAATACGACTGGAAGGCATTGCCTTTCTTTTCTTAGCCACTAGATTTTGGTGCTATCTGTAGTTAGTCACCCTATGGTAATGGTTCCCAATCTTCGGTCCCCAGATATTCTTGGACTAAAATTACCAGACCACTAGTTGTGCTGGCCAGGATTTCTGGGAGTTGCAGTCCAAGAACATCTGCCCTAGAGCAATGTTCAGCTGCCCCATCCTAGTCGCAATCCTGCCCAAAACTACAGAGAGTCCTGTGGCTCTTTTAAGACAACCACATTTGGAATAAACATCCATGGACTGCAGCCTACCTCTTCGGATGCAGCAGGTAAGATCCATATGAAGAAGGGGCCTGCAGTCCACTAAAGCAGTGGCCCCCAACCTTGGGCCTCCAGATGTTCTTGGACTTCAACTTCCAGAAATCCTGGCCAGCAGAGGTGGTGGTGAAGGCTTCTGGGAGTTGCAGTCTAAGAACATCTGGATGCCCAAGGACCACTGCACTAAAGGTTATGCCAGATGAAAACAATCTTAAAAGTGCTATGAGACTCTTTCTTACTTTTGCTATGATCTATTCATAGATCATAGCGAGAGATTTAGGGAAACCGTCTGGGAAGGTGAACAACTTGGAGGACAGTTTCAGAAAGAACGTGACAAAGAACAGTCCTCCGGGAGCTGGGTCTTCTGCAGAAGAAAAAAATTGAAAATGCTATGCAGTAGGACTCCTGTATCCGTGGGCTCAGTATCCACTGATTCATTTATCCACAGTCTGAAAATAATGAAAATATATATTTCTAAAGGTGATGTTACCAGACCTAGCCCCTAGAGGGACCCTTGGAACTGATCCTCCATGGATATGGGGGCCTTACTGTATGGTAGGGATGAGGTGGGGTCTCAGCCCCACACTCTCGCGATCCACTCTTAAAGAGCCCAGTGGTTTGTCTTGGAACATGCTCGCCAATAGGCTCAAGCATTCTTAACCTATCCCAAAGGAGAACAGCAAAACCAGCATTTGTTTTAGATGTCTATGCCCAGTTCTTCTGAAGAGAGAGATAGGGGGATGTGATCCAATCTTGCTGCTTCTAGGAGCTTCAAAATGCAGCCAGCCATGTAGGAAACAAGGGCTGCTACCCTAAACCACACACACAAGGACAGCATGGGCTTTTGGGGACAATTGCTCTCAACCTCACATAGGCATCGATTCATGCTGCCAGTTCCCCTCCAGCCTTAGAATTTCACTGATGGGAGATTCATAGCATTAAAGGGAAGAAAAATCACTAACCAAGGTCCAAGTGGCGGTAGTGTCCTTTTGACATGACAGCATGAACGAAGTGGTTGAAGCCAAAAGCAGCGATAACAGTCAACGTGTATGTGTCTTTGTTATTGTTGTTGTTTAGTCGTGTCCGACTCTTCGTGACTCCATGGACCAGAGCACGCCAGGCCCTCCTGTCTTCCACTGCGTCCCGGAGTTGGGTCAAATTCATGTTGGTTGCGTCGATGACACTGTCTAACCATCTCATTCTCTGTCATCCCCTTCTCCTCTTGCCTTCACCCTTTCCCAACATCAGGGTCTTTTCCAAGGAGTCTTCTCTTCTCATGAGATGGCCAAAGTACTGGAGCCTCAGCTTCAGGATCTGTCCTTCCAGTGTCTTAGTGCCACTATAATAATGTTGACCATGTACCATCAAGTCAGTGCTGACTTATGGATACCCTTTTCAGGTGTTTCCAGGTAGAAGATACTCAGAAGTGGTTTATCAGTCCTTTCTTCTGGATGTGCCCTGGGTCTATACAGCTTGCCCAAGGCAACACAGCCAGAGACCTAAACCACCGAGCTAGCCAGCCAGCGTTAGCACAACTATAGCCAGCCTTTTTGTAATCCATTGTGAGAGTTGCATTATTGCAAAATATCCTTTCCCCAAGAGGATTTTTTATTGTCAATTCAGCAACTGCTTGAGTTCGATCCAACTTCGTTAAATAACCAAGGACTCCTATTTCGTGTTTGTTTTTTCTGCCACACAAAGGCTTCTCTTTAGCCGTTCAGCCACCTAAGAAACTATCAGCTGAGAAATCTTCAAGGAGAAACACGAGCCAGCCACATCCACTCGTATAAAAGGCCGGCGCAAATGAAATGAAAACAAAACCAAGGAACTTATGGACTCTTTGACCCCATCTAGGCAAAGTGGGAAAATACCGACCTATAATAAGTTAGGAATTTTTAAAGTCAAGAGCTGAAACGTCCCCTTCTCAACCCCACATTGTTACTGAAGCTCTGAATGCTCCAGTAGACCTCACAAGGGACACAGCAGCAGATCATGCTAGAAACTGACAGCAGGATGGATCCAGCAGGATTGTTTCTTTCATGGAATTTCTTTCATCAGCAAAAGTGGGGGGAAAAGGCACATCTACCATATACTGGCTGGGGAATTTTGGGAAATGTAGTCCAAAAACATACCTTTCCCAAGCTCTAGTCCGAAACTTCTCCCAGCCTCTAAAGACTCTCCTTTAAAACTGGGACAGATGAATCATCATCATCAGCAGCAGCATCTTAGAACTGCAGAGCTGGAAGGGACCCTATAGATTGGTGGTCCCCAACCTTGGGCCTCCAGATGTTGTTGGACTTCAACTCCCAGAAATCCTGGCCAGCAGAGGTGGTGGTGAAGGCTTCTGGGTGTTGTAGTCCAAGAACATCTGGAGGCCCAAGGTTGGGGACCACTGCTATAGATCATCAAGAACATCCCGTCAAGGAGGCAGAGTATGGAATCAAACTCCCAGCCACTGAGCTATCCAGCATATGTCGCTTCTTGGTTCAGTACTAGGACTCATGAAGTTTTCTTATACAAATTGAGAATATTTTCCCATCTGGGCCAGAACAGACTACCTATGGCCCTATATGGAGTGGGTGGGAACGCCTTTTCAGCAACATTTGATGGGGTCACCAGTTTCCAACTCCTGCTCCGGAACAGTATGGTCTGTTTTGACTGACAGTGATTCTTGGGGGGGGGGGTCTCTCAAATAGAAGTCTTTCTTATCACCGATTATTCTAACTGGAGGTGACAAGGGCTGGCTCTTCGGCTGTATGAATGCAAAGCATGTGTTCCGCAACTAAATTGCAGTCCTTTCCCAACTGTACCCATTTGAATCTCCAAACGGCCGCGTGTTGTGTTGCTTTTTGTCCTTTTCAGGCTGGTCAAACAAATGAATGAATGATAACTTTAGAACTGAAGAGCTGGAAGGGACCCTATGGGATCATCTAGTTCAACCCCTTGTCAAGGAGGCCCCGGTGGGGAAATCCAACTTCCAACTTCTGGCTCCTCAGTCAGAGACTTAAAGCACTGAACTATCCAAGCCCTATGCCACTCTGTTGAGGCCATTTTTGTGACCCCCACTGGGTCCCCCACATTCCTGCAAGCAAAAGAAAACTGGTGTGAGGGAGGGGAAAGAATGTCCTTTTCTGCCTCCGGAAGCTTCAAGGAGGAAAACGGAGTGCTCCCGCCCCCACCTCAAAAAAAAAAAGTGTTTTAAAAGAGGAAGTGAAATTCTAGGAAACTGACTTTTTTTTCTTTTCACATTTTCATATTTTAATATGAGTTTTCGTGGACAAGTCCAAAGAAGCGGACTGGTTCACAAAAGCTCACATTCAAAGACAACAGTTAACCTTTCAGGTGGCACAATGTTTTGTTCTTCTGTATTTTTTGAAACTTTTTTGTTTTGTTTTCGCCCATCAGTTTCTGTGGCTGTCTACTTTAGTAGGAGTCATGCATCCCATAATAGCACCCAAGCACTGATCGGATTTTGTATGATCCATTACTGGAGCAGCAGGGCATGAGCAGCATCCCAATGACATTGCAGTCCAAGCTATGGATGGAACGGTCCCATTGAGTTTCACATAAACCCATAATAGTACAAATGACTAAGAAATATCTCTGAGATACGTCTAAAGGAACAAAGACTCCATTCACTGTTCTGCCACTGCTGGAACCTCATGCCGACAAGCAGACAGAGAGGTCCACGAGGAAGTTCAAGAAAGGCAGATGCACTGACTTCCCCCCCCCCCCCAAGGTTGGTAGGGCAGGGGAGAGCATCGCCACCATAGTGATTGAGAATTGAGGCTGTCCAGAATAAATCAGGTGGAAGAGAAATAATGAGGAGAGGAGAGAAAGGATGGAAGTTTGGAGGGGAAAGCAGCAAACTGACTTTGACAGCTGTATAGCAAAAGGGTTTACGTATTCACAAATGGAAGTGACAGCAGCATAATAAGAGGAGGAAGATTGAGAGAGAGAGAGAGAGAGAGAGAGAGCAATTGTTGTTTTCTTGGTGATGGAAGTGATCTTATCAAATAGTTAAGTTCCAGAGCAGCTGAGAGGCTGGGAAAAGAGATGGGTTTTGAGATGGATGAAGAAATCTCCTGATCTTTGATGCCTAATCTGAAAGACTGGAGAAGCCCAAGGTTCAAGTGGGCTTTCTGCAGGAAGCGTTCCAGATCTGCACCTCCAGAAAGCCATGTTTCAAACCTGTAGATCCAAAATACCTCCCTGGCCAAGTCCATTATTACCTGCCCCCCCAATCAGAAATTTTATCTGGGGTACAGTATTGGCGCACTTGCTCAGGTCATAAGCCTGGATCAGGGCACAAATGAAGCAACAAAAGTCAGCAGATAACTAGATACTGGAGAAGTGATTGTGTATGTGTGTGTTTTTCCAGACTGTAATTCCCAGAATTCCCCAACTGGAACGTGCAGTTGGCCCACATGCTAAGGAATTCTGGGATCTATGGTTGAAAACGCTAAATTTCCTTGGGCAATATAATCATCAAATTATAGTCTTGCAAGGCAGTGGTTAAACTACAGTACTGCAGCTAAAACTTTGCTCATGATTCAAGGTAGCAGGCTCAAGGTTCCCTTAGCCTTCTATCCTTTCAAACTGGATAAAAAAATTGGGAATCTGGTATTTGCAGTTTTGTCAAGGCAGTCTAAATTCTCTGCTCGAAAGCTGTATCGTACGTCCTTGAAATACTATTCCAAGTCCTCGACCAAACTACAAATCCCTCCACTTTACCATGGAGCCATGAGAGTATCCATTGGATACAGCTTTTTAATGCAGAAGCACCTGGTGAGATCCAGGTGCAGTTCTGAGTCACATAAGTCTGAAGTAGTTCTAGATTTTGAAAAAGTTACTTCGGGGAACTACAAAAATATGCTTTCTCACAGGGTTTCTAGGAGCTCCGGTCTGAAAAAGCAACTTTCCTAAGCATGGCTTTGGATTTGAACCCTAAGTTTGGCCACTCTTAGCAGGACACAGTTCTTGCCATGATCGCTTTTCCATCTGTGGCTACTCTACAAAAGCTCAAAGCAGCAGGCACTTCTTCTAATGGACGTTTGGAGAGCTCACGGTCACACGCCTGCTATTTCTGTCTTTTGCATGTGATTCTTTTTTTTTTAAGCAATCATATTCTCTGCAAGTACATCGAAATCATGATAGATGTCTTTCTCCAGACTCAAATCAGCTTGACAAGTCGATGCGAAATGGAGACGGGCTTTTGAAAGAACAGCAGTTTGGTCACCCGAACAAATGTTCCCCATCCCGAGTTAGTAATTTTAGAAATGACACGTTGAAGTTCTCTTTTAATGTATTATACAGATGGGCAACCAGACATATTTTTTTCAGGAGCACCTGGCAAAGTACACAGGTGCATTAACTACAACAACAGTCTATGGTCTCTCCAGTTAAGGTCTCAGTCTAAATAAGGGGTGGAAAAGGAGTGGATCTTCAGTTACTGTCAAAATGTAACTCCCAGAACTCTTTTCTTTTTGGGATTTACAAGAGCTGGATTCACTGATTTAAACCATTCATGTCTCTCCAACACCAGCCTGACCATCACCCAGACATGATAGCATCTTCTAGACTAAACACTTTGACACAAATCCGCTCTTACCTTTTTGTTCTGTCATTCTTATTTTAATTTTTACAACTGGACACAGAATCCATTTTAATGACTGTTTGGCCAGGAAAGAGTTAAAAGAGTCAGCTAATTGGGTCCTGACTGACAGGGTCAAAAGTTCAGATTTCCCCGTTGAAGACTTGTGGCAGGAGCCTGGTCTCAGAAATTCTGAGACAATGGTTACTAAAAGCATTCAAGGCTAGGACAAACACAACTGCGCAGTGCTTTTGCAATACTTTGATTATGCCTTACAAAATTGTATGCTAATTCTCTGGAGATACATGGCAGACATTCCCTTTTCAGAGGACTTTCATTCCAGAAATTTACTTTCATTAAAGCAAACATATTTTTTCACTCTTTAAAGAAAATTTGTCTACAACTCTTTATTGCCCTTCGGCCTCTCCCCTACCAAGCTGGAACAATGTGTCTACTTTGGAACACTCTTACTGGTCATCCTGTTCCACACATGATAAGTTGTAATGAAGTCACTGGTTTACCCTTCTGAAAGGCTTTTTTTTTTTGAGGTTCAGTATTTCAGCCCCTGCAGCCTGGATTCCTTCCAAACTAATAATAAAAACTAGGTGGGGCCAACCCTTCTCTCAAAACAAGCAAGTTTGATCTTTGCAATCTATTTTAATTTAGTTTAGATCTGTGGGCATTTAGGATCACCTCTTTCTGCGGGAGGGGGGAGTAAAACAGTTCTGCCTTTAAAAATCATAACTTGAAAACCCTTTGCCCAAACTTCCTCAAATTTGCCACACAGCAAAAGCAAGAGCAGACTGCTACATCAGGATCAAGTGTGTTGCTGATGTGATCCAGTTTCAAGTTTATACGTTTTTCCTTGGGCTGTCCCATGTTTAGAATTGCCTTGTATAATGCTGATTTGCTCTGCCAGCACAGTGGCACAGCTATACTACAATGCAGCTATAATACTGGTGTATATTCAAACCTTCCTGCAAAGAGAGAAGCTATTTGTCCTTCCCATCAACCTTAACGAGGATGGGGTGTCTCATAATCCAGGGGTGTTCCAGTCAGGAGAAAGGCTCATCGTTTCCTTGGCACCCGAGCGTTCTTTATCCAAGTCTTGTGCTACTGCCCCCTCCACAACTGAGAAGCCTAAGATGATTACTCAACAACTCTAGCCTTGCACTTTGCTCCCTTAATCCCTGGTTGATGTGACTTATAAACATGTGGGAGGAGTCCGTTTTAGGCACAGCTCCCAGAAAAATAATCTCTCTATCTTTTATCAGTTTCAGAAGGTTCAGCTGAGGGCATTGTGATATGGCCGGTGTTGGGATAAGAGAAAGATGGGCAAACCAAGGTAACCGAATTGCCAGAATTGAGTAGGAGCTAAATTTAAGGCCGTCTGTATTTCCTTCCACAGGTGAGTGTTTCGAGGGGTGGCTGACCATAAGCAATGGATCGCCCTTCCCCCCAGAATTCAGAACATTTCTTTTTCAGTCTACTTGGAGCACAACAAATGGGTTTGGAGTCCCCCCCCCCAATTTTACTTTTCTGGATCTGTTCTAGATCATCCCAGAGTGCAGACACATCATAATTGGCTCAAGCCAAATTTTGGCTGAAAATCAGGAAAAAAACCAATGGAATCAATTACCTTGGGAAGTGGTGAGTGCTCCAACACTGAAGACATTCAAGAGAAAAATGGACAACCATCTTTCACATCTGCTTTGATCTGGATTCCTGCACTGAGCAGGGGGTTGGACTTGATGGCCTTATAGGGCCCCTCCAACGCTATTGTTCTATGATTCTATAAGCAGTGTGACTCAGGCGGTTCCTTCTGCTTCCCAGCCAAAGCACGGTGGAGCGAAGCAGGTAAATGGCGGTTGGACAGCTCCTCCTTTGCCTTCTTCATTCTCCTTTCCCAGTGTCTGGGGGATGCTGTGACTGGAAGTCTTAGAATCCCATCCCTAATGAATTCTAACAAAGAAGCTTTCCCAAATATTGCCTCTTAAGAGTCAAAGGTAGAAATGTGGACATCTGTCAGCCTCTGCAGTCTTCCACATCCTACCTGCATGCTCAACACATCCTTGGCTCGCACCAAGTCTTTGGATCCAAGTCCCAAGTCTGAGTCTCTATTAAAAACAAGCTTTCCCCCCCCCCCCAAAAAAGGGAGGGAGTGGGTGGATTCCGAGTTGCAAGTTGAGTCTGAGTTATTGGGAGAGGGATGAGTCAAGTTCAAGTCAAGTCACCAATGCAACTTAAATCTGATTTGACAGTGATTCCCGCAACTCAATTCCCTGTCCCTGCCTATCACCTGTTGGTTGGAGGACGCTAGAACTTGTCAGCCTGAATTTTTGCAAGCTCTGGCCTCTCCCCAATGGACTTACCATGAAGTGTGGGAGCCCTTCCCCAATCCACGCTGTACTCAAGAAGGACTAACTGACAAGCCCTGTACCCATTCTGATCAACTCCAGCCCCAGATTGATGATATCTGTGTACTGCAAGATCTTCATTTAAAATGTTCCCACAAATGGGAGGCGGGGTGAGATTCAAATGGCTAGGGTGGGGAGCGACACAGTGCCGTGACTCAAAGACCCTACAAAAACCATGCTTCCACAATCACACTCACACGCACACTCACTCACACACACACACACACACACACACACACACACACACACACACACACACACACAAACACACACAAACACACACACACGTAATAATATAATGATATTTTAGTAAATGAAGCTGAGGGAGAGAAGAAGGAGAAAGAATATATACTAGTGGCTTGTCCGCTAAATGGGTACAAGTTCAAACCAATAAATCAATTTAAACATATAAATAAATATTCCAGGATACTAAAAAGAAAAAAGGAAAAGGAAAAAGAAAAGCTATCTGAAGAGTGACACAAGTCTTCGTCTTTGCCCTGCAGCTGCTGGTAATGGCTGCCAGTGGATTGATTGATTGACTGACTGACTGACTGATTGACTGACTGACTGATTGATTGGTTGGTTGGTTGGTTGGTTGATTTCTAACCCATCTTTCTTCTTAAAAAGGACTCATATGTCATGCTATGATCTCAGTTTAAGCCCCAGTGGTTGGAGAGTTGTCTTGGCAGAGGGATGACTCAGCCTTACTCGCCTTATTCTTTGTTACCAGCCACTCAATCCACCATATTCTCTTCAACTCTTTCTTTTACAATTCACATTGCTGGTCCTCTTTGTAACCCTTTGAGGTCTGAAGGGACTGCAAAGTATCTCCCTTGGTGCGGCTCCACCTTGAAGGTGAAGGGTGGGTGGCCCAGGAATTACTCCTGTTTTAGTCCTTTTCCACACCATGTACAACATAAACCCACTTGGTGAGCAAGGTTATACAAGTTATTTAGCTGTGTTTTGTGGTTATAAATTACTTTCCCACCAGCTTGCTGCCTTTCTGGGCTGGAAGTACTTTTCCTCTCTCTGGCAGCCTGCTTGTTTTCTATACCAAGCACAAAGAAAGAAGACAGTACATTATCTCTTCTTTGTCATCTGGTCTGTTCACCTGCATGGAATTCTGTGTCACCTCCAGCGATCAAGGAAGTGCTTAAATACATCACTGAAACGCTAGGGATACAATAGAGAGGAAGGGCGACATAAATGGGAACATTATCCACATTAGTTCTGCTATGCGTATAGAAACATTTCTGCTTCAAAACAACTCAACGCAAGACAGGATTCTCTCTTTCTTCGGCCGTATGAATGCAAAGCATGTGTTCTGCAACTAAATTGCAGTCCTTTCCCCCAACTGTACCCACTTGACTCTCCAGGAGGCAGCGTGTTGTGTTGCTTTTTGTCCTTTTCAGGCTGGCCAAACAAACAAATGAATGATAACTTTAGAACTGAAGAGCTGGAAGAGATCCTATGGGATCATCGAGCTTGATATATCTTAAGTGGGAAATCTAATTGAGAAGACCTAGTGCGTAAAGTTTGCCTATGACATCAAGTAAACTTATAGGTCTATAATTAGCTGGGTCCTTTCACTCTCCTTTCTTGAAAACGGACACAACAACTGAGGAGGTCGATCCATTTGGGATACAACCCTCCATATCTAGATAGGTAAAGAGAGTGGCTAAAATCAGGGCCAGCCAGTCCTGAAAAGGTTTAAATAAATGAGGAGGGATGTAATTTTCCCCAGGGGCTTTGTTGCTCTTGATTGATGAAATCAGCGATATTATTTCTTTGCGTAGTTGTAACTGGCGACCAACTAGTTAAGTCACCAGAAAATAATACTAAAGGTAGAACTGTTTCACAGCCGCCTAGAGTGGTCCTGACCCGACCAGATGGGTGGGATATAAGTAAAATAAATAATAATAATAATAGTAGGGGTTGTATTATTAAAAAGTTTAAAGTAGTACTCTTCTCAGCATTCAGCAGGTACATAAGAGTCAAAATCATGACGAAGCACTCCTTCTGCTGAGGCCAGGAGTTGCCAGAATTTTGTCATATCTTTCTGAGACAAGGCCAGGGTGAGTTCTCAATAGGAATCTTTAATTGAGGCTTTTTTTTTCTTTTTAAGGAGTTGTTTATACTTATTAGGTTAAAAAAAAGGTAAAGGTTCCCCTTGACAATTTGTCCAGTCGTGTCCGAATCTAGGGGAGCGGTGCTCATCTAGATTTCAACCCACAGAGCTAGCATTTGTCCGAAGACAATCTTCCGTGGTCACGTGGCCAGCACAACTACACATGGAATGCCGTTACCTTCCCACCATGGTGGTAACTATTTAACTACTCACATTTTTTGCATTTTGCTCGCTTTCGAACCGCTAGGGTGGCGAGAGATGGGACAAGCGACAGGAGCTCACTCCATCGTGTGGATTCGATCTTATGACTGCTGGTCTTCTGACCCTGCAGCACAGAGGCTTCAGCAGTTTAACCTGCAGCGCCACCACATCCTTCTTCATACTTATTACATAGGTCAAAAAAAGGATCTGGATAAACCAGACCAGTTTTGTTGATGCAACCTGAGGGCTCTGTTTAAGTGATGCTTCATCGTTTCACTTTCTTTATCAAACCAGGTGTTATTCGTTGGACAGCTTCTAGATGGCATTTTTACCTTCTTAGTTAGGAAGGGTCTCAGAGTATCAGTTAGTTTGCCCTATCCTGTCAAAGCAGACTTAATATTTTGGGCTGTCTCAATTTCTCCTTTCAGTTGAAGTATAGGGGTTCTATACATAATTTTGTTGCATTTCTTTCTGCAGAATAGGTGACCACTTCAGCCTAATATCCTCTGACACCAGCATTTGATCCATCAGAAGAGGGTTCTCCCTCCCCTTTTTAGTGGGGATTTGGGGCTATGCACATGAAATATAAGAGGCTGATGGTCGCTTTCTGGCTGCATACCTACTGTAAAATATAAAATATTATCTAATAAGGAAGGGGTGAGGGCTAAGTAATCGATTAAACTGGCTCCATTTTGACTGAAATATCTGAACGCTCCCAATTCATCACCTTGAAAATTTCCATTTGATATAACCAAATTAAGCTTATCGACCAGCTGCCAGAGTTTTCCCCCAGAATTATTCAGGTGAGGGCCTTTTGTATTTCTTAGCTGAATTTCTTAGCTTATAAATAA
The DNA here is from genome assembly GCF_051106095.1 of Pogona vitticeps. Classification (NCBI taxonomy): domain Eukaryota; kingdom Metazoa; phylum Chordata; class Lepidosauria; order Squamata; family Agamidae; genus Pogona; species Pogona vitticeps. The sequence goes on from NC_135786.1 coordinate 230,870,689, forward strand.
ATCTATAAATCTATAAAAAATGATAGCAACAAGATGTTATCAGCGCTAAATACCTTGAAATTTCATCTCTTGAAATTGTGTGGGATTTACTTATAGCAAGGAAGTACTGTGTTAAGTTAATGGACAATGATTGCTGACATATCAGTCTGTCTACCAATGAGCTTGACAACCATGGAATCAATTTCACTGGCTTTTGATGGGGCTACCAATTTTATTTATTTATTTATTTATTTATTTATTTATTTATTTATTTATTTATTTATTTATTTATTTATTTATTTATTATTTGATTTCCACCCCGCCCCTCTAGACAGAGTCCAGCTACCAACTCCTTGAGCAAAAACTAGCGACAGTTGCCTTTTTAAAGACTGTATGTCCCAGAATCTCCTCCTTGCAACTAGCATGGCTGACATGGTTTTTATGATTTGCATCAAGATTATGGCTGGGAAAGAAGCTACTTGATATTGTAGAACAAGATATGCTTTCAGAGGGCAATACGGGATCAACCAAGACACTTTGTAAAAGAAAGCTGGAAGCTGATGTACAATTGGGTCCAGAAACAGACAGGAACTTAGGGGAAGACATGATAGTGGCGAACCAGTACTTACAAGGACCCATTTATGATATTAGATGACCTAGACGATTGTGAAATCTCTAATCTATATATGTAGTATGGATGTTTTGTTTTTGTTGCGTTGATTTTGTTGTTTTGTATGTTTGTATGTATGAATAATAATAAAATAAATGTTTTAAAAAAGATTATGGCTGGGACATAGAGGCCTACACAAACCCCTTGGTCACACTACCCAGCCAGGGGGTCCATGTGCTGGTGGTTGGCGGAAATCTTCCTGCCTGGTTACCCTCTCCCAACACTTTAAGTCACCCTGACTCCTCAGTTCTCCAGGGAGTTGCCAAAATTTACCAGGCTGCACTCTTTAACTTCCACACCAACCCTGCCAGGTAGGAATATCAAAACACTCACAAAATGTAAAATGATCTGGTAGGGGCACACAGAAAGACCCTTCTTCAGAACCAAACCCTCTTCTTCCAGAATAACCACACTGCTGTAATTTTTTTATTATTATTGTATTTGTTGCAAAAAAATAAAAAAGAAATAAAGTCCCAAGTGGTTTCAAAAAGTCAGTTCCAAAAAGTTCAAAAATAATCCAAAAGGTTGTGAAGCAAATGCATATTCCAAAGATTGAAAGCTAGGGCAATTCCAGAACAGTTCCCACAGAAAATAAGAAAGCTAACTATCCTAAACTACTTAAATAGAAACAGAACTTCAGCATAGTTCCAGAGCAAATGCAGCATATAAATCAATTAGCAAGACAGCAGGAGTGCATAACATTATCCTCAGAAAAACTAGACTAAACTAAACAAATGCTCATACCAGTGTTATACCCATCCTCCTCCTTTATAGACCTTTCCAGTGTGTTTCTCCAATCAGGTCCCAAATTGCCCCAAATCTTCCACAAGGGAGTAACTTTTGCTAAAGTAACTTTACTCCTTCCCCCTCTGCTTTTGTCAGCTGAAACCAGCTTCTCACTTGGTACAGCCTTGTGTGAGGGTTCAGTTTGTGGGGCTGTCGGTTCTTCGAATAAAGGACGAGTCGGTTGAGGTAAATCCAATGGTTCAGTATTTATTGCAACATCAACTCCAACAGGGTTCACCCCCAAAAAAGGGTTCAAGGTCTCTTGTAAAACATTGCTCGGTTTTAACAGGGTCCATAAACCATTTATAAAAGGGTTTGTCGTCTCTGGGTTCCAAGGTCCTGTTAACGAGGGCACAGTTCCCTGCCCAGGGTCCAATTCTTCTTCCAGTGATATTAACGGTAAAGTCTCTTCATCCCCACTCCACTCACCCCAGGACGACCCGTCTCCTCCTTCAATTCCCCAGGGGCCGGGTAACCCCCCAACTTCCTCAATTCGGCTATATGCCATGGCTTTTTCCTTTCCAGCTCTCGGGCTACAGCTTCCCTTTCTTCCCGGAGCTTCCTTCTCCACTCCTTGGCCTCTGTCTCGCCCCAATAAGAAGGACGAGGCTTCAGCCCAAGCTGACGGCGTTTCTCTGCCTCTTCATGTGGGACACGGACCTGCTCCCACTTGTGGGTCCACGGATCCTCCATCCAGATCCACTCCCATCCCCCCGGTATCTCCACCTGCTTTCCCCTTATATCTCCCGCCGCGGCCTCAATCTCCTCCCTCCATTTTCCCGCCAAAGATCTCCCGGGTTCAGGGGTAAGGGTTAACCCTTTCAGAGTCGCCTCCAAATCTCCTGTATCCACCCCTTTGCTTAGGGTAAGGGGCTCGGCGACCTCTTGTTCCCAATCAGGGGTCTCCACGCCTTTCTCTTCCCGACGCGTTGGGGACGGAGGTGGGGATGTTTGGGTGTGAAGGGTCCTCTTCGTGAGCGCCGGCACTCCCACTAAGGCCTCCATTTTGGGGGCCTCACACCTTGGAATTTCCTTCTCTCACACTGACAAGATGCAGCTGGCAAAATTCATCCAATTAACAGCCAATTTCTTCCTTTTCCATCTGGCTTACCCTTATCCAGCACATGCTAACAAGTCCAACTTTCAAAGGCAACTGAAACCATCCTCCCCTCATTTGCCAGTCTCCTGACAACCTGTAGTTCCAAAAAGTTACTTTCCCCAAGCTTTACATGAGACCGTTGCTCGTTTCCTGCTGTAATTGCCTGGCAACTTTTCTCCAAGGTACTGTACTACTAAAACTAGGGTCTCTCTGACACCTTACACTGCAGGTGAAACTGGCAGAAAAGAAATTCAAGCTTCTACAAATCCAGCTATAAAAGCACAAGGCCGTATTGCTTTTAAGATGCTCAATAAAGCAGAACTGAGTGGGTTCATGTATGTACACCCAGGAAAGAAAGATAAAGGTAAAGGTTGATCAACTTCTGAAGAGGCAAGAGAGAGGCCATGTAATAAATGAGATATCCTTCAATGTGCCATGGGATTCTTTGTTCTTAGGTAAAAGGTAAAGGTTCCCTTGACCTTTAATCCAGTCGTGTCCGACTCTAGGGTGCGGTGCTCATCCCCGTCTCCAAGCCATAGAGCCAGCGTTTGTCCGTAGACAGCTTCTGTGGTCACGTGGCCAGCGCAACTAGACACGGTACGCCATTACCCTCCCACTGAGGTGGTCCCTATTTATCAACTCACATTTTTACATGCTTTCGAACTGCTAGGTTGGCAGGAGCTGGGACAAGCGATGGGAGCTCCCTCCGTCACGTGGATTCAATCTTACGACTGCTGGTCTTCAGACCTTCCACACAGAGGCTATTGCAATTTAACCCACAGTGCCACCACGTCCCTTGGAAAGAAAGAGGCAGGGGGAAAAAACACATGGAGATAATAAACGCAGAATTTCCCTGCTTCCACAAGTCACTTCCCCCTGCCTGTTTCTGTATACTCCTTTTGGCCAAGACCTGCTGAAGTTAAAAGCTTAGGACAATGCCCAAGGGCATGACATGAGCCTGTAGGAGAATCTGCCGAAATAAATATTATCTGTGCAGTGGGTCTCAGTACTAAGGCTTGCTGAGATAAAAAGGGTGCTCTTACAGGGGAGATCAGTTCTGAATGGGGTGGCGAACCCCTCTGAGCCTGATTCTCTACAGCACATGCCCTCCCGTGGTTTTACAACCACCTGAGCTTGCTTCCCATTTCAGAGCTTAGCTCAGCATTCCCCAGCCTGGTGTGTTACAGCTCTCATCATCCTTGGCCATTGTCCATTCAACCCTAGCTTTCTATTTTATTTTGACAGGTGAGAAGCTGCCCTCCTAAATCCTCTAATTCCCAAGACAACACGTGGAAGTTGTTAATAGAGATGGGCATGAACTGCTGATTTGGGGGTTCAGCAGAGTTCGTTTCCTGGCTGAACCGCTGATCCACGCTTCAGCGCCCCGCCTCCCCCGATGGGCGCCCATTCAGCGGCAATACCCCGCCCTGCCTCCTTGGGCATGGCTGCTGGATGGACACCCACTGGAGGGGGCGGGGCGCTGAACCGTGGAGCAGCTGTTCGGCCGGGAAACAAACCACGCCAAATTGCCAAAGCATGAGTTTCTGCCCATCTCTCCTTAGGAATAGAAGTCTTAAGACAAACATATGTTTAAACACAAAATACACAACTCCATTTGAAACCAGCGGCAGCTACCGACCAAGATACCAAACAGAAGCCATGGGGCAAACAGGAGGCCTTTGCAAGATGGAAAGACATATACGTTCCATCAAAGTGAAATTAATGTCTGCATCCCCAACTTCAGGTGAATCATGCAAAACCAAATTATTTTGAGTCATTGACTTTTCCCCAGATTCGCAGAGCCTTTACAGAACTTAGATTTGGACAGATGGCCGCAGCATACCTCGAAGGGAGATACAGTGGGGTCTCTACTTAAGTACGTCCCTACTTAAGAACAATCCAACTTAAGAACAGCTCCATTTGCTAAATTTTGCTTCTACTTGAGAACAGAAATCCAAGATAAGAACAGGGAAAAAAAACCTTTCCTGCTCTTTTTTTAACCTTAGGTCATCTTAGGTTAAAAAAAAAATTCTCCTACTAGTGGTAGAGTACGTATTAACCAGCTTTGCATTAGTTCCTATGGGAACTAATGCTTCAATGTACGAACGCACCTCTACATAACAAAAAAACAGCCAGAACGGATTAATTGGTTTTCAGTCCATTCCTATGGGAAATTTTGCTTCAACTTAAGAACGTTTCAACTTAAGAACACCATTCCAAAACAGATTAAGTTCTTAAGTAGAGGTTCCACTGTAGTTTCTATGGACGGAAAAGAGCAGATACGGATTAAATGGTTTTCAATGCATTCCTATGGGAAATGGAGATTTGACCTGAGAACTTTTCAACTTGAGAACCACCTTCCAATACGGATTAAGTTTTTAAGTAGAGACCCCACTGTATAAAGGAAGGCCAGTTGAGGAACGAAAACGTGCCTTGGCTGCAACCAGACTGAGGATCTAACTCATTATCTACTGCTCTGTCCTCTCTACAAAAATCCTAGAGAAAGATTTCTGAGAAAGATGTATTTTAACTGTACCACCACTGAAACAGTAGTAGGATTGTTTGCTGATACATAGTTGTACATTACATGTGTTGTAGCACAATTTGCACTAGCAGCTAAGAAGCTGAGGCTTCGATTTGTCAGGGATCATAATGCCACATAAATGCTGAATACAGGGGATTGACGTTTTATGTTATGACAATATTCTTATATCAGGTTTTATTGGTTTTAATGGTTTTAATTGTTTTAAGGTAATTACCTGTTTTAATTGGATTTTATATGCTAAAGTAGTCAGTACATTGTAAAGGTCTATGTCCAGAAACAATATTTGTATGTATGTATGTATGTATGTATGTATGTATGTATGTATGTATGTATGTATGTATGTATGTATGTATGTATGTATGTATGTATGTATGCATGTATGCATGCATGTATGTATGTATGTATGTATGTATGTATGTATGTATGTACAGTATGCTCTTTTATCCATTTGTGTCCCTGCTAATGTAATTCCTATGGACTATCTGGTTTCGTCCAGTGGGTGGGGAAATCCTTAGGAGCATTTAGGAATTAGGTCTTTATCACATTGATTCAGAGAATATCAATACAGGAATGGGAAAAAGTTACAACTCCCACAGAGTCCAAAAAACAAACAAAAAACAAAAAAAAAAATCCCCACAACGTTCCCAAACTCTGATATGAAGTGAATTTTAATCTTACTACAATGGCATGCTTATATTTTATGAACAGAACTGGCCACCATAAAAAGCTTCTTTACTCCTCGTTGTGCACCCCAGTGCATTAATTCACTGAGTTTTCAGAGTGAAAGATGTGACGATTTCAAACTGAGTTCTGTCTTCACCACCACCACCACCTCCTGGTGCTTCAAAGTTTCATATGAAATATGAGTTCAGCCGCATTAAAAATAAAATAAAATAAAATGAACACAAACAAACTGGAGCCAAATCTGTCAACTTTTCAACCTTTCTCCCCAAATCCATCATTAGATATTTTCCCTCGATAAACTCTGAGCCCAGGAGGCAAATTAGTAATTGCAGACATTTCCAACAAGTACCGTCAGCGCATGACACGTTTGGAAGCATCTGTTCATGCTCCCACTCCTTGGAACATACGGGTTTTATATCACGTACACATATATGAATGGGTGAAAATGCAAGGAATTGGCTTGTGCAGAACAACGATACTCTAGTTTTCCCTGTTTTATCCCAGCTTCTCCCTCCTCTCTCCTCCGCAGATGGCTCTCATCTGCCAACTCCTCCATAGGTACCCGTTGTCCCTCCCCCACCTTGCCCACCAGGGTCCCGAGAGCCATAGTCTACCCTGACCTCTCTCAGGGCTCTGGGGCAAAGGCAGACAGTCCACCCAGGGTGCTGGCAGTGACCCCCTCTTGCCCAACTTGATGCCAAGGGAATTTTATCAAGACTCAAGGTTATTCTGTACGACACATCAGGCAAGGGGACTGACTGCCTTTGGACAAATGCACAGGTATGAAGTGAAACAACAGTATCTGTGCACTTCTATGGTATCCAGGGGGCAAACAGCAGTTCATGGAATGGATCCCCACAGATCCCTTGTGATCATTCCGGGATTCACACACTGCAGTTAGAAATGGGGGAACAGAATGGAAATCTCAGCAAGAGGGAGGAGAATATGCTGTCCTCTTTACCTTGGAAAGGAACCTTTCTGCCCCATCCTGCTGTAAAGGCGTTGATTAAATCACTAAAGTCTTGTAGCTGCGGCGCCACCAATTTCAGATCCAGGGAAGGGTGTGGACGAAGAGACAGGTTGAAAAACACAAGACCAGCAGACCCCCTGCATTTCCCTTTTAAGAAGGCATCAAAGAAGACTTGTGTTCATTGCCCTTTTAAACCCTTTCACTCACTCTCTCCCTGGTGCTTGCCTTAGGAAGCTAATTAAGGCTTTCTCCCTGTGGCTGGAAAAAAAGGCAGGAAATTTAAAAAAAATACAGTATATTCCGCTCTGCAATTGGCTGTTAGTGCCCTTCTGTTCTGTCTGCATTTAACCTATGACCTGACCTTGCTATCTGCATTTTCCTATTGACAGGAGTAGGATCATCACAGAGAAATGGAAATGCAGACATCTAGATGTTGAGATTTTGATATGAAATTGTATTCAATATTAATGTTGTATCATTAAATGTAAAACGGCTGATTTTACCTGAGTCACTGTACTGACTGTAGTCACTTGTGGGTATCAAGGTTTAAGACTTAATGTTGTACAGCTGTGTACATGATGAAACTTTGTGTAACAGAAAATGAAGTACGTAATGTATTTTCTGATTGGAACTGGATCATGTCACAGTGTCATTAAAGGACCCAAGGCAGGTTACCCTTGATGGCTGTGCCATTTATCTGGACACAGAGTGCATGTGTTTGTGTGCGTGTATGCACATGCTCCATAAAAACCCTACATAAGTGCACTGTGTTAATGGGGTGCATTAAGCTACTTAATGTGAATGTTAAGTCCACTATGGAAGAGTACTCATTGTGATTTATTCAGATGTGTCACTATCTAGATCAGAGGTGTTGAACCTGTGGCCCTTGAGGTGCTGTTGGGACTCCCATCAGCCCCATTCAATATAGCCAGTGACCAAGGATAGTGGAAGCTGCAATCTAACAACTGAAAGACCATAGGTTTCCCACCTTGCAGGAAATGGTTCTTGATATTTGCTCCTGAAGCCAGCTGTGCACAACTCTGACTGGCTTGTGCCAGTGACCACCTTACCTTCTTTGGAACATTTTCCCAGCTATTCTAGCTGTGCCTAATAAATCAATAAATAAGAACATGTACTTAATAACTTAATAAGTGCACATGCAGTGTTTCGAGTCATGGGCAGCCTGCTCAAAGAACAGTGTGACAATTTTACTGAACAAGTATGAAAATGAACTGATTAGAGCATCTGTCATTTGCATTCCATGTCTCTTCCTTCCTTCCATCCATCTGTCCATTCATCTGTTATATCACTAAACAGGGTAAGTTCTACTCTACAACACGCAGACCTGCCTCTTACTTTTTGACCATGTCCATATAATTTTCTTTTTATTTCGCTTATGTTATTCTCCAACTTTCCATTATTATATTCTGATTTTGATAGCCACATGGGACTGAAATTCCACCTGAAGCAAGTCTTTGGCTTCTGGGTTTCATCAAGCATTTGGCTTATCATCATTCATGAGGTCTAGAGTCTTTTTTTTTAAGCTGAAGTTCTGACAAAACAGAATTGTCTGCTGTTTCTGTGTTCTGGCAGAGGTGTGACAGATTTTCTTTTGCACGGATCATGACCCTGCAGCAGTGGTATACAGAGAAAAACAATAGAATTTCGTGAAGGGGTCAAAACATCAAATAATTTTAACAGCCCTATGTACAACACTCTGTGCATTAAAACCAGAAGTGAGTGACATAAAGGACACCATATGAAATGTTTTTCCTCCACCAGTTATATTCTTATTGCATTGGATCCAAAGGCCGAATAAAGGTTTTGACATTAAGCCATTGAATGAAAGAAATAAGAACAAACTTCCATTGTTCATATAAAGTGAAACAAAATGTTTAGCTGTTATAGCTTTGGAGAGAAAAAAAAGTCTGGTCCTACAATCCTAGTGCAACCTTGAAGAATTCCAAATCAGGCAGTGTTTTTAGTTCATCTCTCTTTTTTAAAAAGGATTATTTTAATCTCATTATTTTTAAGCCAGTCTCATGATTCAGGATGCAGGGAGGAGGTGAGTCAGGGTAATTGGGCACTTCAGTTTTTCTATAGCTGGCATTTTTATACATGCAATTATTTTTCCTCTTTTCCCCTCTTGAAGTCCAATACCAGGCACAACCTGAAACCAGGGCTGGATTCCTTTGTCAGGAAAACCACTTAACCTGATTACGATCAACTTCAGCTTTTTATTATTGTTATTCTCCATCTATATCCAGGTTTTTCTTTTAAACTTTGTTGGTTTCAATGAGCGCCTGCCTCAACTGTCAGTAGATGTACGCAGGGCAAAAGTTCTGTTTTACTGTGTGATCCTTTTTACCAGGGTTATAGTGAGCAAAATGCAAACTGCTGGCCTCAGTTCAGTTCCTGGGCTTTAAATAGTTCCTTCTCACTGATTAGACATACAGTGGACCCTCGACTCACGAATGGCCCCACTTACGGACTTTTTGACGTACGGACAGCTCCAGCTGCAAAATTTTGAATCGACTTGCGGCCGGAGCGTCGACCTACGGACTGAAAAAGGCAGGGAAAAAGAGCGGGACATTCAAACAGGTGGTGGCGAAGAGGCTGCTTCTTTAGCTCTTTTGCCCCAACAGTTTGGAAAAGGGAGGCTCAGCCTCCCGGGCTTCGAATGCCATCGGGGTAGCCCTTTGGGAGAAGCCGTGCAGTGTGGGAGAAAGGCCGGATCGGCTCCAGCCTTTCTCCCCACCATGCGGCTTCTCCGCTGCCAAAACCACCATCGGGGGCAGCCCTTTAGGAGAAGCCGGGCGGCGGGGAAGAAAGGTGGCGGTGGAGGCCAGGCCCGGAGGCCGTAGCCCTGGCCCAGCAGCGGGGGTTCGAGTCCGGGAGGCCTCCTGGCAGTGGTGGTCATGGCGGTGCAGGTAAGGTACTGCTTTTTGCTTTTTTTAAAATGATTTTTTTTTGCAGGGTGGGATTGGGCTGATGGGGTTATGTTTGTGTTTGTTTGTTTTTTTGCAGTCCTAGTGGCTTGCAGTGTTTTAGTTTTATTTTTATTTGGGGGGGGGGGTATTTTATTATCTTGGGCCGGAACGGATTAATTGGTTTTCAGTGCATTCCTATGGGAAATGCATTTTCAACCTACGGATTTTTCGACCTGCGGCCACCGTTCCAATACGGATTAAGTCCGTAGGTCGAGGGTCCACTGTAACTTTTAGTGGAAGATGAGTTGAGAGCCATCAAAAGGAGCTTTAGAAGGTGGATGGGGACCACCATGGCCACACCTGGCCTGGATCCACGTCTGTTTCACTATTCAGTATCTATTGATAGGAGCAAGCGGTTTCCTCTTCTGTTTTCTTTCTGTATCAATATCAGTCACTCCCCTCTGCTCCTTAAAAGCTATCTTTCTTGTAATGAGATCAGCCTTGGAGTATTTCAAGAAACGAGGTGTGCCCCAAAACTCTAAACAGCTGCCCCATCCTTGACCCCTAGAATTGCTGTGAGCAGGTACACACACACAAACACACATGCACACCATGGATCTAAAGCAACCTCACAAATTTACTCCTCCCCAAAGAGACAGGAAATCTCCAAATACTGAGGTGGCGTATCAAGAGTTCATTAACCCTCACAAGATGTGAGAAGCAAAAAAATGATTTTTTTTCCAGCCACCAAAATTCCACAATTTGTGCAGAGGTCTGTCTGCATAACTAGTGTTTCCCCTTTGTAATACACAGGATATGTGTACGCACATGCGCGCGCACACACACACACACACACACACACACACACACACACACACACACACACACACACACACACACACACACACACACACACACACACACACACACACACACACACACACACACACACACACACACACACCCCTAACAAGTACAGAAATACTGGCAGATTGATCCAATACAAACTAACCTGAAAGCGTTTCCATGTTTGGGAAGTCCACGCAACCAAACTAGCTTTCTCCAGCTACGCAGTTTGCACTCAATGACCTCAAGAGGTGGTGAGTGCTCCAACATGGGACACATTCAAGAGAAATTTAGACAAGCACCTGATTTAGACAATCATCCTTTGATTTGGAGTCCTGCATTTAGCAGGGGGTTGGACTCAATGGCCTTATAGGTCCCTTCCAACGTCATGATTCTATGATTCGTATAACTGACACAGCCCAACCGGGGCAGGCAAGCCTTCTTGCAAATGCAAAAGGTCTCCTTTTAAAAAAAAACAGGATTTATCTTGCATGGGACGAGAAAGATCTAGTGGTTTCCTCACTACCAAACATATCAAGAGTCAATTCCTGACATTCCTGCAACTGCTTCTGCAGTCCAACACATCCTCCCACTGACGTCTGACTCTTACAGGAGTTGGAGGGAGGAAAGGGAGCCAAGAAGAGATGAAGAAGCAACACACAAGGGCCAAGCAAGACGTCGGGAGGCACAAGGACAAAACCAAACAAGGGCATTCTGGTGGAACTCAGAGCACGGCCAGAAAGATTGGTGAATCACAGCATGAAATCATATGCAATCACTGCTATGTGGCCCACAGCAAAATAGGGGGCAAAAGGCAGTTTTCTTTGGAGAACAGGTACACAGGGCAATTTCAGCAATCGAACCACAGTGCTTTGTTTTTCATAAGCAGTTCAAGATGTGTATAAGCCAGGGATGTTAGCAGGTCTTTGAGTCTGAGTCCCAAGTTCAAATGTGTGTCTTTGGTACCAGATCCTGAGTCCCAACTCCGAATTCTATTAAAAACAAGCTTCCCCCCACTCCAGAAAAATGGGACAGATAGGTGGGTTCTGAGTCACAAACACTGGGAGGGGACACAACACATTGAGTCTAAGTATAGTCACCCATGTGACTTCAGTTCAACTTGACAGCAAATCCAAATGAAAAGAGGGGAAATAACTTCCACTATTTTGTATGCTATTTGGGGTAGATTTCTTGAATTTGTATTAGTGAAAGAAGAGGGGGAATCCTCTAAACAACAATCTATACAATTCTGGAAAGGAAGTTTGTAATAAAAATATTGTTCAATGGGGTCCCGTGGGTATGGGGTGCACGATAGAATTTAGTGTATAGCAAGCACTATTATTAGTATTTTTGTATTTTTTGTTGCTTTATCTGTTTATAAATTTTTTAAAACAAATTAAAAAACTTGACAGCAAGTCACAGAACTCAAGTCCCCATTCCTGGTACAAGCAGCTTATACAAGCAGTTCCGTTGAATGTGTAAACTGCCCTATAATAACTCAAGAATGGAACAGAAAGAAAGTGCCTTGTACGAGCACAAGGTGTAAGGGCTTTTCCCAACTCCTTTAGAACATAGGTTCTCAACACTTTTTACTCTATACAACACATGAAAATCATGTACAAGTCATTGAGAACAGGCCATCGTATTGATCCTTGTTTGAGAAAAGGGTGAATTAGCACACTGCGCTAAAGCAATCTTGTGAAAATCACAGACCTTAAGGCCTGGCCCTTGTTAGCCTACTGGATCATCCTGCACTTCTCAAAAGAGGTTTGGTTTCGTTTGGTTTTTAATCGGAAGGGGTGGGGGAAATGAAAAGTAAGAGCAAGGACAGGTACTCATCTCTGCTGTTCCACAGCCTTTTTTTGTGGGACACCTGAATTGTGCTCAAACCAACTAGCCTTTCAAGCTCCAGGATTAGATGATGTCTTTTGAAAGGCAAAAAAAAGCCCCATAACAAACTCAGCATAGGTTGCCGACAATACCGAAGTCTTCATTTTGCCCTATATTTTCTCACAGTTCCCGAAGTGTGAGTTTTAGCATCAAAACGTTGGGACTGATTGCCTTTTAAAGCTTAAAAAATAGAGTACTGGGACGTTCCTGCATGGAATAAAAATGGACATGGCTTCCGTCCTCAACTAATAGCACTCTATGCTCAATAGCTGAGTTCCTGTCACTTAGCATAGCAAGTCATGACTAGAGTAGACACAATGAATCAATGGACTCAACAAATCGCCAGGGTTTCCATGGGCTGATTCCATACTCTAACTACGACTTACGCTAACCAACAGGATTTCGGCCATTACATTACATTGCACACCACGAACGTTCCTGTTTTAATTCTAAAATTTTATTTGTAGCATTTCAGAGACCAGATAACCGGCCTTTTCTCACACATTCCTCGGCACCTGTCCCTTTTCGCTCTTTTTGTTTTAACACAGCCAGCCTCAAGAAAAGTCCTACAAAACCAGCTGATTTATTTTAAAAAAATAAGTTTTGGCTGTTTTTCAGAGCATATCATCCACCTGTATTTTGACTTTGAAAACACAAAGGGGACACTCACTATGATTTATTTATTTATCACCTCCCTTTTCTCCCACCGGAGGGGGAGACTTCCCAGTGTTCGATAAAGAGATGAATTCACTTTCAAGTTTTGTTTTTCTGGCCTCCGAAAGAAAAACTTGCAGCGTCATGAAATGTCTCTACAAAGTCAGTTTCTCTCTTAGTGTCACACTGGGTAGACCAAACACCTAGCTGGCTTTTTGATGTTGTTTTTTTTTTATGAGTTTTAGCTTGCTGGAACATCTTCCAACTTCTGAAAGCCAGTGGGGTGGTGTGCAAGAAGCCCCCAAAGGGTGTGGAATTTGACCTTCCACGTCATCAGAAGCCAGGGCATCTGGCACAGCTAGCAAAAACTGAAGAATAAAAATAGGTGTGCCTTCGGCAAAAACAATAACGTCTGTTTTTAGAGCTTTGAAAGGCAGTCAATCCCACCTTTTTATCAGTTTTGACAAACAACATCTTTCCACTCCCATCTTTATGACACTAAAGTGGAAGGGAGTGAAATCTGATTAAACCAGATCAGGACCCAAGAATAATAACAATCAAGTTTTGCAAAGCCGCTCCCTGTAGTCACATGATGGTGTGAAATATGCAGGGGTGAGGAATACAGTTGTCCTATCCAATTAACCTGGCAAGGATAGTCATCTTCTGGCATCACTCTACACATCCTCTTCTTTCAAGAGAGATGGGGGGAGTCTCATGGTTTCCTAATTCTGCTCTTTTATTCCCCCTAGACCCTTCCTCCTCCAGCCATCTCTCATCAGGATGCAGTCTCTCCTGCAGCTGCAGGAACCCCCTCCAGCTGGCCGGATCCAGAGGCAACTCACCCTCCTTCTAGCTGCTTGCTACCAGCGGGCTGGCTTGCTAGGGGTGTGCACCCTCACCACTTCACAAGATGGGAGGTGGCATATGCGCAGTAGAATCAGTGCTCCGTGTCTGCTCAGCTTGCAGGACAGCAACACCAAACTTCATAATAAGGCACCACCCCTCCACTGACACCCCCCCCACACACACAACCAGCATTCACTCATCAAGTAATGCTCCCATTTCTGGTCGAGTCGTACAAGACAGGCTAAATTTCAGCTTTGCCAGTGGTAACAACAAGTGGGATCCTGTGGCTGCCACCACCAAATCCTTGAGGGCAGGAGAGCGATGCCGATCGGTAGTCTAAAACCTGAGAAGTCCCTTTATTAATTTATCAGCCACTAAGAAACACTGAAGGGACCATCTGCTCAGTGAGAGACCAGAGCCCAATCTGTCAGCAATTTCAAGCCTTAATTGCTGAATTAGAAGACTCTTTAAAAAAATAAAGCAAGACACCAACAGAATAGCTTGTTTCGCTGCCAGAAAAATGCAGTTTTGCTTCTGTGCATGGTGTGTGTGTGTGTGTGTGTGTGTGTGTGTGTGTGTGTGTGTGTGTGTGTGTGTGTGTGTGTGTGTTGTTCCAAGCTTTACAAGCTAATTTATTCTTCAAATAAATGTGCAAAGAGCATCACAGGAGAAGAAAAGCAGCTGGCCACTTTGTAAAGCTGTGTTTTTCCACAAAAGTACACACGAGAAAAAAAAAGTGTGGCATTGTCAAGATGCACTAATGTCTCACAGAGCATGAGCTTCTGTAGACTGCAGCCCACTTCAGACACACGAAGTGCTGCCCAGATTTTCAGATATGTTCGTATGGCTAAAATCCTATTGGGAAAAGATTCAAATATCAGGGCAAGGACTCAGTGGTTCTTCCCTCTTTCTTGTCATCTGTCTCACACTGGAAGACACAACTGCTGCCCTAAAGAAGCTGGGGAATGTAACAGTACATGTAGGCTGGGCGGTACCAACAGGACGCTGGCCTTTGTATGGAGCCATACACACAGAAAGAAATACACATAATTTCAATAGAATTGTCAATAAGATAAGAGAGGAATTATGAACAGAAGGTGGCAATTCCAATATTAACACTGGCTATTCAAGGACAACAGAGGATGAGATGGTTGGACAGTGTCATCAAAGCTACCAATATGAATTTGACCCAGCTTCGGGAGGCAGTGGAAAACAGGAGGGACTGGCGTGCTCTGGTCCATGGGGTCAGGAAGAGTCGGACACGACTTAACGACTAAACAACAAATTCAAGAAACCCATCCGGAAAGCACAAATATCTTGGCACTAGGGAGGGCTGTGGTCATCTTGACCTTACTTGATCTCAAAAGCTAGAGTCAGTTAATACATAAATGACAACATTAGAGATCTGGCCAGGAATGAATTCTGGACTAGAGATGGGCGCGAATCTCCATTCGGAGGTTTGTGCCAGTTCACAAGTACAGCACCAAAGTTGCTGTCCATTCCCTTCCCTCGCCACCCCAGCCAACAACCCACTCACCAGTCAGAGCATGCTCCTCTCCTGCTCCTCATCAGCGGTTTAACCAGTCTCTGGCAGGAGTGTGGGTTTCCCTGACCCACCCCCTTAGCTGATCACCCACTCAGACGGGGAGGCGGGGTAGGGAAGCCAGGGACTGGCTGCACTGCCGAAGAGGAGGAGGAGGAGAGGAGCGCGCTCTGACCGGTGAGTGGGTCATTGGCCGTGGAGGTGGGGGAAGAGAACGCTCAGCCAGCACGAACCTCCGAACTGAGGTTCATGCCCAACTCTATTTTGGACAAACATAGCCAATTAACACTGATAATGCCAGATTAAATATGAGAGAATTTTCTTTGTAGAGAAGCTAACTGGTACACTACAGTGATACAGATTCATTATATCAATTCAGACCTCTGATAGCAAGACCAGAACTTCCAAATCTGGAGTATTACCCTTGGACGTAAATGAAACCAGCTTTCTATCTGTATAACAACTGCCAAGAGAGCCGCACTCATCTAAAGAACCTTAGATGACTAAGGCTAACACTCTACCCCTCTGATAGTGGGTCCTAGGCCACCAAAGAAAAGAAGAATTTCTTAAACACTGAAATTTTAAAGGTGTTTCAAGATTTTTTTGTCACTCTTCCTAACTGCGGACACAAATGTTCTGTCCTGACAATATTCAATAAATGCTTTCAAAAGGATTAGAAACTTTCTGTTGAAGGGAATAAGTTAGGAATGTAGGAATATATGAATCTACTTTTTACTGAGCCAGGCTGTTTGTCCATCTCACCTAGTCTCGCCAGCTCTGTCCGGCACCAATCGTCCAGGGTTTCAGGCAAATCCTCTCCTAACCCTACAGGGAAGTTACTGCAAATGAAGGATGTTCTCCCCAGAGCTATGGCCCCTGTTAATATGTGGTTTCCCATCAAATTCTGCTTAACTTCTGGAATCAAACAAGGCCAGCTTGGTGAGGAGACATATGTTCTAAAAAAGACCAGCATTCTCGAACTGGCTTATTTTTTTTTAATTTCATTTAAAGGCCACCCCTCTCCCTATAAGGAGGCCCTGAGGAAACTGCTTGCATTCTTTGCTAATATTATTTATTTGTTAGACTTATATACCGCTCCATAGCGCTGCAAGCACTCTCCGGGCGGTTTACAATTTAATTATGCAGGCTACACATTGCCCCCCCAGCAAGCTGGGTACTCATTTTACCGACCTCGGAAGGATGGAAGGCTGAGTCAACCTTGAGCCGGCTACCTGGGATTTGAACCCCAGGTCGTGAGCACAGTTTCAGCTGCAGTACAGCGGTTTAACCACTGCGCCACGAGGCTCTGCATGCTCTAACTTCTCTGCATGCAACAGATAAGGTCTTTTTGCTCATCAGCAGGTTGTTCGTGATGAAATTTACAGAAGTAACCGACAGGCATTTTCCTGTTATCCTCACAAACACATGTGCACATGCATGCTTGTTCTTTCTCTCCCTCTCTCTCTTAATGAACATGCCTATTGGCTCACTGCATGCACCAGCGGTGAAGATATACCGACAGTGTCCGAGCCTGGAGAAGACGAGGCACTCGGGTGCCAAACCCACTTCCACAAGCTGTCGCACCCTCTGCCCTTATCCAAAATCCCAGGCATGCAAGGGTTGCTTGGAAAAACAGAAAAGCACTCTGCACATGGCCAAGGGCTTATGGGGCTTCCCAGCCATGAAACATCAAGCAACTCTCCTTCCAACAGGATGTGAAAGCCTCTTGCTATAATTACCCCAAGTAAGATGAGGAGATTACTGGCATGAAGGTGCAGCTGTGCCCACACCTTACATGGCAAGAACTACTGAGGAGGAACTGAAACCAGAGCACAGTCTCTCCCTTGAGTGGCACAGAGCCTGGGTGGGTGGGGGGGTTTGTTATCTAAAGCCGGGCATAATTCTAGCAGGGGGAAGAGCGCTCCGTTTTCAAGTGCCCCTTCTCTACATTACAAAACTGGCATTGATTAGATTGTGAAGTTACATTACAAATGTTCCCTCTGCAGGACTATCAGCTGTTGGCATGAACAGGATAAATGACCCATAGTCCAAAGAGAGAATTTGAGTCTCATCGGTGAAAATGAGCTAGGAGCAGGAACTAGAAAGCATACGCCCATCTGAACTAATCCCTGCTTCTCTAGCGACTTTCGGAAGGGCCAGTCATGTTCGTCTGTCATAGCAGCAACCACAGGCTTTTGGTGGCATCCTAAAGATTGTCACGTTTCACACCGCCCTGGGCTTTTGCAGAGTGCAGCCCTGGCTTTTAAGCTATGGCCTGTAAAGGTAAGAGGTATTGAACCGCTGAAAAAGTCACAGCCGTTCCAAGCCCAGGCTGTGAATCGCCATTTCATGGACAGTGCAGAAAAGTATTCTCCCCAAAACAAAGGATGTACAGCCTGAAGAAGTGGGATACTGACCCACGAAAGCTTGCAATTTTTTAAAGTGGTTCAATAAAAGTATTGCCTGACTCTTGCATTTGTGTAATCCTGAAACACACACGGCCTTTTCTTAATTCAAAGGGTTACACCAAACAAAACTTTTCCATCAATACGGTAACACAAACCTCTTTGTTGTTCTGTGTATTGTCACTCTGCAAGGAGGCCAGGTCCTGATTTGCAATAGTTCCATTTATGTACGTATGTGCTTTTTGGGTTTTTTGTTAATATCCCTACCAGTGTAAGTGGCTCCCCACCCCTCTCTTTTGCCTTACAACTGTCCAGCAAATTAATAGTACAATAGACTCAATGTAAATCAATGAACAGGGATCTCAATAAGAACCCATTCCTACTAATTTTGAAAGTGAGTGTGGTACAGATAAAGTGTCTGACTGGGATTTCAGAGTACAGTATTTATATACTCACTGTTGTTAGCCTTAGTATTGTCTCTTAACGATGTAAGCCACCTTGGGTCCTTTTAAGGAGAAAGGCGAGGGAAAAAATATTTTGAATAAAATAAAGAGTACACTGAACCACTGGTTTCATTTTCTTTTCTTTGTTACCAACAGTGTTTAATCGATATTTGAAAAAGCTACTATTTGAATACTTACAGTCCCTTAAAGACAATGTGTAGAACTGTGTTCTAAGAGTTACTAAAATCTAAGTTGCTCTTCAAAATGTTCTTGAAGGCTTTCACAGCTGGGATCCGGTGGTTGTTGTAGGTTTTTGTGGTGATCAGGGTGTTTTTTTGTTATGGGTGTATCTCATATACACTCCTCTACACCCTGACCACCATAATCACCCAATCTCTTGAAAAGGACAAAAAGCTGATCCCACATCTACAAATACTCAACTATCCCACACACTACACCAGAACACAGACAGAGTTCTGACTCCTGTCCTCTGAAGATGCCGGCCACAGAGAATGGCAAAACGGTACGAAGAAAAACCTCCAGAACACGGCCAAACAGCCTGAAAAACCTACTACAACCAGGCTCTTCAAAAGTTGGAATTTCTAAGTCTGGTTCAACCACAGAGATCATATGAATCTATTCTATGACCCTATTAGAATTAAATGAATATGAAAATATGTCTCCAACCTATTACTTTGAGCAATACATTTTGAAAAACACTATTAGATATTTTCACTAAATTGCCCAGAGACAAAGGGGAGTTGAAATTTTTGATAGCAAGACAGGAACATGACACACCCTCCCCTCATTCCAGTCAACTGTGAACATGTGCTTTTAGGACAGCACCAAAATATCTTATTTGAAATTCAGATTTACAGACTAAGACCCTGGAGACCTGGATTCGAATCCCTGCTTGGCCATGGAAACTTGGGGCAGTGGGCAAGATGGAACCGGTAAAGCCACTCCTTAAATATTTCACTTTCTTGAAAGCTCTATTAAGGTCGCTCTAAACCTGTCCTGGCTTGAAGGAACATAACACACTCACTCATGGAAACCAGCCTTGCCTTCCAAATATATTTTAGACTTTCCTGGTTTCTTTTTTTAAAAAGTATCTTTCCTTTTAACAAGGTTATCCCTTTATACAAGCAACACGTTGTGGCGTCTTTGAAAAGACTGAGATAAGCAGTTGCAAACAGTTTGTTTTCGTGAGCTTCAAAGCCCAGATCATGCAGGTGACTCTCTCTCAGTCCCTGATCCAGGATGATTTCCACACGGAGCTTAAGGAAAGAAGTTAACTAAGGCTCTGACACGTGTTTCGTCCATCCGTTGAGGCCATTTGATTGCTCCAGGCCACCTCTGGAGACTTTTACACCATCAGCAGAATTGCCAAGATGATTTACACAGTGGGCGTCGGGGATAGGATAAAAGGCATAAATAAAACATCACAGACAACAACTTGTTAAAAGAACACTTTAAATATTGGCTGCATTATTCACCACCATCAAGGCACAAAAGGACTGCCCCTCTTTTTACAAACTCAGCTAGCCTTTATTGTTGTCATGGGCAGTCAAGCGGCCTCTGACATAGGGTGACCTTATGAATGGGAGATTTCCAAAATATCCCGTCCTCAACTGCCCTGCTCAGATCTGTCAGATTCAAGCCCACTGAGGAGTCAGTCGCTCTCATATTTGGGCTTCCTCTTTTCCTGCTGCCTTCCACTTTACCCAACATTATTGTCTTTCCCAGGGAATCCAGACTTCTCATGATATGCCCAAAGTAGGATAGTTCAGTTTCAACATTTTTGCCTCCAGATATACTGCAGGCTTGATTTGATCCAGGACCTTCTTGTTGTCTATCCCAGTTTAGGATATCTGCAAAACTTTCCTCCCGCAACACATTTTTCAAATAATCATTCCCCCCCCCCCCCCGGTCAGCTTTCTTTACTGTCCAGCTTTCACACCCATTCATGGTGATCAGAAATATAAGAATGTGGATGATCTTGGTCTTGAACTGGATAGCTCAGTGGTTTAGGTATCCGGCTGTGGAGTATGAGGTTGGGAGTTCGATTCCCAACTTCTGCCAGGGGCTGGACTCGGGTGACCCCTAGGGTCACTTCAAGTTCCTCCGTTTTAAGATTATACAAATTCAATATTGACAACAAAGGAATTGGTCTCCAGTAACACATCGTTGTCATACAGCACACGGATTAAGTTATGTTTGCATCGTGCCATTCCTTTAGTGGACTCTAGGTGGCATCCATGGCTGTCTTTCTCCCCCTTTATCACCACAACAAACTTGCAAGGTAGGTCAGGCTGAGAAACAGCAAGAAATCCAGGGTCACTTGATGAGTTTCATGGCTTGGGGGGGGCTAAAACTTGGGTTACCCAGCTCCCCAATCAATGCGCTAAGTACTGCAATGTCTATTGGCAATCCAAAGGATAAGGAACTCATTCACAGAACCAGCCTGTGCTAGACTGCCCTCCCCCTTCCTGAGAATGACAGGCACCTGAATATTATAGAGTCCCTATTAGAGGAGGTCCAGTGAATGAGTGAGACTACCACTATGGGAAAGCAATTAAGAATGGATAACTGTGACTCATAAGACCTGGGTTCAAATCCCCACTCAGCCTTGAAAATCCCTCACTGGGCCTTTCACACCCTCTAAGCCTGAAATGCCTCAAAAGGTTGTCATCCAGATAAAGCATGAACACAAGGAACCGGTATATCCAATGGTATCAGAAATCAGAATGAGAGACTAAGTCTCAGGATGTAGAAAAATATAAATACTGTAATCTGTATTCTGGTTTTAAAATGCTCTTTAAATCAGAATAAAAATTGCCTACATTTTTTCTACACCCTGAGACCAAGTCTCTCATTCTGATTTCTGTAGTCCAGATAAGGCAGGAGAGAGGAGAGACCTATACACCCCTCCAAGCTCAAAGGAGGAAAGGCAGGCTAGAAAGTCAACTAATACATGAAGAAACCAGATCAATCAAAACTTCTGCAAGTCCCATGGATTCAGAGGGGCTGAGGAGGGGGGTGTCTGTCCCGTTTGCTCAGTTCTTTATTTTGAAGCATCTTGCTCATTATTATTATTTTGCATTCCTTTTTTGCATCACACTTTTGGGAGAAAATGCAGAGCAAAGCACGGACCCAAAGGATTGTCTGAGACACTGAGGTTCGGAAGGCACGTTAGGAGAAACATCGAGGCTCAAGGCAGGGTGCAGAAGTTTGCAGAAGAAAAAGGAAAGGAAACAGCAAGCAGGTGGTCTATCTCTAAAGCGCAGAACTTCCCTTTCCGGCCAGGCCAGGCTACCCGGAATGCTCTTAGCAGGGATGTTTTGCTACCCTCCGCCCATGATCCCAACTGCTTCTCCCAGGGGAGGGTGAGAAGAACAAAGTGGGAATCCCTGCCTCCCCTTTTTGAATGCCCCCCTGCTCCAACATCTGGAAAGGTTACTTTTTGGAACTTTTTTAACAGACCAGTTGGGAAGGGTACTTGGCTGGACTACAACTCCCATAGCTGTCTGGGGGATTCTGGGGAGGGTAGCCTTCAAGATCAACGTGTCCAGGCTCTTGCAAAGAGCCTTCAAAGCAAAGGAGAGGGGGGCTTGTGGTCTCTCCTCTGAGCGACAGGGGTGGAGGAAGAGATAAGGAAAGTGAGAGATAACCAGCCAGCCAGAGGGAGGCGCCGCTCAGACGCCAGGCTGATTCATAGCTACTAGTGGATTTGGGCGAGGGGGGTGGCGGACGGCAAACGGGCCAGATCCCTCCCCAAAATCCGTTCTCAGGTTCAACATGTAGGCGCAGAACTTCCAGGGAGCGTCTGGAGGCAGATCTTCCCCCTCCGCTCAGTTCTGGCCACAAATTTGCTAGCTTCTTGCACCGAAAACGCACCCTTCCAACTTCGGAAGCTAAGCAGGGTCTGCCCCGGAGACTCCTTGGATGGGAGAGGCGTTGGGATGAGTAGAAGGGAATACCCCGCATCGCCTCCAGGTAGGGAAGGGAAACGAATCCTGCCGGGAACCCCGGAGAGCCGTTCCTGCCCGTCAGCGGGATGAGCCGATGGGGTGACTCAGTGCAGAACCCGGGCGACAAGCCAGGGAAGCTTTCTCCCAAATAAAGGCGCTGGCGTTTTTTCCTTTTTTAAAGGTAGCCCGAGGCTGTTGGCTGGTTTCCGAGGGAACCCACCGAGGAAGCCGCCTCTGATCCGAAGTTTGAGCCTCCTTGCCCTCCACCAGCTCTCACGCCCAGGCAAACCTTAGAGGGGGGAAAGAAGCCTCGTCCCTCGCCCCTCCTTCCCTCCGCTAAAAAACTTCCTACAACCCAAAAAAAAGACAAGCCGGGGGGAAATCGAAGTGTCCGGGGCTGGCAAGAACTCCTGAAAGAGACCCAGAGGACACCGACTCCGCTTCCGCGGCGCCCGATCCTGTGGCTTTCGGGGGAGAGGGGTTCAGAAGGAGTCGGGCCACGTCTCCCTCCGGGGCAGCTCCCCTCCCCACGGATCGATCCCTCCCGCTGGCCCCAATCCACGCTGCCCTTCCTTGGTAAGGCAACCCACTGACACACACACAAACGCAAACCCAAACTGTTCTTGCAAGCAAGCGATCCCCAGCCCGCCGGGGAAGCGGCGCGGGAGGGCGAGGGCGCGGATCCAGCCCTCAACAGCCCCGGGTTCCTCGACCCCGGAGTCCCCCTCCTGCCCGCCCGGCGCTCCCTTTCCCCCGCAGCCCCTTCCCGTCTCCGCTCCGGCCCTTCTTCCTGCCACGATCCGCGCGCCCCGGCCAGGGTTTCTCCCACCCCCCCTGGGAGACCCCCACCGCCACTTTTCCCCCACCCCCCCAAAAAAGAGGGAGGATCTCTCATCCTCGGCTTGGATCGGACCCGGACAGGCGAGGGGTCCTCCTGCGCAACGCCAGCCGGCCGGCCACCGGCGCGCTCGCTCGCTCACTCACCGCGTCCGGAGAGGCGAGCGCGGCTCGTCCCGCTGCAGCTGCTGCTGCTCCTGCCACCGCCGGCGCTTCTCGGCGGATCGCATCCCCGCTGGGTCCACACCTCCGCGCCGCCTTTTTCCCCCCGGGGCTCCTTTGTCCGTCCGACTTGCCTGCCAAAGCGAGCCGGCCAGCGGGATGCCCCGGCGCGGCGCCCGCCCCCCGATCCTCCCCCGAGCGCACGAGAGAAGCCCTTCGGATCTTGCGCTTCCTGTGGGCGGCGGCGGCGGCGGCGGCGGCAACAATAGTGTGGCTGCTGCTGCTGCTGCTGCTCCTTCCCCGGGAAAGCCACGTGGATGTGGAGACGGGGGGGGGGATAGGCAGAGCGAGCGAGCGAGAGCGCAAGACGCGCGCCCACCGGGCAAAGGGCGCGCAGCGCAGGCTTCTTCGGGATCGGAGGGAGGGAGGCGGGATGGAGGGGGTTACATGGGGGGGGGGATCGACCGTCCAGAGCGCCCGGCCGGGCTCCTCCAGCGGCAGAGCTGGAAAGGTGCTGAGAGACCCTCCCTCTCCCAGGGAGGAGAACAGAAAACCGGCGAGGGGAGCGCGGCGCGGGGAGGGGGCGCCTCTGGCCAAAAATAGAGCCGGATCCGAGCGAGGCACAGATGGGACGGAGCAGGCTTATGACGTGGGCGTGAGCGAGGGGGAGAGACGCCCTCCAGCACACAGATTAAACAATACACACACACATGCACACACACACCGTTAATCTCGTTTAATTATTCCACGGGCGGGCGGGCCCTGCGGGAGAGGGAGGGAGGCAGGGAGGGTGGAAGTGGAAAGTTGCTCGTGGAAGGCGATCCCTCCCTTCGCCCACCCTCCGGCTGGATCCGGTGCGCGATCCGCTCAGCAGCCAGAGCTGGCGGAGCGGATCTGAAACTGACCAGGTCCTCAGGGGCGCCTCTAGTCAGTTTCACAAGCCGGGCTTCCCCCGCGGCGGATGGGCGATGGCGGGTGTGGGTGGCGGTGTCTCCGTCTGTCCGCCAGCTGTTCGGTGGGAAAAGGGAGATCTCCTCTCCCTCTCCTTGGGCTGGGATCCTGGGTCGGTTTGAGATCCCCCCCCCAAGCCCTCTTCCGTACCGCCGCAGCCTAAGTTGCCAAATCTCAAAGAGGGCGAATTGGTTCCTTTTCTTTTCTCAGTTGCCCGGTAGCAAAGCGGGCCGGGAGATGCACAGGGAGACAGATTGCCTCTCCCCCCCCCCAAAAAAAAGAAACAAGGCAACAAAACCGGCAAACAAGATCCTCCTCGGGGAAGCCAGACAGAAGCAGGAGAAGCGACAAAACCGTTAAACAAACACACGCAGGCAGAGCGGAGGAGGTGTCGCCTGCATAATTAACTTGTAAACCGCCCAGAGAGTCGCGCTTTAAGCGCTACGGGGCTTTGGAGAAGTAGCACGCTTTTTTTAAAAAAAAGGCTTACCCAGCAAGAGTCGCCATCTGAACACCGCCGCGAAGTTAAAACTGCTTTAAAAAACTAGAGATGGCGCGCCCAGTGTCCGGTCCGAGGGGCCCGGGAGGTTGGTTTCCTGCAGGGAGGCGCGATTGTGTCTTGAGAGCCGCGTTTCTAACAAGGAGGGAGGAGGCCGGGTTGGGAGGGAGAGGAGACCCTCGGAAAAAAGATAGCTGCAGGGCGTCCTGTTCGTAGGGGGCAGCAGGAAAAGGGGGGCGTGTTGTGCTTAGCGGTGAAGGGAGAGGCAAGGGATGGGGGCGCAGGGGGGGCGCCCGCTGGGCCAAAGAGATGGGCCAAAAGGGAAGAGGTGGGACAGAAAAGAACTCCGGTGGGTGTGGATGTGGGTGTGGGTGTGGCGATCTTACTACAAGGAAGGGACTCCCAAGAATGTTGTGATAAAGATTCGCAA
Organism: Pogona vitticeps; assembly: GCF_051106095.1. Taxonomy (NCBI): domain Eukaryota; kingdom Metazoa; phylum Chordata; class Lepidosauria; order Squamata; family Agamidae; genus Pogona; species Pogona vitticeps. Next base: position 230,895,829 of record NC_135786.1, read on the forward strand.
GCACCCCCTTTGCTTTTCTGGGGAAAGCTTGCGCAATCTTTCAGAGATCTCAAAAGCTTTCAGAGATCTCAAAGCGGACGACTTCCTCAGAAACCCATTGCCTCACCTGGCGGATGATTGGGGGGGAGATGATGAAGTCAGTGAAAAAGAGCTTAAAGACTATCACTACAAAAACGGTTCCTGAGCAGTGGGTGGTGTGGGGAAGCAGTCCTGATTGCATTGATAAGGTGATTAACAACACACAAGGCTGAGTAAACGCCCTGGCCTCTGTCCAAGCCTCAAGAAATGAGAGCTGAGATCTTGATAAATTTGGGTGGGTGGGTCAGAAGGTGAGTGTGATGCTACCGGGGCAGGTCAGAGGAAACAGAAGTGCAAAAGTATCATCATGAGATTTCGTTTAGTGGTGGTTTTCCCCCATTAAAACCCCAAGGGCCATCTGTTGCAAATGGATCAAGAACCAGCCAGCGGGAGGCTTATATAAATTTAAATCTATGGCCAGAATTCTATTACCTACCCACCCCATCACAAGTCAAACCGCATAAACCATCCATGGACAACTGCCATGAGTTAAGAAGTCAACTCTTGTATTCCTTGTTGCATCCCAAGCCACATATCACCTGGCAGGACAAAGTTCCAAATAGAGTAAACCTAGCACGAGCTGGACGGGACGTGGTGGCGCTGTGGGCTAAACCGCAGAAGCCTGTGCTGCAGGGTCAGAAGACCAGCAGTCGTAAGATCGAATCCACATGACGGAGTGAACTCCCGTTGCTTTGTCCCAGCTCCCGCCAACCTAGTGTTTCGAAAGCATGCAAATGCAAGTAGATCAATAGGTACCACCTCGGTGGGAAGGTAACAGCGTTCCGTGTCTAAGTCGCACTGACCATGTGACCACGGAAGATTGTCTTCGGACAAAAAGCTGGCTCTATGGCTTGGAAACGGGATGAGCACCGCCCCCTAGAGTCGAACACTGGACAAAAATTGTCAAGGGGACCCTTTACCTTTACCCTTAGAACAAGCTGGAATTTTTACCCTGTATACATTACTGAAACAGTGACGTTTACATTGGCCTGGGCATGTTTTGAGACTGGCTGATGGTTGGATTCCAAAAGATATCCTGTATGGAGAATTAGTGCAGGGAAATCGCCCCAGGGGGAGACCACAGCTGCGATAGAAGGATATCTACAAGAGGGATCTGAACGCCTTAGAAATGGACCTGACATCTGAGTGTTCACCCTGGAGGCAGGCGGTGCATTGCGGCCTCTCGCAATTTGAAGAGACACTTGTACAGCATGCCGAGTCAAAGAAAGTCGTGGAAGCAGCGAAATCGGGGAGCTGGACGGGACAGATTGGATTTGTCTTCAGTGTGGAAGGGATGGTCACTCTCAAATTGGCCTTCTCACTGCTTCATGTCCTCCATACAGATCACATGACCATAGTCTCTCGAGACTGAAGGATGCGTAACTAAGATTAGAAAGACAAGTGCCGACTTCTTAACTAGCCGCCATCCATTGCTTTGAGTTACCCCATTTGGCTTACTCTGGTGCATGTAAGCAACAGGATTCTGGCCTATATAGGTCATTGCTATGAATCACTGATAAAAAGAGTCTAATTTGCATTTAACAATGAGAAATTAGAGAGCCATGCAAATCTACTGCAAGTCATCCATGTAATTAAAGAGTCCAATTCTCCATGGCCACTTGAGTCGTTCTTTGAAACTGGTGCTCTTGGAGGCAGGAAGCCTTCACACACGCTGTCTTCCAACTTGTTACTATTGTCCTGGGACCTCTACTTTAGTATCTATTGCCTGGGGCAACTGCCTCGCTCAGCCTCAACTAGCTTGCTTTCTAGAGTGATGACAAGATCTATCCCATTGCTACTGCTGAAGTCAGAGTCACCTTCCAATTCAGTCTGTGCCTTATCTTTTGCCTTAGGTGGCAAGATGTCCTGTGCTACCCCTAATCAGAAACCACGTATGCAGTGTGACATTGCTTAAGCATCTAGTATGGTTTGCTTGGTGCTGGAGGAGGCTCTTGAGAGTTCCCTGGACTGCAAGGAGAACAAACCTATCCATTCTAAAGGAATTCAACCCCTAGTGCTCCCTGGAAGGACAGATCCTGATGCTGAGGCTCCAGTACTTTGGCCATCTCGTGAGAAGAGAAGACTCCCTGGAAAAGACCCTGATGCTGGGAAAGTGTGAAGGCAAGAGGAGACGGGGACAACAGAGGACGAGGTGGTTGGACAGTGTCATTGAAGCTACCAACATGAATTTGACCAAACTCCGGGAGGCAATGGAAGACAGGAGGGCCTGGCATGCTCTGGTTCATGGGGTCACAAAGAGTCGGACACGACTTAACGACTAAACAACAACAACACAGGCATCAAGGGAGACTAGATAGCCATGTTTGTTAAATGAAGCTACCATGTTCAGGGGCAGTTTATCCCTCATTATCTAAGAGTTACCTGCCAGGGACAAATGGCAGGTGGTGGCCACTGATGCTGCCATGGCCCACTTGCAAGCTGTTGGAAACAACTGGATTAGGTGGACTTTGATCTGCTCCAAGGATTAGATTGAGGTGAGTAATCTCCAGAAGTCTGTGAGGTGCCCATACACATCCCTGATGACTAGCCTCAAAACCCAATTTTTTTTTCCTTACAAACATGTTTAAAAACAAAATGAAAAGATGAAAAGACCCCCCTTTTTGCCTAATTGTCCTACATTATTTTTTTTAAAAAAAAAACAAATAAAAATATTGAGATGTAAGGGCTTTCAAAACCTAATAAAGTCCCTCTTTTATTCCCTAAATTGCATAAGCGAATCACCCAGTGTCAAGGCCGGGGGTACTGGAAGGTGTATTTTATTCCCAAGGGCCTTGAATTGCCCATCCCAAATTAGATGGACCTTGATTGAATCCATTGAGCCATTTATTGCACACCCAGATTTTTCCCATTTCCCCCCCTAAGTGGTTTAGAACAGCATACGTACATACTGTGCTGATATTTAACAGGCACTTAGGTTTTTGGTTAAAACTTGTATCTGTTATATAAATACTCTGTTTCCCTGAAAATAAGCTCCAGTGAAGTGAAACCCTGCCCTCCACCCTTGTGCAGCAACCAAAAGAAGATGACATGACTGTAAAATAAACATCCCCTGAAAATAAGCCCTAATGCATTCTTTGAAGCAAAAATTAATATAAGACCCTGTCATATTTTCAGGGTAACATGGTACCAGTCAATGTTTTTACTAACTGGTGTATAATAATGATAATAATGATAATGATGATGATGATGATGATGATGATGATGATGATGATGATGATGATGATGATGATAATAATAATAATAATAATAATAATAATAATAATAATAATAATAGAGTGCTGTCTGTCGACTTATGATTACCTTTTCTAGGGTTTTCTGTGTAGGCAATACTCAGAAATGTTTTCCCATTCCCTTCTTCTGGGGGTGCCCCTAAGTGGTTAGTTCCGAAAGCAGAATTACCAGGTGTTGTTTCCTTTGGATGCCAGAGCACTCATTTGGTATCTCTGCAATATAGGCATCATCATCATCATCATCATCATCATCATCACCACCACCACCACCACGATCATCATCGTCATCATTATTGATGATGATGATAATGATGATAATGATAATATTAATATTAATATTATTAATATTATTAATGTTAATATTATTTCATTCCACCTAGTGGAGGCAAGCCGCCTTCTATAGCATGCGGCACCATTCATAATCCTTCACCATATTCACTGAGTGTATCATTTGCCTTCTCCTTTGGCAAATTGAAACTACACACCTGAACTTTAGTGAACCTTTGGTTTTCCCCTCAAAGTTTGATGGGTGTCACCACCTAAAGGGCACTTAAAAACCACTTGCTTCTTCCAGTCCCACCCCTGGGCAAAAACAGAACAAGACACTGGTTCACTATAACCAAGACAGACTCAGACCAGCATTACTTAAAATAAGAGCTAGCCTCCAAACACTTGTCCTTCATCTGCGTAGCAGTTAAAATTCCACAGGGCTCTGTCAGTTCCACAGAACTCATTCCAAACAGAGTGCCAGAAATGGACTCCTAAATAGCTTTTTTTAAAGTGTCAACAAAACACGTTTATAGGCCATACCCTTCTCTTGTGGGCTTAAAGGTTTCTGGGTGGGGACTCTGGTTTATTTTCTTTTGGAAACTCCTTTGCATCTGGTATATGAACTGTTAGATTTTACTGCCAGATCCTATGAAGTGAGGTAGTGGAAGAAGCAATTTAAGTCGGAGCTTGAAAATACGGCTTTGTTCAGCTGCAGCTTGTGGGATCTCTTAGCAGCCGAGGGATTTAGGGAGATGTAACAGAAGAAGAAAGGAACTTTTTCCTATTCTTTTCTAAAGCACAGGATGGAATGGGGTGGGAAATTTGAGAAAAGCTGGCCAAATCGTGGTCAAATTGGCTTCTGGTTTGTCTTCTGCTTTATTGGCTTCTGCTTTACTGTATTACACTGAATTTTGTTGCGTTTGCTTTTCTACAGCTGTTCTTCAGCTAACAACAACAACAACAACAACCCCTCCATAAGCCCAGGCCTTGTTGAAGCGGAGAGGCTTGTGTGGTTCATTGAGTTTGAGAGCTATGCGGGTTGTAGTTTCTCTACCTGAAGAGTCTCTCAAGCCAAACAGGTCTCAGCTAAGAAGCCAGACCAACTGTGTCCACCAACCATCAATTATGATGAGAGGAAAGATACAGAAATCCATACCGGATCAGTTATAACCTGGGTCAACAAGGACCATGTCAGATGCTATAGCCCCTGGGCATTTGGTGACAAATCAGCCACAGGACTCAGCAGACCTGGTTGAGGAACCTGGACAGGCTGCTGCAAAGCTACTGGAGCAATGCAAATGCAGAATTCCCACCAAAAAAAGAGAAATTATGAAATATTATTGTGACGTTCACCCTCGTGGATCCTGCTTGTCTCCCCAAGCACAGAGCTCACAAAGGCAAATCAAAACCTCTTGACAGACACACTGCCACCAATTGATCTCTTTATCAACGTACTTTACTTAGAAAAGATGAAGGTCCATTCAGTACTGACTTTTTAATATAACAGGTTTATTGATTACAGTTGGTTTCTGGAACAATTCATAAGCACATTCTTCAAGTTTCATTAAGCTTCAATATTAATCTTCTATATTAATTACCACAGTTCTCACTCAAACTAATCACTCCTCAGACCCCTCCTTCTCTCTCTGATTCCTAACACCGACTCTGACTCAACTTAACTGACTGACTCCTCTCTCATGCTCTGAGAGAGCATAAAACTCATGAATATTACATATCTTATTACATAACTTAGGGTGAACGCTACAGTTATTATGAGGCAAACCCGTGGTTTTCAAAAAAGAATGGTGGGAATTTGGATGAGGAAACACCCAAGTAGTGACATAACTGAACAATGATTAAAAGATCAGAGAAGGTTTATCATCCGGAGTAAAGTGTTTTCAGAACTGGAATTGAAAAAACAAAAAAATAGAATAGGTGGCAAAAGAAAAATCAACACAGATTATTGACAGATGATGACCTGGCGATTGAAAAATCTCGCTTGTGGAGGAAACACACTTTAGTGGGCCCTGTAGTCATTGGGGCTTTGGCAACAATATCAAGAAATTTCACACAGTGCTATAAGCAGTTGCAGATCTCAGAAACCATCAGAGCTACCAAAAAGAAAGGGCAATATTGGGAACAGTGTACATACTGTGCTGATATTTAACAGATAGTTAGGTTTTTGGTTAAAACTTGTATCTGTTATATAATACAAGGCAATGTTTTTACTACCTAGTAAATAATAATAATAACAGCAGCAGCAGCAGCACGCTGTCAGCTTATGGCAACCTTTCCAAGGTTTTCTAGATAGGCAATACTCAGAAATGGTTTCCCATTCCCTTCTTCTGGGGCTGCCCTGGGATTGTACAGCTTGCCCAAGGCCACCCAGGCTGGCTTTTCCCCCTGGAGACACAACAGGGAATCAAACTCCCAACCTCTGGCTCTAAACCACTGAGCTATCCAGCCACTGTTCTGAGCAAAAGCCTTTCGCAAAGGCAAAGCTCTTGTTGCCTTTGTATAAAATCTTTCTCCCCCCCATTTTGCAGTCGTTGGCTTTCTTCCCCAGGGACGCCTCCTTTCCTTCCCTTCCCGCAGCCTCCTGTTCCAAATTAAAACGTTGATTTTAATAGACGGACAGAAATGTAAGAAGCGTGGCATTGCTCCCTGTTCTAGGAAAAGACCTCATCTGTTAACATTTTTTGCTCTGGGGCTATTTTAAAGGCACCAGAGACCCACCCTAACCAGAACCCCACCTCCTGCTTACCCTGAATCAAGAGCAGAGAGGGGACCGCTAAAACATCTATGAACATGCAAAAATTGGATGCAGAGGGAGGGAGGGTCCATCCAGAAGCCCCCACCTGTAAGAACAGGTAGAATAGGTGAGTGGGGGTTTGTCCAGTGGGTGGAAAAAATTCCGGCCTTTTTCCTGTTGTATAGATAATAAAAGACTGTATTATAGTGAATAAACCAACTTGTCTATTATTTATGGATTGCCCAGGGGCTTTTCACAGTGTCAGCAGAAGTAAAAATCTCTGTCATGTTTTAACGGTGGTGCCATTTCTACTCCCAGTTGTTCCATTCACAGCTGATTCAAATCACCAGAGGGAGGGTGCTTTATTCCCTCCCCTTCCCTCTCTGCCCTCCCTCCTTTCTTCTTTCCTAGCCTCTCCCCAAGTCAGGCTGGAAAAATGCTTGTCCCAAATGCAGGAAAATGGATGCCGGTCTGGAATGTCAGTGCTGGACAAGGTAAAATGGACTTAGCGCTAATCTGATACTCTACCCACTAACCCAAACATTTCATTCCTTTAGGGAAGCTGGCAGGCAACTTTAGACTTTATGAAGTTCAAAAACCCTTGCAAGGAACCAGGGCTTTGGACAATATGATGAACAACCAGGGAAAAAAGGAAGGAGAACATAAGTGGCTGAAGTTTTCCATCCTATGGAATCTGTGGACCACCCACCCCAACAAGAACCACACAGCCCATGGTTGACTCCTTCCTGCAGGCTTGGGGACTTGAGATAGCCATGGACTGGTTTGTCCCGGTTCATTCCCTCACCTCCTCGGCCAATCCCCAGGCCCAGCTTGCTCGCTTGTTCCACCTCCTTGGCTAATCTCCCAGTCATGAGCAAGAGCAAGGACTTCTCTGCCCCGCCCTTTTCTCTGATTGGGAGATCAGCCAAGAGGGCGGGGCAGAGGAGCCTGAGCTGTTGCCAATACCAGAAGATCAGTTGAGGAGGTGCCAGAAGTTAGCATGCTGGACCTGATGAGTGGCTGACAAACTTGGATGAACCGGTTCATGTCCATCTCTAATGGGAACACCAAGATGGGGCAGAAAAAGAAAGACCTTGATTCAGAAGGCAATCAGGGAACATGATAGGAGAAAGGTGGGGTTTTAGAGAGGAGCTTCCAAAAATGCATACCCTGACGAAAAATGTGGACTAGAATTTTCAGAGGTATGAAAATGTGATTTTTTTAAAAAAAAAGTACTTTAAAGGAAGCATTTGCGAATAGACGTGGAAATGGAGTAGATTAAAAAAAAAAAGCATTTGCAAATGGATGTGGAAATGAAGGAGATTTTAAAAAAAGCATCAGCTGTGCCAAAAACCTACAAACAGACAGTGTGTCTTCTGTCAAAGGGTGTATTCCTCTTTTTTACATTTTTTAATTCATTTTCAATGGGAATAGGATTGGGAGTAGCGGGGAATGGGGCAAGGGGAAAATAGATATGAGTGAAGGGAAAGGTAAACTTCCAGAGAGCAAGAGAGTATTTTTACATCCACTTATACAATTAGACTAAAAGAACAAGATAACAAAAAAGTTTTACCAGAATTGCTATAGTTACTAATCTCTCCGTTCCCCAGTTGGACCGTCACATTCCTCTTTTATCTGTGTTTTCCAATCCATATTTCAAGTCCAGTTATAAAATCGTTGCCAGTTTTTGAGTTCTTTTTATGATGACCTCTCGTTTAGTGCTCCTGTTAGTACATCCATCTCCGCCACTTCCAGTATCTTCTCTGTCAGCTGTTCTAGGGACGGTATTTCTGCTTTTTTCCAGTATTTCCCATATACATACTATCCCAGCTGCAGTAATTACATGTATTATCAAATGTCTCATTTCTTTATCTACAATCTCAGGCATAATATTCAAATATTCAATAGAAACAATTCTGGTTTAAATGGTATTGCACAAGATACATTTTTTTTCAACATTTCATGTATTAATTTATTTATTTTATTTATTTATTCAATTTCTACCCCGCCCCTCTAGACAAGGTCTACTCCCAGTAATTAATCTCCCAGTAATTTTTTTGCTTCCCTACAAGTTCACCAAACATGATAGAAAGTACCCCTCCTGTATTTTACATTTCCATCACTTGTTGGAAGTACATTTTCATATATTTTAGAAAGTCAATTTGGAATCATATACCATCTGTAAAACATCTTATATATATTCTTAGGAAACTACTGATTTTGTAAGTTTAATATTATTCTGCCAAATTTGTGTCCAATATTCAATCAATATTATGACCAATATTTTGTGCCTATTTGTCTCCCCTTCATCTTCCATTTTCATGTTTAAGAGATATTCATACATTATTTTAATTATTTTATCACTTGTCCTGAGGAATAGTTTATCAAATGTTCTTTGTTCTTCATAAAAGCCCACCTTTTACATACCTCAAACAAAGGGTGCATTTCTTAAAATTAAAGGGTGTATTCCTTTAAGAATAATTTGCTGGAGGGGATCTATTCAGCTATAATGGCTGGAACTCAAGCCAGGGGTAGCCAGACAGTCTAAAGCAGTGGCTCCCAACCTTGGGTGCCCAGATGTTCTGGGACTACAACTCCCAGAAATCCTGGCCATCACAGCTCGTGGTGAAGGCTACTGGGAGTTTGAGTCCAAGACCACGTGGGGACCCAAGGTTGGAAACCACAGGTCTACAGAAAGCAAGCCAAGCTGTCTTTTAGCTTCTGCCCCTGTCTTTTCTCTTTCCTCCTCTCCAGATCCCCCACTCTCTTTCTTTCCTCCCTCTCCCTTCCCATTCCACCCACCTGGGAGTGGAATGGGGCCTGACTTGGAGCCATTTTGGATAATATGTATATTTCCTCCAGTTTGTATCCATTTGTTTCAGTACCTGTCAGTATTCCCAGGGTAGCTTGAAAAGCTAAGGTTCCCCTTGACATATAGTCCAGTCGTGTCCAACTCTAGGGCATGGTGCTCATCCCTGTCTCCAAGCTGTAGAGCCACCGTTTGTCCGTAGATAGTTTCCGTGGTCACGTGGCCAGCGCAACTAGACACGGGACGCTGTGACCTTCCCTCTGTGGTGGTCCCTATTTATCGACTTGCATTTTTACATGTTTTCGAACGGCTAGGTTGGCGGGAGCTGGGACAAGTGACGGGAGCTCCCTCCGTTGCATAGATTCGATCTTACGACAGCTGGTATTCTGACTTGCAGCACAGAGGCTTCTGCAGTTTAATCCGCAGCGCCACCAGGGTAGCTTACAAAGAGATAAAAATGATAGGATGGAATACAGTTGCAAAACAGCACCCTGTTGGGATACTGTGACATTTTCCAGAAAAGATCAAGGGTGCAATGCCTTCTCATGCGAAAGTGCTGGCTGATAAAGGAAAGGCGATCATCTTGGTGTTGCAACTTGAAAAGAAATTTATGTTTGCACATCTGCTTGTGTTTCCCTGAAAGAGCGATTGGGAGGGTGCAAACTGTTCAGGAAATGTGTTTTACTTGGCAGGAAAGGTCACAGGTTAATAAAGTAATATACTGTATGTCCCAGATTCAGTCTATGGTATCTCTAGGTAGGGATGGAAAAACATCTGGAGAGCCACTGCCAGTCACTGCCAAAATGAAATAATGTTCTCACACAGTATGAGTCAGTTTCCTCTATTCTCAAGGAATAATAATAATAATAATAATAATAATAATAATAATAATAATAATAATAATAATAATAATAATAATAATAATAATAATAATAATAAAAAATGTGTTTTGAATGGGCTGTGCTTTGATATATTGAAAAACTCTACTTGTTATTGGAGATTCTGTTTTAAATAAAAAAGGTTGTAATAACATTAATGAAACAAGTAGAAAAACAAAGTTTCCCATTACATCAGTTAACAATGTTACAGCTTTGAGGTGAAAGCAAAATGAAAACACATGATATGATTGCTACAGTGTATCTTTAAAAAATTGACATCGAGTGCCTTGAATTCACTGGAAAAATAATCAAATTAGATGATGCCAATGAGAGGCGCCGCCATCGTCCTCCATGCTGTGAGGGAACAGGCCGGGTAGATGGGACTCATTCAGCCCTGGAAGGCAGCCCACCTAAGAGAAGGAAAACTCTGACTTCAAACCTCCACTGCCTTGTGGCTATATCCACTCATGGAAAAGGCTTCAGGAGTAAACCTTGAGGCAAAATCCGGAGCCGTAGTCCTGGAGGCAGTTGGTGTCATTCTGTCAACTCTGCGACGTTGCTGAAACCAGTTGTATTGGCTCTTGCCTTTCCATTGGACTATTTCAGTGACGTGGAGAGGAGGGATTTGCTGCTTGAGTAACAGCCTATCCTCCATATTATTTTACCCAGGCTTCGTGCTCTGGAGAGGACATTCCAGCTTCGCGTACAGCATCAAAACACTAGACACTGTTCCAAGTCCTCCATACAGAGCACACTACCATATTCTCTCGAGACTGAAGGATGTCTATGAATCATCATCATCATCATCATCATCATCATCATCATCATCATCATCATCATCATCCTTGGTCCTCTTGTGGAGGGTTTTTGAAGTCAGCTGGACAGGCACAGATCACCTGCAATTTGATAATTTTTCTGGACCCGACACTCTCAATTGAGTGGCCAATATGGTTTGCGGCTAGGACTGCTTTTTCACAGCTTCATCAGTTGATTGCCCAATTGTGCCTTCATCTAGGCAGGAAATCCCTAACAATGCTGGTATGTGAATTGGTAAGCTCAAGAATAGACTACTGTACTGGTCTCTACATGGGGCTGCCCTTGAAGATGGTACGGAAACTCCAGCGGGTCCAAAATGCAGCAGGCAGGCTGATTGCAGAGATCAGTGAATTTGAACATATTACCCCAACCTTAACTTGGATTGCATTGCGTCCTTGTTAGTTTCTGTGCCAAAGTCAAGGAGCTGGTTTTGATGAACATGCCTTTGAACATCTGGAAGTTGAGTCTTGCGTCCTCAGTCTCACTTGGATGAGTCGTGAAATGTTTCAACCTAGTAAGAAAGAGGTCCAGTTGCCATGACTCAAATTCCACCTGGATGACTGAGAATCTTCACAGATATACAGGTATGCATCTGAACAGTTTGAGACCTTGTTACTTTTCAGAACCTCTCCAAAAAGCATCAAATCATTTCACTCATTCCTCCTGTGCCTTGCTGTTGAAGGTGGTCACACCAAGAATGGTGAGGATGGTGTCATCAAGGAATTGCTATTCCAAATCAATCCCACAGTGTTTTAAGAAAGGCTTTCAAATCCCCTATGATTCGATTATTAATTTGTTTGTTTAAAATATTTTTACTCCTCCTTTCACCTTGAAAAGGACTCAAGGCGGCTTACAACAATGAAAGACAATTTTTAAAGTTGAAAACAATGATTACACAATGGTGGTTGACATCATTCAAAGACAATATTTTAAAAAGTACAAACAAGGAATAAGGAGCCATCTTACATCATTAACAGGAAATATTAAGTCAAAGATCAGTAAGTATACATTTTTTTTTTAAAGTGAAATGGGAAACCCAAAATGGGAAACACAAGTAGTACTAAAAATCCAGTCAAAGAAATAATGCATAACAATCTATTTAAAAATCATGCTCCGGTAACTGAGTGAAGGTTTGCCTGAAGAGAAAGGTCTTTGCCTGCTTGCAGAAGGACAGCAAAGATGGAGCCAGCCTGGACTCCTGTGGGAGCAAAGTCTGGGAGCAGTGACAGAGAAGACTCTCTCCTGGGTCCCCATCAGACACACCTTTGCTTACTCCAAATAACTGCAGCAGTACTGTAATAGTTCCCAGTGTGCTGTAGTGGATAGAGGAATGGTTTAGGACTCATGAGACCTGGGTTCGAATCCCCACTCAGCCATGGTAACTCACTGGGGGGGGCGGTGGAACTGGTAAAGCCACTCCTTAAATATCTCACTTATCTTGAAAGCCCTGTTAGGGCTGCTATAAGTCAGTTTTAACTTGATGGACCAGAACACACACATACACAAAAACGTCTAGTTCGCTTGCCTTGGCTCTATGGCTAGCAGAATAAGAAAACAAAACCACAGGCGGATAGGAAATCCCAACAGGGCTGTGGGTGGGATAGAGGAACACACAGAAATACACACCGTGTGAAAGAGCACACTCTGACTTCCTGCGTGCTCTGCAGGGACAGGCATCAAACCCCACGGTTCCCTTTGCTGAAACGTTGCAAAGTAGAAGCACTCGCTCTACATTGGTGACCTGGATTCTTGCATTCCTGTGACCGTCTTCAGAGGAACCGGGGGGCCTGCAGGAGGCAAGCCAGTCACCCGAAGGAAGAGCCGATTCATGTCGGAATAGGTCTCGGAATTAGCCACCCCAAAGTCCATACAGTCAGAAGATACTGGCAGGAATCATACCTTTCTGCGCTTCACTTCTAATATCATCTTGTAGGAAAATGCATCAGTTTTGCCCTCAGTGTGGAAGGGATGGTCACTCTCAAATTGGCCTTCTCAGCCACACTAGATGCTGTTCCAAGTCCTCCATACAGAGCATGTTACCATAGTCTCTTGAGACTGAAGGATGACTAATCTTTGCCTTCAAAAATAAAGAATGCCCATAGCTCAGGCCTTCTATCAGCGCGTGCACTTGTATGAAATAATGATGCAATCTAGTCTTTAATACATGCTTAGCCACAGTTCTGTTGTGGCTCAATAGCTCAGTGGTTTAAGTATCAAGACCTTTTGTTTCAATTTTTCCTTTTGTTGTATGGCTATTGTAGCAAGAATAGAACGAGCTGGAATTTTTAGCATGTGTACATTACTGAAACAGCGCCGTCTATGTTGGCTTGGGCATGTTGTGAGAATGGCTGATGGTCGGATTCCAAAAGATCTCCTGTATGGAGAATTAGTGCAGGGAAATCGCCCCAGAGGGAGACCACAGCTGTGATACAAGGATATCTGCAAGCGGGATCTGAAGGCCTTAGGAATGGACCTCAACAGATGGGAAACCCTGACGTCTGAGCATTCAGCCTGATGACAGGTGGTGCAGCATGGCCTCTCCCAATTTGAAGAGACACTTGTCCAGCAGGCCAAGGCAAAGAGGCAGTCCCGAAACCAGCAAAACCAGGGAACTGGACAGGGGACAGATGGTATTTGTCTTCAGTGTGGAAGGGATTTGTCACTCCCGAATTTTTAAGCAGTAAGTTGTCTCAGCGATGCTAGTTTTTAATTTAGGTTAGGCCTTCTTCAGTCTCGAGAGACTATGGTAACATGCTGTGTATGGAGGACTTGGAACAGCATCTAGTGTGGCTGACAAAGCCAATTTGAGAGTGACAATCCCACACTGAAGGGAATTGTAATTTACAGATTCACAAATGTTTTAAAATTGTTTTCAGTCTTTGTTTTTAATCTTATTATAGGTTTAATTAGTTTGTAGTATGATATTTATATAGTATTTTAAAACTGAGTTTTTAAATCTAGTTTCATCTGTTGTGAGATGCCTTCAGAGAAAGGCAGCAAACCAACCAACCAACAATTCTACTACTGTGGGATTCTTCCATTTTATGTGATAGACTCACTTCTCTGGTCTATGTACCTTGACTTTCTATGTACCTTGACTTTCTATGGGATTCCACTTGCTTTTTTGTATCAGGCAGCAAATAACTTAAGCAGAGCCTGAAGAGGGCATATGTGTTAAACTATTTATCTTCCATCTCCTGGTAACAAGAATTCACCCGTAGTAGTCAAGCAGTACTTATGAGAGAAGTGGTTTCCGCTTCCTTAGTTCCCTGCAAGCAGAGTACAACACATTCCCAGCTGCTTAGCACTCATTCATAACATGGAGCCAATACATGAGCATCCTAAGGAACGACAAGCGGGATACACCCATGTTTTCATTGGCTCAGGATGGGTTAATCTCATCTGAGCACACAAAGCTTCCTTGTACTAAGTCGGACCATTCTCTATCTGCCCAGTAATTCTGAAGCTGATTTTTCTCTCCATTTCCCTTTTACCATCATATAATAATAATAATAATAATAATAATAATAATAATAATAATAATAATAATAATAATAATGATGATGATGATGATGATGATGATGATGATGATGATGATGATGATGATGAAGAAGAAGAAGAAGAAGAAGAAGAAGAAGAAGAAGAAGAAGAAGGTGGTACTGAGGTACTGTCAAGTCAATTCTGACTTATAGCAACCCTTTCCAGGGTTTTATAGGAAGACTATACTCAGAAGTGGCTTACCATTCTCTTTTTCTGATGATGATATTCATTATGCAGCTTGCCCAAGGCCACCCAGGCTGGTTCTTCTTCCTGGAGGCACGGCGGGGAGTCAAACTCCCCCTAAACCACTGAGCTATCCCATCAGCTTATCATCATCTGACCTCCTTTGAACAAAACAAAGCAAACAAAAAAGCAATCCACAATTTAAAATAAAAATAATACAATTATATTATATAAATTATATTTATAACTAGATAAAAAACACATACAATTTCTTTGTCATGAGAAATCCTAAATTCTTGCAATGGTATCTATCACCAAAGTTCAGTTAAGCTGATAAGGAACACAAAGTCACTAACCAATGCCCTTAAGAATTTCTTTGTGCTCCCCCACCCCATGGGGAACCCCCCCCCCCCCCAGTTTTGGAACTAATCATCTGGCTCAGTGTTCCTGACACAGATAGGCAATGGCTGTTCAGGGTTTCAGGAAGGAGTTTTTTTGAGATAGCAGAGACTGAACCCACCATTTTCTGAATGCAAAATAGGTATTACGCCCAGGGGCTGCAGCCCTTCCCTAAATACCAACTATGAGCAATCTAATAATAAATTAAAATATTTTGTCCCTGCTAACCCTTGAATTGTGTTTTGAGTTTTTAAGAAATATATTAAGAGGCCAATGCAATAGACAGTTATTGCGAAGTTTATTCCAATATAGAAAACGCTGACGATGGTCCACGGACCTCACTCCCCTTCATATTCATTAATCATCTCATTTTGAAGCCATTCCTGTAACAGGAAGACTGTTCCTTAGAAATCCAGCATTTTAAAAGCCCCCTTGGAGGCTGGCATTAAAAATGCATCTTTTAAGGTTCCTCTATGTGTGGAATTTGTCCGCATGCACTACAGCTTATACCACAAAGCTCTCCCCTCCCCCTGCATCTTTTCAGACTGGTGTCTTGTCATTTGCTGCTGAGAAACCAGAGTACCCTTTGTTTGCAATAATAAGGGACCTTCTGGGAATGCAGTGTTTTTTTATTATGAAATACAACACCACCCTGCTGTGTGCCAATCTTTGTGTATGGGGTAGCCAGCTTAGAACATTTTATTGTTATGGAGACAACACTCGGACCAGAGAGGAGTGGTTATACTGCAGGGAGCAGAAAGTTCACAGATATATTCGGATTTTCTCTGCTTCTCGGGCCAAAGACTAAGGGCAGGGAAAAACAAGTATTAGAACTGATCCAAATGCCACCAAAGTATGCAGATTTCTGAGTTCTGCAGAGTTCTTTGACAGGCTAGGCAGTATAAAGAGTTGCGGATGGGGGAGGAGGAGAATCCAAAAGACATCTTTTTGAGAACCAGAAATGTCTCTAAAAAGAAAACTCTGTAACTATAATCTTATAAATAACCATGTGCCGTCAAGCCAATTCTGACTTATGGTGTCCCCTTTCAGGGTTTTCTAGGTAGAGAACGCACAGGAGTGCTTGACCATTCCCTTCTCCTGGAAGCTCCCTGGGACTGTACAGCTCGCCCAAGGCTACATGGGCTGGCTCCACTCACAGGAGACACATTGGAGAACTGAACTCCCGACAATATCTAACTCACTGAGCTATCCAGCCAGTGTAATACTGGTGTCCAGTCAAACCAATTCTGACTTATGTCTTCCCTTTTCTAGGTAGAGAATGCACAGAAGTGGTCTACCATTCCCTTTGCAGCTTGCCCAAGGCCACCCAGGCTGGCTGTCCTCCTGGGCACAGTAGGGAATTGAACTCCCAGCCTTTGGCTTCCTAGCCAGATACAGTGGACCCTCTACTTAAGGAATTAATCCGTATTGGAACGGTGGCTGTAAGTCGAAAAGTCTGTAGGTCGAATTTCCATTGACATACAATGCATTGAAAACCAATTAATCCCACAACTGGCAGTTTTTATTCTATTTTTGTTCCATTTTGGTTTTTTTCTGGTCTGTAAGTCGATTCTCCGGCTGCAAGTCGAATCTAAACTTTGCAGCCAGAGAAGTCTGTAACTCGAAAAGTCTGTAAGTCGAGGGTCCACTGTACCTAAATGAGCTATCCAGCCTTTCCAACGGTTAACATTAACAAACTATTTTCTAGGAACTGTAGAGTCATCATGACTCTAATAATTTATTTTAAAACATTGCACTCCAAATCCACAATCGTATTTCTATCGAGCCAGTATTCCTGACATACAACAGAGGGTTTTTTTTAAACGCAGCCTCTCATCTAATTTCGTCCAGATTTATGGGATTTTAAATGGGCCCCAATGTGGCACTCTTTTTGAAGATAACCGTATTAGAATTATGAACTGCACTGGCTGGCAGAGATCAAATGCACCCAATTCATGTGAAAAGGAGAGAAAACAAACCCCAAATACATTACATTCAAACACGAAGAGCAGATGACAAAATAACTAAATTCAACCTGGCAGTGATATAGTTATTGGTGCTGTGAATGAGTTGAATTAAATCTTGAGCCCCACTACTGCCTCTAAAGAAAGCAAGAGGAAGCTAAGGTTTGGCTTCGTCTGCACGAACGCTCTACTCCGAAAGAATCAGCCTCGCTCAAGGAAAAAACTGAAGCAATCCTGGGGGTTTTAAGGGGAATTTCAAACCTTTGCAACATTGTGTTATGCAGAGAAAAGCAAAGGCTTTTGGAATAGCTGGAATCAGAGATGAAAATAGGGCTGATCGGGTCTGTTCTTTCTCATTTCCACGTTTGTGAGGACAAGGTTGGGAGAAATATCTAGTTTCGGCCCCAGGGCAGCCATGCTCTTCGTTCCTGGGGGGGGGGGGAGATGGTGCTCAGCAGACTAGAGGCTAAAGACTGTGCAACACAGACCGACCATAGTCAGAACCACCACGCGAGGAGATCCTTGACATTTCCCCCTGGGGGGTTCCTAGATTGTGCCATGCCAATAGAAGTGGGTCCCACCAAATCAGTGGGTGGGGTCCCAAGAGTTACATCATGCCAGCTAGCAGAAGAGCGCCCCCTGGAGGAGGAGTCAGTCAATGGGAAGCCGGGAACTGGGGACTGTGCCATTGATTTCCCACATGGACTCCGCCACTTTGCATCGTGTATGCAGAGCTGTGTGACAGGATTTCAGTTGTTGCCTTATAACACAATGTATATGCCATATTTTTCCATGTATAAGACTATACTTCTGTCTAAAATCTTTAGACAAAAAATTGTGGGTCGTCTTATACACAGAAGTAAGCTGAGCAGAGAGAAAAACAAGTGGAGGGGAAAGTAGGGATCAGAGCAGATCCTGCAGTGCTTTGATCTCTTTCCCCCTACACTTGCTAAGCCCCACTTAGATTTCTTAATTTTGGGTTAGAAAAGTGGATGGTGCCTTATACATGGGGGCGTCTTATACACTGAAAAATACATACTGTATACCTACATCTATTTGGCCCAATACAATCTGACGTACGTTTTCTCCTTGGCATTGCAGACTAACCGTGTTAAATCTTTGTAGAATACTGCATGACTAAAATAGATATTTGATATATTACAGTTAAAAAACAAACAAACGTAAATAAGACCTTCAAGTAAATAAGAAAGGAACATCTAGCACAAAAGCTAAAATATGTGCAAACATTCTTTATAAAGATTTAAAGCGGCTGAGAGTAAACAGAATGTGGTACAGCTCTTCACACACATCATCGTTCCTTAGAATGCTTTGTAGCCAAACAGTTCTAGACCATATGAAAGAGCAGTTAAGTGTTTGAAGGATTTCTCACTATTGTACATTAGTCAGCTTTAAAACCTTTGTACTAAGAATGTTTGCACATATTTTTGTCTTTTGTGGAAGAAATATAGCTTTTCAAAGGTTTGTTGGTTCTTTTCTTATGTTCTCAATAAAGCTGAGGGGAAAGGTGGATGAGGATGGTTTTAAAAAAGAAAGACGAAAAATAGGGTTCACATTTTAGTTAGTAGTTAACAACACTAGATCATGCACCGGGATATGGGGTTGTGATGTTTAGCTACAATGCAGAAAGCTGCACAGAATTTTGCCCCACGGCTTGGTATGGTCAATTTATTCCTGAAAATAAAATATGTTTTACTGTCACCTCTGTTTATTTATTTATTGTTTCTCAGGCCACGGGGGCTCTCCAAAGTAGTGGCTGATAGCAAAAAGATTTATTTTGAAAGCATTCAACAGAGCAGCAGCGTAGGCGAACAGATAGACTAAAGGCTTTTACCCCACTAGTCTTTTGTACATCTGTGTTTCATGTTTAGATTCATACTGTTAGGCTTCCTTCCTTCTTGTCTTTCTCTCAGATCCCTTGCAGTTTCGAAATGGATTTCCCGAGTCAAGAAGTCAGGGGGGGTTCCTCCTTCCCACCATTTTCCTTAAATGCCGGTAGCATTTAAGGAAAAATGTTTAATGTCACAAACAGAGCAAAAGCAAAGCAAAGCAGTCTGCTGCTTATATATACCTCTGCATAGCACCTAAATTACTCTCTGGGTAGTTTACAATTTAATTATGCAGGCTACATGTTTTCTCCTGCCCCCACTGTTGAGCTGGGAACTCAATTTATCAATCCTGGAGGGATGGAAGGCTGAGTGAACCTTGAGCTAG